>NW_026645541.1:310350-620700 GCF_949987535.1 Balaenoptera acutorostrata
AAGCACATGAAAAGCGGCAAAACCTGGACAATGATGCCCTTGGCCAAAAAGGGCGTATGCGTTTTTTCCTGAATATATTCAGGAAAAAACGCATACGCCCTTTTTGGCCAACCAAGCAACCTGGAAAGGCAAATCAGCGCTCCAAAGAAGTCTCGCTTCCCAGCGGGCAAAAGGGCAATGTGGAAAAAAGTGTCCAAACCAGAAATGCAGGACCGGCCATGGAGAAATGGGAGCCTTGCTACGCTGATGGGCGGGATGTAAATTGCCAACAGCCACTCTGGAGAAGTGTACGGTGTGTCCTGAAACATCTAAAAAACACAGCTTGGAGAGCATAGGGCACTTCCACTCATGGGCGTATAAATTGGGAAAACTAAAAATCAGCCAGACACAGGCACCCCAAAGTTTAGGGCTGCTCTGTTGACAAGAACCCCCACTTCATTACACCTTAAATATCCTAGGAAAGAGGAAAAATGGATAAAGAAGTTGTGGTCCTCATGTACAATGGAATATCACTCAGCCATGAAATCAACGTCATAAGGCTAGTAGCAACACGATGAGTGGATTTAGGTACGACGATTCTAAGTGAAATAAGTCACACAGAAAAAGACACTTATCGTAAGATATCACTTAGAGAGGGAATGTAAAAACCGCTACACTTGAACTGAATTACAAAACAGAACAGAGTCACACGTTTAGAAAACGCACTATGGCTGCTGAACGGGAAAGGTGAGGTGGGGTGATGCATAAAACAAGGGTTTCAAATTAGCTCCGATACCGTTCCATAAACCCAATATGTAAGAGACAAGACCTATTCCTTTTTCAGTGAACTGGACTCAACACCCCCTATTCACCGCACAAGAATATATCTGACTAGTAAGAATCTTCAAACCTATGTATTCATATCTCTCTGTAAGTGAGTCAAGGGGGTGTAAAGCGGCATAAACACAGCCGTGAAAAGCAGCTAAACCCCATTATAAAAATAAATTACTTTTCAAAACCCGTGAAACAAAGACAGTGAAAGAGAGAGAAATTCTTCCAAAATTCGTTCAGGGGCTGTGATGCAACCTGGATTGACCATATCTAGACCCACAGCTGATTGAGACATAAGGGTGGACACTCTTGGGGCTGAGAGGTTCGGTGAGGTTGGGTGAGGCAACGCAGACCCTTTCAAGTAATACTGCATGGTACGCATCCCATGGGTCCCAAATCTCCGGGTTCAAGGCCATCTTCCTACATCGAAAACAGGCATGAGAAACCCAGAAGATGGTACACCGTGTGATCGGGAAAGGTTTCTAAAACGCACCTCATTTCTCATCTCCTTTGCTCGGGTTCGCCATTCCAGCCGATTTAATAGCCATCTCCCTCCTTGGAGAATCAGCCCCTTTAACCTCCTGTTCCGTACAGGTTGCAATTTGTCCTGAGGATGAACGGGAAGAGGGGGAACCAATGAGAGACTAGCTCTAGGTGTTGGGACAGGCACAGGTCACTCTATTTTCCCATCAGGAAGAAGAATTAAGCACAAGCTCAGCCTGCCCCCCAGAACCAGAAGAGGGCCTGAAGCAATCCTGCGCTTTTGCGGCCAGCTCCCAAAAAAGCGAGTTGAAAAATGGAGCTCAGGGGCACTGCAATTCACAAACCTGCAGCGTTTTAAATGATACCTCTCGTCCACAAATATATTAAGGGAAGGCAACGAAGAGGCTTTGAAAGCAAGGCAGAATTGCAGGAAACAGATTTCAGGAGGTAGATTCGAATCGCCTTGAAAGCACATGAAAAGCGGCAAAACCTGGACAATGATGCCCTTGGCCAAAAAGGGCGTATGCGTTTTTTCCTGAATATATTCAGGAAAAACGCATACGCCCTTTTTGGCCAACCAAGCAGCCTGGAAAGGCAAATCAGCGCTCCAAAGAAGTCTCGCTTCCCAGCGGGCAAAAGGGCCATGCGGAAAAAAGTGTCCAAAGCAGAAATGCAGGACCGGCCATGGAGAAATGGGAGCCTAGCTACGCTGATGGGCGGGATGTAAATTGCCAACAGCCACTCGGGAGAAGTGTACGGTGTGTCCTGAAACATCTAAAAAACACAGCTTGGAGAGCATAGGGCACTTCCACTCATGCGCGTATAAATTGGGAAAACTAAAAATCAGCCAGACACAGGCACCCCAAAATTTAGGGCTGCTCTGTTGACAAGAACCCCCACTTCATTACACCTTAAATATCCTAGGAAAGAGAAAAATGGATAAAGAAGTTGTGGTCCTCATGTACAATGGAATATCACTCAGCCATGAAATCAACGTCATAAGGCTAGTAGCAGCACGATGAGTGGATTTAGGTACGACGATTCTAAGTGAAATAAGTCACACAGAAAAAGACACTTATCGTAAGATATCACTTAGAGAGGGAATGTAAAAACCGCTACACTTGAACTGAATTACAAAACAGAACAGAGTCACACGTTTAGAAAACACACTATGGCTGCTGAACGGGAAAGGTGAGGTGGGGTGATGCATAAAACATGGGTTTCAAATTAGCTCCGATACCGTTCCATAAACCCAATATGTAAGAGACAACACCTATTCCTTTTTCAGTGAACTGGACTCAACACCTCCTATTCA
This sequence comes from Balaenoptera acutorostrata, assembly GCF_949987535.1. Lineage (NCBI taxonomy): Eukaryota > Metazoa > Chordata > Mammalia > Artiodactyla > Balaenopteridae > Balaenoptera > Balaenoptera acutorostrata. Next base: position 312,959 of record NW_026645541.1, read on the forward strand.
CCGCACAAGAATATATCTGACTAGTAAGAATCTTCAAACCTATGTATTGATATCTCTCTGTAAGTGAGTCAAGGGGGTGTAAAGCGGCATAAACACAGCCGTGAAAAGCAGCTAAACCCCATTATAAAAATAAATTACTTTTCAAAACCCGTGAAACAAAGACAGTGAAAGAGAGAGAAATTCTTCCAAAATTCGTTCAGGGGCTGTGATGCAACCTGGATTGACCATATCTAGACCCACAGCTGATTGAGACATAAGGGTGGACACTCTTGGGGCTGAGAGGTTCGGTGAGGTTGGGTGAGGCAACGCAGACCCTTTCAAGTAATACTGCATGGTACCCATCCCATGGGTCCCAAATCTCCGGGTTCAAGGCCATCTTCCTACATCGAAAACAGGCATGAGAAACCCAGAAGATGGTACACCGTGTGATCGGGAAAGGTTTCTAAAACGCACCTCATTTCTCATCTCCTTTGCTCGGGTTCGCCATTCCAGCCGATTTAATAGCCATCTCCCTCCTTGGAGAATCAGCCCCTTTAACCTCCTGTTCCGTACAGGTTGCAATTTGTCCTGAGGATGAACGGGAAGAGGGGGAACCAATGAGAGACTAGCTCTAGGTGTTGGGACAGGCACAGGTCACTCTATTTTCCCATCAGGAAGAAGAATTAAGCACAAGCTCAGCCTGCCCCCCAGAACCAGAAGAGGGCCTGAAGCAATCCTGCGCTTTTGCGGCCAGCTCCCAAAAAAGCGAGTTGAAAAATGGAGCTCAGGGGCACTGCAATTCACAAACCTGCAGAGTTTTAAATGATACCTCTCGTCCACAAATATATTAAGGGAAGGCAACGAAGAGGCTTTCAAAGCAAGGCAGAATTGCAGGAAACAGATTTCAGGAGGTAGATTCGAATCGCCGTGAAAGCATATGAAAAGCGGCAAAACCTGGACAATGATGCCCTTGGCCAAAAAGGGCGTATGCGTTTTTTCCTGAATATATTCAGGAAAAAACGCATACGCCCTTTTTGGCCAACCAAGCAACCTGGAAAGGCAAATCAGCGCTCCAAAGAAGTCTCGCTTCCCAGCGGGCAAAAGGGCCATGCGGAAAAAAGTGTCCAAAGCAGAAATGCAGGACCGGCCATGGAGAAATGGGAGCCTTGCTACGCTGATGGGCGGGATGTAAATTGCCAACAGCCACTCTGGAGAAGTGTACGGTGTGTCCTGAAACATCTACAAAACACAGCTTGGAGAGCATAGGGCACTTCCACTCATGGGCGTATAAATTGGGAAAACTAAAAATCAGCCAGACACAGGCACCCCAAAGTTTAGGGCTGCTCTGTTGACAAGAACCCCCACTTCATTACACCTTAAATATCCTAGGAAAGAGAAAAATGGATAAAGAAGTTGTGGTCCTCATGTACAATGGAATATCACTCAGCCATGAAATCAACGTCATAAGGCTAGTAGCAACACGATGAGTGGGTTTAGGTACGACGATTCTAAGTGAAATAAGTCACACAGAAAAAGACACTTATCGTAAGATATCACTTAGAGAGGGAATGTAAAAACCGCTACACTTGAACTGAATTACAAAACAGAACAGAGTCACACGTTTAGAAAACACACTATGGCTGCTGAACGGGAAAGGTGAGGTGGGGTGATGCATAAAACAAGGGTTTCAAATTAGCTCCGATACCGTTCCATAAACCCAATATGTAAGAGACAAGACCTATTCCTTTTTCAGTGAACTGGACTCAACACCCCCTATTCACCGCACAAGAATATATCTGACTAGTAAGAATCTTCAAACCTATGTATTGATATCTCTCTGTAAGTGAGTCACGGGGGTGTAAAGCGGCATAAACACAGCCGTGAAAAGCAGCTAAACCCCATTATAAAAATAAATTACTTTTAAAAACCAGTGAAACAAAGACAGTGAAAGAGAGAGAAATTCTTCCAAAATTCGTTCAGGGGCTGTGATGCAACCTGGATTGACCATATCTAGACCCACAGCTGATTGAGACATAAGGGTGGACACTCTTGGGGCTGAGAGGTTCGGTGAGGTTGGGTGAGGCAACGCAGACCCTTTCAAGTAATACTGCATGGTACCCATCCCATGGGTCCCAAATCTCCGGGTTCAAGGCCATCTTCCTACATCGAAAACAGGCATGAGAAACCCAGAAGATGGTACACCGTGTGATCGGGAAAGGTTTCTAAAACGCACCTCATTTCTCATCTCCTTTGCTCGGGTTCGCCATTCCAGCCGATTTAATAGCCATCTCCCTCCTTGGAGAATCAGCCCCTTTAACCTCCTGTTCCGTACAGGTTGCAATTTGTCCTGAGGATGAACGGGAAGAGGGGGAACCAATGAGAGACTAGCTCTAGGTGTTGGGACAGGCACAGGTCACTCTATTTTCCCATCAGGAAGAAGAATTAAGCACAAGCTCAGCGTGCCCCCCAGAACCAGAAGAGGGCCTGAAGCAATCCTGCGCTTTTGCGGCCAGCTCCCAAAAAAGCGAGTTGAAAAATGGAGCTCAGGGGCACTGCAATTCACAAACCTGCAGCGTTTTAAATGATACCTCTCGTCCACAAATATATTAAGGGAAGGCAACGAAGAGGCTTTGAAAGCAAGGCAGAATTGCAGGAAACAGATTTCAGGAGGTAGATTCGAATCGCCTTGAAAGCACATGAAAAGCGGCAAAACCTGGACAATGATGCCCTTGGCCAAAAAGGGCGTATGCGTTTTTTCCTGAATATATTCAGGAAAAACGCATACGCCCTTTTTGGCCAACCAAGCAGCCTGGAAAGGCAAATCAGCGCTCCAAAGAAGTCTCGCTTCCCAGCGGGCAAAAGGGCCATGCGGAAAAAAGTGTCCAAACCAGAAATGCAGGACCGGCCATGGAGAAATGGGAGCCTAGCTACGCTGATGGGCGGGATGTAAATTGCCAACAGCCACTCGGGAGAAGTGTACGGTGTGTCCTGAAACATCTAAAAAACACAGCTTGGAGAGCATAGGGCACTTCCACTCATGCGCGTATAAATTGGGAAAACTAAAAATCAGCCAGACACAGGCACCCCAAAGTTTAGGGCTGCTCTGTTGACAAAACCCCCACTTCATTACACCTTAAATATCCTAGGAAAGAGAAAAATGGATAAAGAAGTTGTGGTCCTCATGTACAATGGAATATCACTCAGCCATGAAATCAACGTCATAAGGCTAGTAGCAGCACGATGAGTGGGTTTAGGTACGACGATTCTAAGTGAAATAAGTCACACAGAAAAAGACACTTATCGTAAGATATCACTTAGAGAGGGAATGTAAAAACCGCTACACTTGAACTGAATTACAAAACAGAACAGAGTCACACGTTTAGAAAACACACTATGGCTGCTGAACGGGAAAGGTGAGGTGGGGTGATGCATAAAACATGGGTTTCAAATTAGCTCCGATACCGTTCCATAAACCCAATATGTAAGAGACAACACCTATTCCTTTTTCAGTGAACTGGACTCAACACCTCCTATTCACCGCACAAGAATATATCTGACTAGTAAGAATCTTCAAACCTATGTATTGATATCTCTCTGTAAGTGAGTCAAGGGGGTGTAAAGCGGCATAAACAAAGCCGTGAAAAGCAGCTAAACCCCATTATAAAAATAAATTACTTTTCAAAACCCGTGAAACAAAGACATTGAAAGAGATAGAAATTCTTACAAAATTCGTTCAGGGGCTGTGATGCAACCTGGATTGACCATATCTAGACCCACAGCTGATTGAGACATAAGGGTGGACACTCTTGGGGCTGAGAGGTTCGGTGAGGTTGGGTGAGGCAACGCAGACCCTTTCAAGTAATACTGCATGGTACCCATCCCATGGGTCCCAAATCTCCGGGTTCAAGGCCATCTTCCTACATCGAAAACAGGCATGAGAAACCCAGAAGATGGTACACCGTGTGATCGGGAAAGGTTTCTAAAACGCACCTCATTTCTCATCTCCTTTGCTCGGGTTCGCCATTCCAGCCGATTTAATAGCCATCTCCCTCCTTGGAGAATCAGCCCCTTTAACCTCCTGTTCCGTACAGGTTGCAATTTGTCCTGAGGATGAACGGGAAGAGGGGGAACCAATGAGAGACTAGCTCTAGGTGTTGGGACAGGCACAGGTCACTCTATTTTCCCATCAGGAAGAAGAATTAAGCACAAGCTCAGCCTGCCCCCCAGAACCAGAAGAGGGCCTGAAGCAATCCTGCGCTTTTGCGGCCAGCTCCCAAAAAAGCGAGTTGAAAAATGGAGCTCAGGGGCACTGCAATTCACAAACCTGCAGAGTTTTAAATGATACCTCTCGTCCACAAATATATTAAGGGAAGGCAACGAAGAGGCTTTCAAAGCAAGGCAGAATTGCAGGAAACAGATTTCAGGAGGTAGATTCGAATCGCCGTGAAAGCACATGAAAAGCGGCAAAACCTGGACAATGATGCCCTTGGCCAAAAAGGGCGTATGCGTTTTTTCCTGAATATATTCAGGAAAAAACGCATATGCCCTTTTTGGCCAACCAAGCAACCTGGAAAGGCAAATCAGCACTCCAAAGAAGTCTCGCTTCCCAGCGGGCAAAAGGGCCATGCGGAAAAAAGTGTCCAAAGCAGAAATGCAGGACCGGCCATGGAGAAATGGGAGCCTTGCTACGCTGATGGGCGGGATGTAAATTGCCAACAGCCACTCTGGAGAAGTGTACGGTGTGTCCTGAAACATCTAAAAAACACAGCTTGGAGAGCATAGGGCACTTCCACTCATGGGCGTATAAATTGGGAAAACTAAAAATCAGCCAGACACAGGCACCCCAAAGTTTAGGGCTGCTCTGTTGACAAGAACCCCCACTTCATTACACCTTAAATATCCTAGGAAAGAGAAAAATGGATAAAGAAGTTGTGGTCCTCATGTACAATGGAATATCACTCAGCCATGAAATCAACGTCATAAGGCTAGTAGCAACACGATGAGTGGGTTTAGGTACGACGATTCTAAGTGAAATAAGTCACACAGAAAAAGACACTTATCGTAAGATATCACTTAGAGAGGGAATGTAAAAACCGCTACACTTGAACTGAATTACAAAACAGAACAGAGTCACACGTTTAGAAAACACACTATGGCTGCTGAACGGGAAAGGTGAGGTGGGGTGATGCATAAAACAAGGGTTTCAAATTAGCTCCGATACCGTTCCATAAACCCAATATGTAAGAGACAAGACCTATTCCTTTTTCAGTGAACTGGACTCAACACCCCCTATTCACCGCACAAGAATATATCTGACTAGTAAGAATCTTCAAACCTATGTATTGATATCTCTCTGTAAGTGAGTCAAGGGGGTGTAAAGCGGCATAAACACAGCCGTGAAAAGCAGCTAAACCCCATTATAAAAATAAATTACTTTTAAAAACCAGTGAAACAAAGACAGTGAAAGAGAGAGAAATTCTTCCAAAATTCGTTCAGGGGCTGTGATGCAACCTGGATTGACCATATCTAGACCCACAGCTGATTGAGACATAAGGGTGGACACTCTTGGGGCTGAGAGGTTCGGTGAGGTTGGGTGAGGCAACGCAGACCCTTTCAAGTAATACTGCATGGTACCCATCCCATGGGTCCCAAATCTCCGGGTTCAAGGCCATCTTCCTACATCGAAAACAGGCATGAGAAACCCAGAAGATGGTACACCGTGTGATCGGGAAAGGTTTCTAAAACGCACCTCATTTCTCATCTCCTTTGCTCGGGTTCGCCATTCCAGCCGATTTAATAGCCATCTCCCTCCTTGGAGAATCAGCCCCTTTAACCTCCTGTTCCGTACAGGTTGCAATTTGTCCTGAGGATGAACGGGAAGAGGGGGAACCAATGAGAGACTAGCTCTAGGTGTTGGGACAGGCACAGGTCACTCTATTTTCCCATCAGGAAGAAGAATTAAGCACAAGCTCAGCCTGCCCCCCAGAACGAGAAGAGGGCCTGAAGCAATCCTGCACTTTTGCGGCCAGCTCCCAAAAAAGCGAGTTGAAAAATGGAGCTCAGGGGCACTGCAATTCACAAACCTGCAGCGTTTTAAATGATACCTCTCGTCCACAAATATATTAAGGGAAGGCAACGAAGAGGCTTTGAAAGCAAGGCAGAATTGCAGGAAACAGATTTCAGGAGGTAGATTCGAATCGCCTTGAAAGCACATGAAAAGCGGCAAAACCTGGACAATGATGCCCTTGGCCAAAAAGGGCGTATGCGTTTTTTCCTGAATATATTCAGGAAAAAACGCATACGCCCTTTTTGGCCAACCAAGCAGCCTGGAAAGGCAAATCAGCGCTCCAAAGAAGTCTCGCTTCCCAGCGGGCAAAAGGGCCATGCGGAAAAAAGTGTCCAAAGCAGAAATGCAGGACCGGCCATGGAGAAATGGGAGCCTAGCTACGCTGATGGGCGGGATGTAAATTGCCAACAGCCACTCGGGAGAAGTGTACGGTGTGTCCTGAAACATCTAAAAAACACAGCTTGGAGAGCATAGGGCACTTCCACTCATGCGCGTATAAATTGGGAAAACTAAAAATCAGCCAGACACAGGCACCCCAAAATTTAGGGCTGCTCTGTTGACAAGAACCCCCACTTCATTACACCTTAAATATCCTAGGAAAGAGAAAAATGGATAAAGAAGTTGTGGTCCTCATGTACAATGGAATATCACTCAGCCATGAAATCAACGTCATAAGGCTAGTAGCAGCACGATGAGTGGATTTAGGTACGACGATTCTAAGTGAAATAAGTCACACAGAAAAAGACACTTATCGTAAGATATCACTTAGAGAGGGAATGTAAAAACCGCTACACTTGAACTGAATTACAAAACAGAACAGAGTCACACGTTTAGAAAACACACTATGGCTGCTGAACGGGAAAGGTGAGGTGGGGTGATGCATAAAACATGGGTTTCAAATTAGCTCCGATACCGTTCCATAAACCCAATATGTAAGAGACAACACCTATTCCTTTTTCAGTGAACTGGACTCAACACCTCCTATTCACCGCACAAGAATATATCTGACTAGTAAGAATCTTCAAACCTATGTATTGATATCTCTCTGTAAGTGAGTCAAGGGGGTGTAAAGCGGCATAAACACAGCCGTGAAAAGCAGCTAAACCCCATTATAAAAATAAATTACTTTTCAAAACCAGTGAAACAAAGACATTGAAAGAGAGAGAAATTCTTACAAAATTCGTTCAGGGGCTGTGATGCAACCTGGATTGACCATATCTAGACCCACAGCTGATTGAGACATAAGGGTGGACACTCTTGGGGCTGAGAGGTTCGGTGAGGTTGGGTGAGGCAACGCAGACCCTTTCAAGTAATACTGCATGGTACCCATCCCATGGGTCCCAAATCTCCGGGTTCAAGGCCATCTTCCTACATCGAAAACAGGCATGAGAAACCCAGAAGATGGTACACCGTGTGATCGGGAAAGGTTTCTAAAACGCACCTCATTTCTCATCTCCTTTGCTCGTGTTCGCCATTCCAGCCTATTTACTAGCCATCTCCCTCCTTGGAGAATCAGCACCTTTAACCTCCTGTTCCGTACAGGTTGCAATTTGTCCTGAGGATGAACGGGAAGAGGGGGAACCAATGAGAGACTAGCTCTAGGTGTTGGGACAGGCACAGGTCACTCTATTTTCCCATCAGGAAGAAGAATTAAGCACAAGCTCAGCCTGCCCCCCAGAACCAGAAGAGGGCCTGAAGCAATCCTGCGCTTTTGCGGCCAGCTCCCAAAAAAGCGAGTTGAAAAATGGAGCTCAGGGGCACTGCAATTCACAAACCTGCAGAGTTTTAAATGATACCTCTCGTCCACAAATATATTAAGGGAAGGCAACGAAGAGGCTTTGAAAGCAAGGCAGAATTGCAGGAAACAGATTTCAGGAGGTAGATTCGAATCGCCGTGAAAGCACATGAAAAGCGGCAAAACCTGGACAATGATGCCCTTGGCCAAAAAGGGCGTATGCGTTTTTTCCTGAATATATTCAGGAAAAAACGCATACGCCCTTTTTGGCCAACCAAGCAACCTGGAAAGGCAAATCAGCGCTCCAAAGAGGTCTCGCTTCCCAGCGGGCAAAAGGGCCATGCGGAAAAAAGTGTCCAAAGCAGAAATGCAGCACCGGCCATGGAGAAATGGGAGCCTTGCTACGCTGATGGGCGGGATGTAAATTGCCAACAGCCACTCTGGAGAAGTGTACGGTGTGTCCTGAAACATCTAAAAAACACAGCTTCGAGAGCATAGGGCACTTCCACTCATGGGCGTATAAATTGGGAAAACTAAAAATCAGCCAGACACAGGCACCCCAAAGTTTAGGGCTGCTCTGTTGACAAGAACCCCCACTTCATTACACCTTAAATATCCTAGGAAAGAGAAAAATGGATAAAGAAGTTGTGGTCCTCATGTACAATGGAATATCACTCAGCCATGAAATCAACGTCATAAGGCTAGTAGCAACACGATGAGTGGGTTTAGGTACGACGATTCTAAGTGAAATAAGTCACACAGAAAAAGACACTTATCGTAAGATATCACTTAGAGAGGGAATGTAAAAACCGCTACACTTGAACTGAATTACAAAACAGAACAGAGTCACACGTTTAGAAAACACACTATGGCTGCTGAACGGGAAAGGTGAGGTGGCGTGATGCATAAAACAAGGGTTTCAAATTAGCTCCGATACCGTTCCATAAACCCAATATGTAAGAGACAAGACCTATTCCTTTTTCAGTGAACTGGACTCAACACCCCCTATTCACCGCACAAGAATATATCTGACTAGTAAGAATCTTCAAACCTATGTATTGATATCTCTCTGTAAGTGAGTCAAGGGGGTGTAAAGCGGCATAAACACAGCCGTGAAAAGCAGCTAAACCCCATTATAAAAATAAATTACTTTTAAAAACCAGTGAAACAAAGACAGTGAAAGAGAGAGAAATTCTTCCAAAATTCGTTCAGGGGCTGTGATGCAACCTGGATTGACCATATCTAGACCCACAGCTGATTGAGACATAAGGGTGGACACTCTTGGGGCTGAGAGGTTCGGTGAGGTTGGGTGAGGCAACGCAGACCCTTTCAAGTAATACTGCATGGTACCCATCCCATGGGTCCCAAATCTCCGGGTTCAAGGCCATCTTCCTACATCGAAAACAGGCATGAGAAACCCAGAAGATGGTACACCGTGTGATCGGGAAAGGTTTCTAAAACGCACCTCATTTCTCATCTCCTTTGCTCGGGTTCGCCATTCCAGCCGATTTAATAGCCATCTCCCTCCTTGGAGAATCAGCACCTTTAACCTCCTGTTCCGTACAGGTTGCAATTTGTCCTGAGGATGAACGGGAAGAGGGGGAACCAATGAGAGACTAGCTCTAGGTGTTGGGACAGGCACAGGTCACTCTATTTTCCCATCAGGAAGAAGAATTAAGCACAAGCTCAGCGTGCCCCCCAGAACCAGAAGAGGGCCTGAAGCAATCCTGCGCTTTTGCGGCCAGCTCCCAAAAAAGCGAGTTGAAAAATGGAGCTCAGGGGCACTGCAATTCACAAACCTGCAGAGTTTTAAATGATACCTCTCGTCCACAAATATATTAAGGGAAGGCAACGAAGAGGCTTTGAAAGCAAGGCAGAATTGCAGGAAACAGATTTCAGGAGGTAGATTCGAATCGCCGTGAAAGCACATGAAAAGCGGCAAAACCTGGACAATGATGCCCTTGGCCAAAAAGGGCGTATGCGTTTTTTCCTGAATATATTCAGGAAAAAACGCATACGCCCTTTTTGGCCAACCAAGCAACCTGGAAAGGCCAATCAGCGCTCCAAAGAAGTCTGGCTTCCCAGCGGGCAAAAGGGCCATGCGGAAATAAGTGTCCAAAGCAGAAATGCAGGCCAGGCCATGGAGAAATGGGAGCCTTGCTACGCTGATGGGGGGGATGTAAATTGCCAACAGCCACTGGGGAGAAGTGTACGGTGTGTCCTGAAACATCTAAAAAACACAGCTTGGAGAGCATAGGGCACTTCCACTCATGGGCGTATAAATTGGGAAAACTAAAAATCAGCCAGACACAGGCACCCCAAAGTTTAGGGCTGCTCTGTTGACAAGAACCCCCACTTCATTACACCTTAAATATCCTAGGAAAGAGAAAAATGGATAAAGAAGTTGTGGTCCTCATGTACAATGGAATATCACTCAGCCATGAAATCAACGTCATAAGGCTAGTAGCAACACGATGAGTGGATTTAGGTACGACGATTCTAAGTGAAATAAGTCACACAGAAAAAGACACTTATCCTAAGATATCACTTAGAGAGAGAATGTAAAAACCGCTACACTTGAACTGAATTACAAAACAGAACAGAGTCACACGTTTAGAAAACACACTATGGCTGCTGAACGGGAAAGGTGAGGTGGGGTGATGCATAAAACAAGGGTTTCAAATTAGCTCCGATACCGTTCCATAAACCCAATATGTAAGAGACAAGACCTATTCCTTTTTCAGTGAACTGGACTCAACACCCCCTATTCACCGCACAAGAATATATCTGAGTAGTAAGAATCTTCAAACCTATGTATTGATATCTCTCTGTAAGTGAGTCAAGGGGGTGTAAAGCGGCATAAACACAGCCGTGAAAAGCAGCTAAACCCCATTATAAAAATAAATTACTTTTCAAAACCAGTGAAACAAAGACAGTGAAAGAGAGAGAAATTCTTCCAAAATTCGTTCAGGGGCTGTGATGCAACCTGGATTGACCATATCTAGACCCACAGCTGATTGAGACATAAGGGTGGACACTCTTGGGGCTGAGAGGTACGGTGAGGTTGGGTGAGCCAATGCAGACCCTTTCAAGTAATACTGCATGGTACCCATCCCACGGGTCCCAAATCTCCAGGTTCAAGGCCATCTTCCTACATCGAAAACAGGCATGAGAAACCCAGAAGATGGTACACCGTGTGATCGGGAAAGGTTTCTAAAACGCACCTCATTTCTCATCTCCTTTGCTCGGGTTCGCCATTCCAGCCGACTTACTAGACATCTCCCTCCTTGGAGAATCAGCACCTTTAACCTCCTGTTCCGTACAGGTTGCAATTTGTCCTGAGGATGAACGGGAAGAGGGGGAACCAATGAGAGACTAGCTCTAGGTGTTGGGACAGGCACAGGTCACTCTATTTTCCCATCAGGAAGAAGAATTAAGCACAAGCTCAGCCTGCCCCCCAGAACCAGAAGAGGGCCTGAAGCAATCCTGCGCTTTTGCGGCCAGCTCCCAAAAAAGCGAGTTGAAAAATGGAGCTCAGGGGCACTGCAATTCACAAACCTGCAGAGATTTAAATGATACCTCTCGTCCACAAATATATTAAGGGAAGGCAACGAAGAGGCTTTGAAAGCAAGGCAGAATTGCAGGAAACAGATTTCAGGAGGTAGATTCGAATCGCCGTGAAAGCACATGAAAAGCGGCAAAACCTGGACAATGATGCCCTTGGCCAAAAAGGGCGTATGCGTTTTTTCCTGAATATATTCAGGAAAAAACGCATACGCCCTTTTTGGCCAACCAAGCAACCTGGAAAGGCAAATCAGCGCTCCAAAGAAGTCTCGCTTCCCAGCGGGCAAAAGGGCCATGAGGAAAAAAGTCTCCAAAGCAGAAATGCAGGACCTGCCATGGAGAAATGGGAGCCTTGCTACGCTGATGGGCGGGATGTAAATTGCCAACAGCCACTCTGGAGAAGTGTACGGTGTGTCCTGAAACATCTAAAAAACACAGCTTGGAGAGCATAGGGCACTTCCACTCATGGGCGTATAAATTGGGAAAACTAAAAATCAGCCAGACACAGGCACCCCAAAGTTTAGGGCTGCTCTGTTGACAAGAACCCCCACTTCATTACACCTTAAATATCCTAGGAAAGAGAAAAATGGATAAAGAAGTTGTGGTCCTCATGTACAATGGAATATCACTCAGCCATGAAATCAACGTCATAAGGCTAGTAGCAACACGATGAGTGGATTTAGGTACGACGATTCTAAGTGAAATAAGTCACACAGAAAAAGACACTTATCGTAAGATATCACTTAGAGAGGGAATGTAAAAACCGCTACACTTGAACTGAATTACAAAACAGAACAGAGTCACACGTTTAGAAAACACACTATGGCTGCTGAACGGGAAAGGTGAGGTGGGGTGATGCATAAAACAAGGGTTTCAAATTAGCTCCGATACCGTTCCATAAACCCAATATGTAAGAGACAAGACCTATTCCTTTTTCAGTGAACTGGACTCAACACCCCCTATTCACCTTACAAGAATATATCTGACTAGTAAGAATCTTCAAACCTATGTATTGATATCTCTCTGTAAGTGAGTCAAGGGGGTGTAAAGCGGCATAAACACAGCCGTGAAAAGCAGCTAAACCCCATTATAAAAATAAATTACTTTTAAAAACCAGTGAAACAAAGACAGTGAAAGAGAGAGAAATTTTTCCAAAATTCGTTCAGGGGCTGTGATGCAACCTGGATTGACCATATCTAGACCCACAGCTGATTGAGACATAAGGGTGGACACTCTTGGGGCTGAGAGGTTCGGTGAGGTTGGGTGAGGCAACGCAGACCCTTTCAAGTAATACTGCATGGTACCCATCCCACGGGTCCCAAATCTCCAGGTTCAAGGCCATCTTCCTACATAGAAAACAGGCATGAGAAACCCAGAAGATGGTACACCGTGTGATCGGGAAAGGTTTCTAAAACGTACCTCATTTCTCATCTCCTTTGCTCGGGTTCGCCATTCCAGCCGATTTAATAGCCATCTCCCTCCTTGGAGAATCAGCACCTTTAACCTCCTGTTCCGTACAGGTTGCAATTTGTCCTGAGGATGAACGGGATGAGGGGGAACCAATGAGAGACTAGCTCTAGGTGTTGGGACAGGCACAGGTCACTCTATTTTCCCATCAGGAAGAAGAATTAAGCACAAGCTCAGCCTGCCCCCCAGAACCAGAAGAGGGCCTGAAGCAATCCTGCGCTTTTGCGGCCAGCTCCCAAAAAAGCGAGTTGAAAAATGGAGCTCAGGGGCACTGCAATTCACAAACCTGCAGCGTTTTAAATGATACCTCTCGTCCACAAATATATTAAGGGAAGGCAACGAAGAGGCTTTCAAAGCAAGGCAGAATTGCAGGAAACAGATTTCAGGAGGTAGATTCGAATCGCCGTGAAAGCACATGAAAAGCGGCAAAACCTGGACAATGATGCCCTTGGCCAAAAAGGGCGTATGCGTTTTTTCCTGAATATATTCAGGAAAAAACGCATACGCCCTTTTTGGCCAACCAAGCAACCTGGAAAGGCAAATCAGCGCTCCAAAGAAGTCTCGCTTCCCAGCGGGCAAAAGGGCCATGCGGAAAAAAGTGTCCAAACCAGAAATGCAGGACCGGCCATGGAGAAATGGGAGCCTTGCTACGCTGATGGGCGGGATGTAAATTGCCAACAGCCACTCTGGAGAAGTGTACGGTGTGTCCTGAAACATCTAAAAAACACAGCTTGGAGAGCATAGGGCACTTCCACTCATGGGCGTATAAATTGGGAAAACTAAAAATCAGCCAGACACAGGCACCCCAAAGTTTAGGGCTGCTCTGTTGACAAGAACCCCCACTTCATTACACCTTAAATATCCTAGGAAAGAGAAAAATGGATAAAGAAGTTGTGGTCCTCATGTACAATGGAATATCACTCAGCCATGAAATCAACGTCATAAGGCTAGTAGCAACACGATGAGTGGATTTAGGTACGACGATTCTAAGTGAAATAAGTCACACAGAAAAAGACACTTATCCTAAGATATCACTTATAGAGGGAATGTAAAAACCGGTACACTTGAACTGAATTGCGAAACAGAACAGAGTCACACGTTTAGGAAACACACTATGGCTGCTGAACGGGAAAGGTGAGGTGGGGTGATGCATAAAACAAGGGTTTCAAATTAGCTCCGATACCGTTCCATAAACCCAATATGTAAGAGACAAGACCTATTCCTTTTTCAGTGAACTGGACTCAACACCCCCTATTCACCGCACAAGAATATATATGACTAGTAAGAATCTTCAAACCTATGTATTGATATCTCTCTGTAAGTGAGTCAAGGGGGTGTAAAGCGGCATAAACACAGCCGTGAAAAGCAGCTAAACCCCATTATAAAAATAAATTACTTTTAAAAACCAGTGAAACAAAGACAGTGAAAGAGAGAGAAATTCTTCCAAAATTCGTTCAGGGGCTGTGATGCAACCTGGATTGACCATATCTAGACCCACAGCTGATTGAGACATAAGGGTGGACACTCTTGGGGCTGAGAGGTTCGGTGAGGTTGGGTGAGGCAACGCAGACCCTTTCAAGTAATACTGCATGGTACCCATCCCATGGGTCCCAAATCTTCGGGTTCAAGGCCATCTTCCTACATCGAAAACAGGCATGAGAAACCCAGAAGATGGTATACCGTGTGATCGGGAAAGGTTTCTAAAACGCACCTCATTTCTCATCTCCTTTGCTCGGGTTCGCCATTCCAGCCGATTTAATAGCCATCTCCCTCCTTGGAGAATCAGCACCTTTAACCTCCTGTTCCGTACAGGTTGCAATTTGTCCTGAGGATGAACGGGATGAGGGGGAACCAATGAGAGACTAGCTCTAGGTGTTGGGACAGGCACAGGTCACTCTATTTTCCCATCAGGAAGAAGAATTAAGCACAAGCTCAGCCTGCCCCCCAGAACCAGAAGAGGGCCTGAAGCAATCCTGCGCTTTTGCGGCCAGCTCCCAAAAAAGCGAGTTGAAAAATTAAGCTCAGGGGCACTGCAATTCACAAACCTGCAGCGTTTTAAATGATACCTCTCGTCCACAAATATATTAAGGGAAGGCAACGAAGAGGCTTTGAAAGCAAGGCAGAATTGCAGGAAACAGATTTCAGGAGGTAGATTCGAATCGCCTTGAAAGCACATGAAAAGCGGCAAAACCTGGACAATGATGCCCTTGGCCAAAAAGGGCGTATGCGTTTTTTCCTGAATATATTCAGGAAAAAACGCATACGCACTTTTTGGCCAACCAAGCAGCCTGGAAAGGCAAATCAGCGCTCCAAAGAAGTCTCGCTTCCCAGCGGGCAAAAGGGCCATGCGGAAAAAAGTCTCCAAAGCAGAAATGCAGGACCGGCCATGGAGAAATGGGGCCTTGCTACGCTGATGGGCGGGATGTAAATTGCCAACAGCCACTCGGGAGAAGTGTACGGTGTGTCCTGAAACATCTAAAAAACACAGCTTGGAGAGCATAGGGCACTTCCACTCATGGGCGTATAAATTGGGAAAACTAAAAATCAGCCAGACACAGGCACCCCAAAGTTTAGGGCTGCTCTGTTGACAAGAACCCCCACTTCATTACACCTTAAATATCCTAGGAAAGAGAAAAATGGATAAAGAAGTTGTGGTCCTCATGTACAATGGAATATCACTCAGCCATGAAATCAACGTCATAAGGCTAGTAGCAACACGATGAGTGGATTTAGGTACGACGATTCTAAGTGAAATAAGTCACACAGAAAAAGACACTTATCGTAAGATATCACTTAGAGAGGGAATGTAAAAACCGGTACACTTGAACTGAATTACAAAACAGAACAGAGTCACACGTTTAGAAAACACACTATGGCTGCTGAACGGGAAAGGTGAGGTGGGGTGATGCATAAAACAAGGGTTTCAAATTAGCTCCGATACCGTTCCATAAACCCAATATGTAAGAGACAAGACCTATTCCTTTTTCAGTGAACTGGACTCAACACCCCCTATTCACCGCACAAGAATATATCTGACTAGTAAGAATCTTCAAACCTATGTATTGATATCTCTCTGTAAGTGAGTCAAGGGGGTGTAAAGCGGCATAAACACAGCCGTGAAAAGCAGCTAAACCCCATTATAAAAATAAATTACTTTTAAAAACCAGTGAAACAAAGACAGTGAAAGAGAGAGAAATTCTTCCAAAATTCGTTCAGGGGCTGTGATGCAACCTGGATTGACCATATCTAGACCCACAGCTGATTGAGACATAAGGGTGGACACTCTTGGGGCTGAGAGGTTCGGTGAGGTTGGGTGAGGCAACGCAGACCCTTTCAAGTAATACTGCATGGTACCCATCCCATGGGTCCCAAATCTCCGGGTTCAAGGCCATCTTCCTACATCGAAAACAGGCATGAGAAACCCAGAAGATGGTACACCGTGTGATCGGGAAAGGTTTCTAAAACGCACCTCATTTCTCATCTCCTTTGCTCGGGTTCGCCATTCCAGCCGATTTAATAGCCATCTCCCTCCTTGGAGAATCAGCACCTTTAACCTCCTGTTCCGTACAGGTTGCAATTTGTCCTGAGGATGAACGGGAAGAGGGGGAACCAATGAGAGACTAGCTCTAGGTGTTGGGACAGGCACAGGTCACTCTATTTTCCCATCAGGAAGAAGAATTAAGCACAAGCTCAGCGTGCCCCCCAGAACCAGAAGAGGGCCTGAAGCAATCCTGCGCTTTTGCGGCCAGCTCCCAAAAAAGCGAGTTGAAAAATGGAGCTCAGGGGCACTGCAATTCACAAACCTGCAGAGTTTTAAATGATACCTCTCGTCCACAAATATATTAAGGGAAGGCAACGAAGAGGTTTTGAAAGCAAGGCAGAATTGCAGGAAACAGATTTCAGGAGGTAGATTCGAATCGCCGTGAAAGCACATGAAAAGCGGCAAAACCTGGACAATGATGCCCTTGGCCAAAAAGGGCGTATGCGTTTTTTCCTGAATATATTCAGGAAAAAACGCATACGCCCTTTTTGGCCAACCAAGCAACCTGGAAAGGCCAATCAGCGCTCCAAAGAAGTCTGGCTTCCCAGCGGGCAAAAGGGCCATGCGGAAAAAAGTGTCCAAAGCAGAAATGCAGGCCAGGCCATGGAGAAATGGGAGCCTTGCTACGCTGATGGGGGGGATGTAAATTGCCAACAGCCACTGGGGAGAAGTGTACGGTGTGTCCTGAAACATCTAAAAAACACAGCTTGGAGAGCATAGGGCACTTCCACTCATGGGCGTATAAATTGGGAAAACTAAAAATCAGCCAGACACAGGCACCCCAAAGTTTAGGGCTGCTCTGTTGACAAGAACCCCCACTTCATTACACCTTAAATATCCTAGGAAAGAGAAAAATGGATAAAGAAGTTGTGGTCCTCATGTACAATGGAATATCACTCAGCCATGAAATCAACGTCATAAGGCTAGTAGCAACACGATGAGTGGATTTAGGTACGACGATTCTAAGTGAAATAAGTCACACAGAAAAACACACTTATCCTAAGATATCACTTAGAGAGAGAATGTAAAAACCGCTACACTTGAACTGAATTACAAAACAGAACAGAGTCACACGTTTAGAAAACACACTATGGCTGCTGAACGGGAAAGGTGAGGTGGGGTGATGCATAAAACAAGGGTTTCAAATTAGCTCCGATACCGTTCCATAAACCCAATATGTAAGAGACAAGACCTATTCCTTTTTCAGTGAACTGGACTCAACACCCCCTATTCACCGCACAAGAATATATCTGACTAGTAAGAATCTTCAAACCTATGTATTGATATCTCTCTGTAAGTGAGTCAAGGGGGTGTAAAGCGGCATAAACACAGCCGTGAAAAGCAGCTAAACCCCATTATAAAAATAAATTACTTTTCAAAACCCGTGAAACAAAGACAGTGAAAGAGAGAGAAATTCTTACAAAATTCGTTCAGGGGCTGTGATGCAACCTGGATTGACCATATCTAGACCCACAGCTGATTGAGACATAAGGGTGGACACTCTTGGGGCTGAGAGGTACGGTGAGGTTGGGTGAGCCAACGCAGACCCTTTCAAGTAATACTGCATGGTACCCATCCCACGGGTCCCAAATCTCCAGGTTCAAGGCCATCTTCCTACATCGAAAACAGGCATGAGAAACCCAGAAGATGGTACACCGTGTGATCGGGAAAGGTTTCTAAAACGCACCTCATTTCTCATCTCCTTTGTTCGGGTTCGCCATTCCAGCCGACTTACTAGCCATCTCCCTCCTTGGAGAATCAGCACCTTTAACCTCCTGTTCCGTACAGGTTGCAATTTGTCCTGAGGATGAACGGGAAGAGGGGGAACCAATGAGAGACTAGCTCTAGGTGTTGGGACAGGCACAGGTCACTCTATTTTCCCATCAGGAAGAAGAATTAAGCACAAGCTCAGCCTGCCCCCCAGAACCAGAAGAGGGCCTGAAGCAATCCTGCGCTTTTGCGGCCAGCTCCCAAAAAAGCGAGTTGAAAAATGGAGCTCAGGGGCACTGCAATTCACAAACCTGCAGAGATTTAAATGATACCTCTCGTCCACAAATATATTAAGGGAAGGCAACGAAGAGGCTTTGAAAGCAAGGCAGAATTGCAGGAAACAGATTTCAGGAGGTAGATTCGAATCGCCGTGAAAGCACATGAAAAGCGGCAAAACCTGGACAATGATGCCCTTGGCCAAAAAGGGCATATGCGTTTTTTCCTGAATATATTCAGGAAAAAACGCATACGCCCTTTTTGGCCAACCAAGCAACCTGGAAAGGCAAATCAGCGCTCCAAAGAAGTCTCGCTTCCCAGCGGGCAAAAGGGCCATGAGGAAAAAAGTCTCCAAAGCAGAAATGCAGGACCTGCCATGGAGAAATGGGAGCCTTGCTACGCTGATGGGCGGGATGTAAATTGCCAACAGCCACTCTGGAGAAGTGTACGGTGTGTCCTGAAACATCTAAAAAACACAGCTTGGAGAGCATAGGGCACTTCCACTCATGGGCGTATAAATTGGGAAAACTAAAAATCAGCCAGACACAGGCACCCCAAAGTTTAGGGCTGCTCTGTTGACAAGAACCCCCACTTCATTACACCTTAAATATCCTAGGAAAGAGAAAAATGGATAAATAAGTTGTGGTCCTCATGTACAATGGAATATCACTCAGCCATGAAATCAACGTCATAAGGCTAGTAGCAACACGATGAGTGGATTTAGGTACGACGATTCTAAGTGAAATAAGTCACACAGAAAAAGACACTTATCGTAAGATATCACTTAGAGAGGGAATGTAAAAACCGCTACACTTGAACTGAATTACAAAACAGAACAGAGTCACACGTTTAGAAAACACACTATGGCTGCTGAACGGGAAAGGTGAGGTGGGGTGATGCATAAAACAAGGGTTTCAAATTAGCTCCGATACCGTTCCATAAACCCAATATGTAAGAGACAAGACCTATTCCTTTTTCAGTGAACTGGACTCAACACCCCCTATTCACCTTACAAGAATATATCTGACTAGTAAGAATCTTCAAACCTATGTATTGATATCTCTCTGTAAGTGAGTCAAGGGGGTGTAAAGCGGCATAAACACAGCCGCGAAAAGCAGCTAAACCCCATTATAAAAATAAATTACTTTTAAAAACCAGTGAAACAAAGACAGTGAAAGAGAGAGAAATTTTTCCAAAATTCGTTCAGGGGCTGTGATGCAAACTGGATTGACCATATCTAGACCCACAGCTGATTGAGACATAAGGGTGGACACTCTTGGGGCTGAGAGGTTCGGTGAGGTTGGGTGAGGCAACGCAGACCCTTTCAAGTAATACTGCATGGTACCCATCCCACGGGTCCCAAATCTCCAGGTTCAAGGCCATCTTCCTACATCGAAAACAGGCATGAGAAACCCAGAAGATGGTACACCGTGTGATCGGGAAAGGTTTCTAAAACGTACCTCATTTCTCATCTCCTTTGCTCGGGTTCGCCATTCCAGCCGATTTAATAGCCATCTCCCTCCTTGGAGAATCAGCACCTTTAACCTCCTGTTCCGTACAGGTTGCAATTTGTCCTGAGGATGAACGGGATGAGGGGGAACCAATGAGAGACTAGCTCTAGGTGTTGGGACAGGCACAGGTCACTCTATTTTCCCATCAGGAAGAAGAATTAAGCACAAGCTCAGCCTGCCCCCCAGAACCAGAAGAGGGCCTGAAGCAATCCTGCGCTTTTGCGGCCAGCTCCCAAAAAAGCGAGTTGAAAAATGGAGCTCAGGGGCACTGCAATTCACAAACCTGCAGAGTTTTAAATGATACCTCTCGTCCACAAATATATTAAGGGAAGGCAACGAAGAGGCTTTGAAAGCAAGGCAGAATTGCAGGAAACAGATTTCAGGAGGTAGATTCGAATCGCCGTGAAAGCACATGAAAAGCGGCAAAACCTGGACAATGATGCCCTTGGCCAAAAAGGGCGTATGCGTTTTTTCCTGAATATATTCAGGAAAAAACGCATACGCCCTTTTTGGCCAACCAAGCAACCTGGAAAGGCAAATCAGCGCTCCAAAGAAGTCTCGCTTCCCAGCGGGCAAAAGGGCCATGCGGAAAAAAGTGTCCAAAGCAGAAATGCAGGACCGGCCATGGAGAAATGGGAGCCTTGCTACGCTGATGGGCGGGATGTAAATTGCCAACAGCCACTCTGGAGAAGTGTACGGTGTGTCCTGAAACATCTAAAAAACACAGCTTGGAGAGCATAGGGCACTTCCACTCATGGGCGTATAAATTGGGAAAACTAAAAATCAGCCAGACACAGGCACCCCAAAGTTTAGGGCTGCTCTGTTGACAAGAACCCCCACTTCATTACACCTTAAATATCCTAGGAAAGAGAAAAATGGATAAAGAAGTTGTGGTCCTCATGTACAATGGAATATCACTCAGCCATGAAATCAACGTCATAAGGCTAGTAGCAACACGATGAGTGGGTTTAGGTACGACGATTCTAAGTGAAATAAGTCACACAGAAAAAGACACTTATCGTAAGATATCACTTAGAGAGGGAATGTAAAAACCGCTACACTTGAACTGAATTACAAAACAGAACAGAGTCACACGTTTAGAAAACACACTATGGCTGCTGAACGGGAAAGGTGAGGTGGGGTGATGCATAAAACAAGGGTTTCAAATTAGCTCCGATACCGTTCCATAAACCCAATATGTAAGAGACAAGACCTATTCCTTTTTCAGTGAACTGGACTCAACACCCCCTATTCACCGCACAAGAATATATCTGACTAGTAAGAATCTTCAAACCTATGTATTGATATCTCTCTGTAAGTGAGTCAAGGGGGTGTAAAGCGGCATAAACACAGCCGTGAAAAGCAGCTAAACCCCATTATAAAAATAAATTACTTTTAAAAACCAGTGAAACAAAGACAGTGAAAGAGAGAGAAATTCTTCCAAAATTCGTTCAGGGGCTGTGATGCAACCTGGATTGACCATATCTAGACCCACAGCTGATTGAGACATAAGGGTGGACACTCTTGGGGCTGAGAGGTTCGGTGAGGTTGGGTGAGGCAACGCAGACCCTTTCAAGTAATA
This sequence comes from Balaenoptera acutorostrata, assembly GCF_949987535.1. NCBI lineage: Eukaryota > Metazoa > Chordata > Mammalia > Artiodactyla > Balaenopteridae > Balaenoptera > Balaenoptera acutorostrata. Next base: position 334,391 of record NW_026645541.1, read on the forward strand.
CTGCATGGTACCCATCCCATGGGTCCCAAATCTCCGGGTTCAAGGCCATCTTCCTACATCGAAAACAGGCATGAGAAACCCAGAAGATGGTACACCGTGTGATCGGGAAAGGTTTCTAAAACGCACCTCATTTCTCATCTCCTTTGCTCGGGTTCGCCATTCCAGCCGATTTAATAGCCATCTCCCTCCTTGGAGAATCAGCCCCTTTAACCTCCTGTTCCGTACAGGTTGCAATTTGTCCTGAGGATGAACGGGAAGAGGGGGAACCAATGAGAGACTAGCTCTAGGTGTTGGGACAGGCACAGGTCACTCTATTTTCCCATCAGGAAGAAGAATTAAGCACAAGCTCAGCCTGCCCCCCAGAACCAGAAGAGGGCCTGAAGCAATCCTGCGCTTTTGCGGCCAGCTCCCAAAAAAGCGAGTTGAAAAATGGAGCTCAGGGGCACTGCAATTCACAAACCTGCAGCGTTTTAAATGATACCTCTCGTCCACAAATATATTAAGGGAAGGCAGCGAAGAGGCTTTGAAAGCAAGGCAGAATTGCAGGAAACAGATTTCAGGAGGTAGATTCGAATCGCCTTGAAAGCACATGAAAAGCGGCAAAACCTGGACAATGATGCCCTTGGCCAAAAAGGGCGTATGCGTTTTTTCCTGAATATATTCAGGAAAAAACGCATACGCCCTTTTTGGCCAACCAAGCAGCCTGGAAAGGCAAATCAGCGCTCCAAAGAAGTCTCGCTTCCCAGCGGGCAAAAGGGCCATGCGGAAAAAAGTGTCCAAAGCAGAAATGCAGGACCGGCCATGGAGAAATGGGAGCCTAGCTACGCTGATGGGCGGGATGTAAATTGCCAACAGCCACTCGGGAGAAGTGTACGGTGTGTCCTGAAACATCTAAAAAACACAGCTTGGAGAGCATAGGGCACTTCCACTCATGCGCGTATAAATTGGGAAAACTAAAAATCAGCCAGACACAGGCACCCCAAAATTTAGGGCTGCTCTGTTGACAAGAACCCCCACTTCATTACACCTTAAATATCCTAGGAAAGAGAAAAACGGATAAAGAAGATGTGGTCCTCATGTACAATGGAATATCACTCAGCCATGAAATCAACGTCATAAGGCTAGTAGCAGCACGATGAGTGGATTTAGGTACGACGATTCTAAGTGAAATAAGTCACACAGAAAAAGACACTTATCGTAAGATATCACTTAGAGAGGGAATGTAAAAACCGCTACACTTGAACTGAATTACAAAACAGAACAGAGTCACACGTTTAGAAAACACACTATGGCTGCTGAACGGGAAAGGTGAGGTGGGGTGATGCATAAAACATGGGTTTCAAATTAGCTCCGATACCGTTCCATAAACCCAATATGTAAGAGACAACACCTATTCCTTTTTCAGTGAACTGGACTCAACACCTCCTATTCACCGCACAAGAATATATCTGACTAGTAAGAATCTTCAAACCTATGTATTGATATCTCTCTGTAAGTGAGTCAAGGGGGTGTAAAGCGGCATAAACACAGCCGTGAAAAGCAGCTAAACCCCATTATAAAAATAAATTACTTTTCAAAACCCGTGAAACAAAGACATTGAAAGAGAGAGAAATTCTTACAAAATTCGTTCAGGGGCTGTGATGCAACCTGGATTGACCATATCTAGACCCACAGCTGATTGAGACATAAGGGTGGACACTCTTGGGGCTGAGAGGTTCGGTGAGGTTGGGTGAGGCAACGCAGACCCTTTCAAGTAATACTGCATGGTACCCATCCCATGGGTCCCAAATCTCCGGGTTCAAGGCCATCTTCCTACATCGAAAACAGGCATGAGAAACCCAGAAGATGGTACACCGTGTGATCGGGAAAGGTTTTTAAAGCGCACCTCATTTCTCATCTCCTTTGCTCGGGTTCGCCATTCCAGCCGACTTACTAGACATCTCCCTCCTTGGAGAATCAGCACCTTTAACCTCCTGTTCCGTACAGGTTGCAATTTGTCCTGAGGATGAACGGGAAGAGGGGGAACCAATGAGAGACTAGCTCTAGGTGTTGGGACAGGCACAGGTCACTCTATTTTCCCATCAGGAAGAAGAATTAAGCACAAGCTCAGCCTGCCCCCCAGAACCAGAAGAGGGCCTGAAGCAATCCTGCGCTTTTGCGGCCAGCTCCCAAAAAAGCGAGTTGAAAAATGGAGCTCAGGGGCACTGCAATTCACAAACCTGCAGAGATTTAAATGATACCTCTCGTCCACAAATATATTAAGGGAAGGCAACGAAGAGGCTTTGAAAGCAAGGCAGAATTGCAGGAAACAGATTTCAGGAGGTAGATTCGAATCGCCGTGAAAGCACATGAAAAGCGGCAAAACCTGGACAATGATGCCCTTGGCCAAAAAGGGCGTATGCGTTTTTTCCTGAATATATTCAGGAAAAAACGCATACGCCCTTTTTGGCCAACCAAGCAACCTGGAAAGGCAAATCAGCGCTCCAAAGAAGTCTCGCTTCCCAGCGGGCAAAAGGGCCATGAGGAAAAAAGTCTCCAAAGCAGAAATGCAGGACCTGCCATGGAGAAATGGGAGCCTTGCTACGCTGATGGGCGGGATGTAAATTGCCAACAGCCACTCTGGAGAAGTGTACGGTGTGTCCTGAAACATCTAAAAAACACAGCTTGGAGAGCATAGGGCACTTCCACTCATGGGCGTATAAATTGGGAAAACTAAAAATCAGCCAGACACAGGCACCCCAAAGTTTAGGGCTGCTCTGTTGACAAGAACCCCCACTTCATTACACCTTAAATATCCTAGGAAAGAGAAAAATGGATAAAGAAGTTGTGGTCCTCATGTACAATGGAATATCACTCAGCCATGAAATCAACGTCATAAGGCTAGTAGCAACACGATGAGTGGATTTAGGTACGATGATTCTAAGTGAAATAAGTCACACAGAAAAAGACACTTATCGTAAGATATCACTTAGAGAGGGAATGTAAAAAACGCTACACTTGAACTGAATTACAAAACAGAACAGAGTCACACGTTTAGAAAACACACTATGGCTGCTGAACGGGAAAGGTGAGGTGGGGTGATGCATAAAACAAGGGTTTCAAATTAGCTCCGATACCGTTCCATAAACCCAATATGTAAGAGACAAGACCTATTCCTTTTTCAGTGAACTGGACTCAACACCCCCTATTCACCTTACAAGAATATATCTGACTAGTAAGAATCTTCAAACCTATGTATTGATATCTCTCTGTAAGTGAGTCAAGGGGGTGTAAAGCGGCATAAACACAGCCGTGAAAAGCAGCTAAACCCCATTATAAAAATAAATTACTTTTAAAAACCAGTGAAACAAAGACAGTGAAAGAGAGAGAAATTTTTCCAAAATTCGTTCAGGGGCTGTGATGCAACCTGGATTGACCATATCTAGACCCACAGCTGATTGAGACATAAGGGTGGACACTCTTGGGGCTGAGAGGTTCGGTGAGGTTGGGTGAGGCAACGCAGACCCTTTCAAGTAATACTGCATGGTACCCATCCCACGGGTCCCAAATCTCCAGGTTCAAGGCCATCTTCCTACATCGAAAACAGGCATGAGAAACCCAGAAGATGGTACACCGTGTGATCGGGAAAGGTTTCTAAAACGTACCTCATTTCTCATCTCCTTTGCTCGGGTTCGCCATTCCAGCCGATTTAATAGCCATCTCCCTCCTTGGAGAATCAGCACCTTTAACCTCCTGTTCCGTACAGGTTGCAATTTGTCCTGAGGATGAACGGGATGAGGGGGAACCAATGAGAGACTAGCTCTAGGTGTTGGGACAGGCACAGGTCACTCTATTTTCCCATCAGGAAGAAGAATTAAGCACAAGCTCAGCCTGCCCCCCAAAACCAGAAGAGGGCCTGAAGCAATCCTGCGCTTTTGCGGCCAGCTCCCAAAAAAGCGAGTTGAAAAATGGAGCTCAGGGGCACTGCAATTCACAACCCTGCAGAGTTTTAAATGATACCTCTCGTCCACAAATATATTAAGGGAAGGCAACGAAGAGGCTTTCAAAGCAAGGCAGAATTGCAGGAAACAGATTTCAGGAGGTAGATTCGAATCGCCGTGAAAGCACATGAAAAGCGGCAAAACCTGGACAATGATGCCCTTGGCCAAAAAGGGCGTATGCGTTTTTTCCTGAATATATTCAGGAAAAAACGCATACGCCCTTTTTGGCCAACCAAGCAACCTGGAAAGGCAAATCAGCGCTCCAAAGAAGTCTCGCTTCCCAGCGGGCAAAAGGGCCATGCGGAAAAAAGTGTCCAAACCAGAAATGCAGGACCGGCCATGGAGAAATGGGAGCCTTGCTACGCTGATGGGCGGGATGTAAATTGCCAACAGCCACTCTGGAGAAGTGTACGGTGTGTCCTGAAACATCTAAAAAACACAGCTTGGAGAGCATAGGGCACTTCCACTCATGGGCGTATAAATTGGGAAAACTAAAAATCAGCCAGACACAGGCACCCCAAAGTTTAGGGCTGCTCTGTGGACAAGAACCCCCACTTCATTACACCTTAAATATCCTAGGAAAGAGAAAAATGGATAAAGAAGTTGTGGTCCTCATGTACAATGGAATATCACTCAGCCATGAAATCAACGTCATAAGGCTAGTAGCAACACGATGAGTGGATTTAGTTACGACGATTCTAAGTGAAATAAGTCACACAGAAAAAGACACTTATCCTAAGATATCACTTATAGAGGGAATGTAAAAACCGGTACACTTGAACTGAATTGCAAAACAGAACAGAGTCACACGTTTAGGAAACACACTATGGCTGCTGAACGGGAAAGGTGAGGTGGGGTGATGCATAAAACAAGGGTTTCAAATTAGCTCCGATACCGTTCCATAAACCCAATATGTAAGAGACAAGACCTATTCCTTTTTCAGTGAACTGGACTCAACACCCCCTATTCACCGCACAAGTATATATATGACTAGTAAGAATCTTCAAACCTATGTATTGATATCTCTCTGTAAGTGAGTCAAGGGGGTGTAAAGCGGCATAAACACAGCCGTGAAAAGCAGCTAAACCCCATTATAAAAATAAATTACTTTTAAAAACCAGTGAAACAAAGACAGTGAAAGACAGAGAAATTCTTCCAAAATTCGTTCAGGGGCTGTGATGCAACCTGGATTGACCATATCTAGACCCACAGCTGATTGAGACATAAGGGTGGACACTCTTGGGGCTGAGAGGTTCGGTGAGGTTGGGTGAGGCAACGCAGACCCTTTCAAGTAATACTGCATGGTACCCATCCCATGGGTCCCAAATCTTCGGGTTCAAGGCCATCTTCCTACATCGAAAACAGGCATGAGAAACCCAGAAGATGGTATACCGTGTGATCGGGAAAGGTTTCTAAAACGCACCTCATTTCTCATCTCCTTTGCTCGGGTTCGCCATTCCAGTCGATTTAATAGCCATCTCCCTCCTTGGAGAATCAGCACCTTTAACCTCCTGTTCCGTACAGGTTGCAATTTGTCCTGAGGATGAACGGGATGAGGGGGAACCAATGAGAGACTAGCTCTAGGTGTTGGGACAGGCACAGGTCACTCTATTTTCCCATCAGGAAGAAGAATTAAGCACAAGCTCAGCCTGCCCCCCAGAACCAGAAGAGGGCCTGAAGCAATCCTGCGCTTTTGCGGCCAGCTCCCAAAAAAGCGAGTTGAAAAATGGAGCTCAGGGGCACTGCAATTCACAAACCTGCAGCGTTTTAAATGATACCTCTCGTCCACAAATATATTAAGGGAAGGCAACGAAGAGGCTTTGAAAGCAAGGCAGAATTGCAGGAAACAGATTTCAGGAGGTAGATTCGAATCGCCTTGAAAGCACATGAAAAGCGGCAAAACCTGGACAATGATGCCCTTGGCCAAAAAGGGCGTATGCGTTTTTTCCTGAATATATTCAGGAAAAAACGCATACGCACTTTTTGGCCAACCAAGCAGCCTGGAAAGGCAAATCAGCGCTCCAAAGAAGTCTCGCTTCCCAGCGGGCAAAAGGGCCATGCGGAAAAAAGTCTCCAAAGCAGAAATGCAGGACCGGCCATGGAGGAATGGGGCCTTGCTACGCTGATGGGCGGGATGTAAATTGCCAACAGCCACTCGGGAGAAGTGTACGGTGTGTCCTGAAACATCTAAAAAACACAGCTTGGAGAGCATAGGGCACTTCCACTCATGGGCGTATAAATTGGGAAAACTAAAATCAGCCAGACACAGGCACCCCAAAGTTTAGGGCTGCTCTGTTGACAAGAACCCCCACTTCATTACACCTTAAATATCCTAGGAAAGAGAAAAATGGATAAAGAAGTTGTGGTCCTCATGTACAACGGAATATCACTCAGCCATGAAATCAACGTCATAAGGCTAGTAGCAACACGATGAGTGGATTTAGGTACGACGATTCTAAGTGAAATAAGTCACACAGAAAAAGACACTTATCGTAAGATATCACTTAGAGAGGGAATGTAAAAACCGCTACACTTGAACTGAATTACAAAACAGAACAGAGTCACACGTTTAGAAAACACACTATGGCTGCTGAACGGGAAAGGTGAGGTGGGGTGATGCATAAAACAAGGGTTTCAAATTAGCTCCGATACCGTTTCATAAACCCAATATGTAAGAGACAACACCTATTCCTTTTTCAGTGAACTGGACTCAACACCCCCTATTCACCGCACAAGAATATATCTGACTAGTAAGAATCTTCAAACCTATGTATTGATATCTCTCTGTAAGTGAGTCAAGGGGGTGTAAAGCGGCATAAACACAGCCGTGAAAAGCAGCTAAACCCCATTATAAAAATAAATTACTTTTCAAAACCCGTGAAACAAAGACAGTGAAAGAGAGAGAAATTCTTACAAAATTCGTTCAGGGGCTGTGATGCAACCTGGATTGACCATATCTATACCCACAGCTGATTGAGACATAAGGGTGGACACTCTTGGGGCTGAGAGGTTCGGTGAGGTTAGGTGAGGCAACGCAGACCCTTTCAAGTAATACTGCATGGTACCCATCCCATGGGTCCCAAATCTCCGGGTTCAAGGCCATCTTCCTACATCGAAAACAGGCATGAGAAACCCAGAAGATGGTACACCGTGTGATCGGGAAAGGTTTCTAAAACGCACCTCATTTCTCATCTCCTTTGCGCGGGTTCGCCATTCCAGCCGATTTACTAGCCATCTCCCTCCTTGGAGAATCAGCACCTTTAACCTCCTGTTCCGTACAGGTTGCAATTTGTCCTGAGGATGAATGGGAAGAGGGGGAACCAATGAGAGACTAGCTCTAGGTGTTGGGACAGGCACAGGTCACTCTATTTTCCCATCAGGAAGAAGAATTAAGCACAAGCTCAGCCTGCCCCCCAGAACAAGAAGAGGGCCTGAAGCAATCCTGCGCTTTTGCGGCTAGCTCCCAAAAAAGCGAGTTGAAAAATGGAGCTCAGGGGCACTGCAATTCACAAACCTGCAGAGTTTTAAATGATACCTCTCGTCCACAAATATATTAAGGGAAGGCAACGAAGAGGCTTTGAAAGCAAGGCAGAATTGCAGGAAACAGATTTCAGGAGGTAGATTCGAATCGCCTTGAAAGCACATGAAAAGCGGCAAAACGTGGACAATGATGCCCTTGGCCAAAAAGGGCGTATGCGTTTTTTCCTGAATATATTCAGGAAAAAACGCATACGCCCTTTTTGGCCAACCAAGCAACCTGGAAAGGCAAATCAGCGCTCCAAAGAAGTTTCGCTTCCCAGCGGGCAAATGGGCCATGCGGAAAAAAGTGTCCAAAGCAGAAATGCAGGACCGGCCATGGAGAAATGGGAGCCTTGCTACGCTGATGGGCGGGATGTAAATTGCCAACAGCCACTCGGGAGAAGTGTACGGTGTGTCCTGAAACATCTAAAAAACACAGCTTGGAGAGCATAGGGCACTTCCACTCATGGGCGTATAAATTGGGAAAACTAAAAATCAGCCAGACACAGGCACCCCAAAGTTTAGGGCTGCTCTGTTGACAAGAACCCCCACTTCATTACACCTTAAATATCCTAGGAAAGAGAAAAATGGATAAAGAAGTTGTGGTCCTCATGTACAATGGAATATCACTCAGCCATGAAATCAACGTCATAAGGCTAGTAGCAGCACGATGAGTGGATTTAGGTACGACGATTCTAAGTGAAATAAGTCACACAGAAAAAGACACTTATCCTAAGATATCACTTAGAGAGGGAATGTAAAAACCGCTACACTTGAACTGAATTGCAAAACAGAACAGAGTCACACGTTTAGGAAACACACTATGGCTGCTGAACGGGAAAGGTGAGGTGGGGTGATGCATAAAACAAGGGTTTCAAATTAGCTCCGATACCGTTCCATAAACCCAATATGTAAGAGACAAGACCTATTCCTTTTTCAGTGAACTGGACTCAACACCCCCTATTCACCGCACAAGAATATATCTGACTAGTAAGAATCTTCAAACCTATGTATTGATATCTCTCTGTAAGTGAGTCAAGGGGGTGTAAAGCGGCATAAACACAGCCGTGAAAAGCAGCTAAACCCCATTATAAAAATAAATTACTTTTCAAAACCCGTGAAACAAAGACAGTGAAAGAGAGAGAAATTCTTACAAAATTCATTCAGGGGCTGTGATGCAACCTGGATTGACCATATCTAGACCCACAGCTGATTGAGACATAAGGGTGGACACTCTTGAGGCTGAGAGCTTCGGTGAGGTTGGGTGAGCCAACGCAGACCCTTTCAAGTAATACTGCATGGTACCCATCCCATGGGTCCCAAATCTCCAGGTTCAAGGCCATCTTCCTACATCGAAAACAGACATGAGAAACCCAGAAGATGGTACACCGTGTGATCGGGAAAGGTTTCTAAAACGCACCTCATTTCTCATCTCCTTTGCTCGGGTTCGCCATTCCAGCCGATTTAATAGCCATCTCCCTCCTTGGAGAATCAGCACCTTTAACCTCCTGTTCCGTACAGGTTGCAATTTGTCCTGAGGATGAACGGGAAGAGGGGGAACCAATGAGAGACTAGCTCTAGGTGTTGGGACAGGCACAGGTCACTCTATTTTCCCATCAGGAAGAAGAATTAAGCACAAGCTCAGCGTGCCCCCCAGAACCAGAAGAGGGCCTGAAGCAATCCTGCGCTTTTGCGGCCAGCTCCCAAAAAAGCGAGTTGAAAAATGGAGCTCAGGGGCACTGCAATTCACAAACCTGCAGAGTTTTAAATGATACCTCTCGTCCACAAATATATTAAGGGAAGGCAACGAAGAGGCTTTGAAAGCAAGGCAGAATTGCAGGAAACAGATTTCAGGAGGTAGATTCGAATCGCCGTGAAAGCACATGAAAAGCGGCAAAACCTGGACAATGATGCCCTTGGCCAAAAAGGGCGTATGCGTTTTTTCCTGAATATATTCAGGAAAAAACGCATACGCCCTTTTTGGCCAACCAAGCAACCTGGAAAGGCCAATCAGCGCTCCAAAGAAGTCTGGCTTCCCAGCGGGCAAAAGGGCCATGCGGAAAAAAGTGTCCAAAGCAGAAATGCAGGCCAGGCCATGGAGAAATGGGAGCCTTGCTACGCTGATGGGGGGGATGTAAATTGCCAACAGCCACTGGGGAGAAGTGTACGGTGTGTCCTGAAACATCTAAAAAACACAGCTTGGAGAGCATAGGGCACTTCCACTCATGGGCGTATAAATTGGGAAAACTAAAAATCAGCCAGACACAGGCACCCCAAAGTTTAGGGCTGCTCTGTTGACAAGAACCCCCACTTCATTCCACCTTAAATATCCTAGGAAAGAGAAAAATGGATAAAGAAGTTGTGGTCCTCATGTACAATGGAATATCACTCAGCCATGAAATCAACGTCATAAGGCTAGTAGCAACACGATGAGTGGATTTAGGTACGACGATTCTAAGTGAAATAAGTCACACAGAAAAAGACACTTATCCTAAGATATCACTTAGAGAGAGAATGTAAAAACCGCTACACTTGAACTGAATTACAAAACAGAACAGAGTCACACGTTTAGAAAACACACTATGGCTGCTGAACGGGAAAGGTGAGGTGGGGTGATGCATAAAACAAGGGTTTCAAATTAGCTCCGATACCGTTCCATAAACCCAATATGTAAGAGACAAGACCTATTCCTTTTTCAGTGAACTGGACTCAACACCCCCTATTCACCGCACAAGAATATATCTGACTAGTAAGAATCTTCAAACCTATGTATTGATATCTCTCTGTAAGTGAGTCAAGGGGGTGTAAAGCGGCATAAACACAGCCGTGAAAAGCAGCTAAACCCCATTATAAAAATAAATTACTTTTCAAAACCAGTGAAACAAAGACAGTGAAAGAGAGAGAAATTCTTCCAAAATTCGTTCAGGGGCTGTGATGCAACCTGGATTGACCATATCTAGACCCACAGCTGATTGAGACATAAGGGTGGACACTCTTGGGGCTGAGAGGTACGGTGAGGTTGGGTGAGCCAATGCAGACCCTTTCAAGTAATACTGCATGGTACCCATCCCACGGGTCCCAAATCTCCAGGTTCAAGGCCATCTTCCTACATCGAAAACAGGCATGAGAAACCCAGAAGATGGTACACCGTGTGATCGGGAAAGGTTTCTAAAACGCACCTCATTTCTCATCTCCTTTGCTCGGGTTCGCCATGCCAGCCGACTTACTAGACATCTCCCTCCTTGGAGAATCAGCACCTTTAACCTCCTGTTCCGTACAGGTTGCAATTTGTCCTGAGGATGAACGGGAAGAGGGGGAACCAATGAGAGACTAGCTCTAGGTGTTGGGACAGGCACAGGTCACTCTATTTTCCCATCAGGAAGAAGAATTAAGCACAAGCTCAGCCTGCCCCCCAGAACCAGAAGAGGGCCTGAAGCAATCCTGCGCTTTTGCGGCCAGCTCCCAAAAAAGCGAGTTGAAAAATGGAGCTCAGGGGCACTGCAATTCACAAACCTGCAGAGATTTAAATGATACCTCTCGTCCACAAATATATTAAGGGAAGGCAACGAAGAGGCTTTGAAAGCAAGGCAGAATTGCAGGAAACAGATTTCAGGAGGTAGATTCGAATCGCCGTGAAAGCACATGAAAAGCGGCAAAACCTGGACAATGATGCCCTTGGCCAAAAAGGGCGTATGCGTTTTTTCCTGAATATATTCAGGAAAAAACGCATACGCCCTTTTTGGCCAACCAAGCAACCTGGAAAGGCAAATCAGCGCTCCAAAGAAGTCTCGCTTCCCAGCGGGCAAAAGGGCCATGAGGAAAAAAGTCTCCAAAGCAGAAATGCAGGACCTGCCATGGAGAAATGGGAGCCTTGCTACGCTGATGGGCGGGATGTAAATTGCCAACAGCCACTCTGGAGAAGTGTACGGTGTGTCCTGAAACATCTAAAAAACACAGCTTGGAGAGCATAGGGCACTTCCACTCATGGGCGTATAAATTGGGAAAACTAAAAATCAGCCAGACACAGGCACCCCAAAGTTTAGGGCTGCTCTGTTGACAAGAACCCCCACTTCATTACACCTTAAATATCCTAGGAAAGAGAAAAATGGATAAAGAAGTTGTGGTCCTCATGTACAATGGAATATCACTCAGCCATGAAATCAACGTCATAAGGCTAGTAGCAACACGATGAGTGGATTTAGGTACGACGATTCTAAGTGAAATAAGTCACACAGAAAAAGACACTTATCGTAAGATATCACTTAGAGAGGGAATGTAAAAACCGCTACACTTGAACTGAATTACAAAACAGAACAGAGTCACACGTTTAGAAAACACACTATGGCTGCTGAACGGGAAAGGTGAGGTGGGGTGATGCATAAAACAAGGGTTTCAAATTAGCTCCGATACCGTTCCATAAACCCAATATGTAAGAGACAAGACCTATTCCTTTTTCAGTGAACTGGACTCAACACCCCCTATTCACCTTACAAGAATATATCTGACTAGTAAGAATCTTCAAACCTATGTATTGATATCTCTCTGTAAGTGAGTCAAGGGGGTGTAAAGCGGCATAAACACAGCCGTGAAAAGCAGCTAAACCCCATTATAAAAATAAATTACTTTTAAAAACCAGTGAAACAAAGACAGTGAAAGAGAGAGAAATTTTTCCAAAATTCGTTCAGGGGCTGTGATGCAACCTGGATTGACCATATCTAGACCCACAGCTGATTGAGACATAAGGGTGGACACTCTTGGGGCTGAGAGGTTCGGTGAGGTTGGGTGAGGCAACGCAGACCCTTTCAAGTAATACTGCATGGTACCCATCCCACGGGTCCCAAATCTCCAGGTTCAAGGCCATCTTCCTACATCGAAAACAGGCATGAGAAACCCAGAAGATGGTACACCGTGTGATCGGGAAAGGTTTCTAAAACGTACCTCATTTCTCATCTCCTTTGCTCGGGTTCGCCATTCCAGCCGATTTAATAGCCATCTCCCTCCTTGGAGAATCAGCACCTTTAACCTCCTGTTCCGTACAGGTTGCAATTTGTCCTGAGGATGAACGGGATGAGGGGGAACCAATGAGAGACGAGCTCTAGGTGTTGGGACAGGCACAGGTCACTCTATTTTCCCATCAGGAAGAAGAATTAAGCACAAGCTCAGCCTGCCCCCCAGAACCAGAAGAGGGCCTGAAGCAATCCTGCGCTTTTGCGGCCAGCTCCCAAAAAAGCGTGTTGAAAAATGGAGCTCAGGGGCACTGCAATTCACAAACATGCAGAGTTTTAAATGATACCTCTCGTCCACAAATATATTAAGGGAAGGCAACGAAGAGGCTTTCAAAGCAAGGCAGAATTGCAGGAAACAGATTTCAGGAGGTAGATTCGAATCGCCGTGAAAGCACATGAAAAGCGGCAAAACCTGGACAATGATGCCCTTGGCCAAAAAGGGCGTATGCGTTTTTTCCTGAATATATTCAGGAAAAAACGCATACGCCCTTTTTGGCCAACCAAGCAACCTGGAAAGGCCAATCAGCGCTCCAAAGAAGTCTGGCTTCCCAGCGGGCAAAAGGGCCATGCGGAAAAAAGTGTCCAAAGCAGAAATGCAGGCCAGGCCATGGAGAAATGGGAGCCTTGCTACGCTGATGGGGGGGATGTAAATTGCCAACAGCCACTGGGGAGAAGTGTACGGTGTGTCCTGAAACATCTAAAAAACACAGCTTGGAGAGCATAGGGCACTTCCACTCATGGGCGTATAAATTGGGAAAACTAAAAATCAGCCAGACACAGGCACCCCAAAGTTTAGGGCTGCTCTGTTGACAAGAACCCCCACTTCATTACACCTTAAATATCCTAGGAAAGAGAAAAATGGATAAAGAAGTTGTGGTCCTCATGTACAATGGAATATCACTCAGCCATGAAATCAACGTCATAAGGCTAGTAGCAACACGATGAGTGGATTTAGGTACGACGATTCTAAGTGAAATAAGTCACACAGAAAAAGACACTTATCCTAAGATATCACTTAGAGAGAGAATGTAAAAACCGCTACACTTGAACTGAATTACAAAACAGAACAGAGTCACACGTTTAGAAAACACACTATGGCTGCTGAACGGGAAAGGTGAGGTGGGGTGATGCATAAAACAAGGGTTTCAAATTAGCTCCGATACCGTTCCATAAACCCAATATGTAAGAGACAAGACCTATTCCTTTTTCAGTGAACTGGACTCAACACCCCCTATTCACCGCACAAGAATATATCTGACTAGTAAGAATCTTCAAACCTATGTATTGATATCTCTCTGTAAGTGAGTCAAGGGGGTGTAAAGCGGCATAAACACAGCCGTGAAAAGCAGCTAAACCCCATTATAAAAATAAATTACTTTTCAAAACCAGTGAAACAAAGACAGTGAAAGAGAGAGAAATTCTTCCAAAATTCGTTCAGGGGCTGTGATGCAACCTGGATTGACCATATCTAGACCCACAGCTGATTGAGACATAAGGGTGGACACTCTTGGGGCTGAGAGGTACGGTGAGGTTGGGTGAGCCAATGCAGACCCTTTCAAGTAATACTGCATGGTACCCATCCCACGGGTCCCAAATCTCCAGGTTCAAGGCCATCTTCCTACATCGAAAACAGGCATGAGAAACCCAGAAGATGGTACACCGTGTGATCGGGAAAGGTTTCTAAAACGCACCTCATTTCTCATCTCCTTTGCTCGGGTTCGCCATGCCAGCCGACTTACTAGACATCTCCCTCCTTGGAGAATCAGCACCTTTAACCTCCTGTTCCGTACAGGTTGCAATTTGTCCTGAGGATGAACGGGAAGAGGGGGAACCAATGAGAGACTAGCTCTAGGTGTTGGGACAGGCACAGGTCACTCTATTTTCCCATCAGGAAGAAGAATTAAGCACAAGCTCAGCCTGCCCCCCAGAACCAGAAGAGGGCCTGAAGCAATCCTGCGCTTTTGCGGCCAGCTCCCAAAAAAGCGAGTTGAAAAATGGAGCTCAGGGGCACTGCAATTCACAAACCTGCAGAGATTTAAATGATACCTCTCGTCCACAAATATATTAAGGGAAGGCAACGAAGAGGCTTTGAAAGCAAGGCAGAATTGCAGGAAACAGATTTCAGGAGGTAGATTCGAATCGCCGTGAAAGCACATGAAAAGCGGCAAAACCTGGACAATGATGCCCTTGGCCAAAAAGGGCGTATGCGTTTTTTCCTGAATATATTCAGGAAAAAACGCATACGCCCTTTTTGGCCAACCAAGCAACCTGGAAAGGCAAATCAGCGCTCCAAAGAAGTCTCGCTTCCCAGCGGGCAAAAGGGCCATGAGGAAAAAAGTCTCCAAAGCAGAAATGCAGGACCTGCCATGGAGAAATGGGAGCCTTGCTACGCTGATGGGCGGGATGTAAATTGCCAACAGCCACTCTGGAGAAGTGTACGGTGTGTCCTGAAACATCTAAAAAACACAGCTTGGAGAGCATAGGGCACTTCCACTCATGGGCGTATAAATTGGGAAAACTAAAAATCAGCCAGACACAGGCACCCCAAAGTTTAGGGCTGCTCTGTTGACAAGAACCCCCACATCATTACACCTTAAATATCCTAGGAAAGAGAAAAATGGATAAAGAAGTTGTGGTCCTCATGTACAATGGAATATCACTCAGCCATGAAATCAACGTCATAAGGCTAGTAGCAACACGATGAGTGGATTTAGGTACGACGATTCTAAGTGAAATAAGTCACACAGAAAAAGACACTTATCGTAAGATATCACTTAGAGAGGGAATGTAAAAACCGCTACACTTGAACTGAATTACAAAACAGAACAGAGTCACACGTTTAGAAAACACACTATGGCTGCTGAACGGGAAAGGTGAGGTGGGGTGATGCATAAAACAAGGGTTTCAAATTAGCTCCGATACCGTTCCATAAACCCAATATGTAAGAGACAAGACCTATTCCTTTTTCAGTGAACTGGACTCAACACCCCCTATTCACCTTACAAGAATATATCTGACTAGTAAGAATCTTCAAACCTATGTATTGATATCTCTCTGTAAGTGAGTCAAGGGGGTGTAAAGCGGCATAAACACAGCCGTGAAAAGCAGCTAAACCCCATTATAAAAATAAATTACTTTTAAAAACCAGTGAAACAAAGACAGTGAAAGAGAGAGAAATTTTTCCAAAATTCGTTCAGGGGCTGTGATGCAACCTGGATTGACCATATCTAGACCCACAGCTGATTGAGACATAAGGGTGGACACTCTTGGGGCTGAGAGGTTCGGTGAGGTTGGGTGAGGCAACGCAGACCCTTTCAAGTAATACTGCATGGTACCCATCCCACGGGTCCCAAATCTCCAGGTTCAAGGCCATCTTCCTACATCGAAAACAGGCATGAGAAACCCAGAAGATGGTACACCGTGTGATCGGGAAAGGTTTCTAAAACGTACCTCATTTCTCATCTCCTTTGCTCGGGTTCGCCATTCCAGCCGATTTAATAGCCATCTCCCTCCTTGGAGAATCAGCACCTTTAACCTCCTGTTCCGTACAGGTTGCAATTTGTCCTGAGGATGAACGGGATGAGGGGGAACCAATGAGAGACGAGCTCTAGGTGTTGGGACAGGCACAGGTCACTCTATTTTCCCATCAGGAAGAAGAATTAAGCACAAGCTCAGCCTGCCCCCCAGAACCAGAAGAGGGCCTGAAGCAATCCTGCGCTTTTGCGGCCAGCTCCCAAAAAAGCGTGTTGAAAAATGGAGCTCAGGGGCACTGCAATTCACAAACATGCAGAGTTTTAAATGATACCTCTCGTCCACAAATATATTAAGGGAAGGCAACGAAGAGGCTTTCAAAGCAAGGCAGAATTGCAGGAAACAGATTTCAGGAGGTAGATTCGAATCGCCGTGAAAGCACATGAAAAGCGGCAAAACCTGGACAATGATGCCCTTGGCCAAAAAGGGCGTATGCGTTTTTTCCTGAATATATTCAGGAAAAAACGCATACGCCCTTTTTGGCCAACCAAGCAACCTGGAAAGGCCAATCAGCGCTCCAAAGAAGTCTGGCTTCCCAGCGGGCAAAAGGGCCATGCGGAAAAAAGTGTCCAAAGCAGAAATGCAGGCCAGGCCATGGAGAAATGGGAGCCTTGCTACGCTGATGGGGGGGATGTAAATTGCCAACAGCCACTGGGGAGAAGTGTACGGTGTGTCCTGAAACATCTAAAAAACACAGCTTGGAGAGCATAGGGCACTTCCACTCATGGGCGTATAAATTGGGAAAACTAAAAATCAGCCAGACACAGGCACCCCAAAGTTTAGGGCTGCTCTGTTGACAAGAACCCCCACTTCATTACACCTTAAATATCCTAGGAAAGAGAAAAATGGATAAAGAAGTTGTGGTCCTCATGTACAATGGAATATCACTCAGCCATGAAATCAACGTCATAAGGCTAGTAGCAACACGATGAGTGGATTTAGGTACGACGATTCTAAGTGAAATAAGTCACACAGAAAAAGACACTTATCCTAAGATATCACTTAGAGAGAGAATGTAAAAACCGCTACACTTGAACTGAATTACAAAACAGAACAGAGTCACACGTTTAGAAAACACACTATGGCTGCTGAACGGGAAAGGTGAGGTGGGGTGATGCATAAAACAAGGGTTTCAAATTAGCTCCGATACCGTTCCATAAACCCAATATGTAAGAGACAAGACCTATTCCTTTTTCAGTGAACTGGACTCAACACCCCCTATTCACCGCACAAGAATATATCTGACTAGTAAGAATCTTCAAACCTATGTATTGATATCTCTCTGTAAGTGAGTCAAGGGGGTGTAAAGCGGCATAAACACAGCCGTGAAAAGCAGCTAAACCCCATTATAAAAATAAATTACTTTTCAAAACCAGTGAAACAAAGACAGTGAAAGAGAGAGAAATTCTTCCAAAATTCGTTCAGGGGCTGTGATGCAACCTGGATTGACCATATCTAGACCCACAGCTGATTGAGACATAAGGGTGGACACTCTTGGGGCTGAGAGGTACGGTGAGGTTGGGTGAGCCAATGCAGACCCTTTCAAGTAATACTGCATGGTACCCATCCCACGGGTCCCAAATCTCCAGGTTCAAGGCCATCTTCCTACATCGAAAACAGGCATGAGAAACCCAGAAGATGGTACACCGTGTGATCGGGAAAGGTTTCTAAAACGCACCTCATTTCTCATCTCCTTTGCTCGGGTTCGCCATGCCAGCCGACTTACTAGACATCTCCCTCCTTGGAGAATCAGCACCTTTAACCTCCTGTTCCGTACAGGTTGCAATTTGTCCTGAGGATGAACGGGAAGAGGGGGAACCAATGAGAGACTAGCTCTAGGTGTTGGGACAGGCACAGGTCACTCTATTTTCCCATCAGGAAGAAGAATTAAGCACAAGCTCAGCCTGCCCCCCAGAACCAGAAGAGGGCCTGAAGCAATCCTGCGCTTTTGCGGCCAGCTCCCAAAAAAGCGAGTTGAAAAATGGAGCTCAGGGGCACTGCAATTCACAAACCTGCAGAGATTTAAATGATACCTCTCGTCCACAAATATATTAAGGGAAGGCAACGAAGAGGCTTTGAAAGCAAGGCAGAATTGCAGGAAACAGATTTCAGGAGGTAGATTCGAATCGCCGTGAAAGCACATGAAAAGCGGCAAAACCTGGACAATGATGCCCTTGGCCAAAAAGGGCGTATGCGTTTTTTCCTGAATATATTCAGGAAAAAACGCATACGCCCTTTTTGGCCAACCAAGCAACCTGGAAAGGCAAATCAGCGCTCCAAAGAAGTCTCGCTTCCCAGCGGGCAAAAGGGCCATGAGGAAAAAAGTCTCCAAAGCAGAAATGCAGGACCTGCCATGGAGAAATGGGAGCCTTGCTACGCTGATGGGCGGGATGTAAATTGCCAACAGCCACTCTGGAGAAGTGTACGGTGTGTCCTGAAACATCTAAAAAACACAGCTTGGAGAGCATAGGGCACTTCCACTCATGGGCGTATAAATTGGGAAAACTAAAAATCAGCCAGACACAGGCACCCCAAAGTTTAGGGCTGCTCTGTTGACAAGAACCCCCACATCATTACACCTTAAATATCCTAGGAAAGAGAAAAATGGATAAAGAAGTTGTGGTCCTCATGTACAATGGAATATCACTCAGCCATGAAATCAACGTCATAAGGCTAGTAGCAACACGATGAGTGGATTTAGGTACGACGATTCTAAGTGAAATAAGTCACACAGAAAAAGACACTTATCGTAAGATATCACTTAGAGAGGGAATGTAAAAACCGCTACACTTGAACTGAATTACAAAACAGAACAGAGTCACACGTTTAGAAAACACACTATGGCTGCTGAACGGGAAAGGTGAGGTGGGGTGATGCATAAAACAAGGGTTTCAAATTAGCTCCGATACCGTTCCATAAACCCAATATGTAAGAGACAAGACCTATTCCTTTTTCAGTGAACTGGACTCAACACCCCCTATTCACCGCACAAGAATATATCTGACTAGTAAGAATCTTCAAACCTATGTATTGATATCTCTCTGTAAGTGAGTCAAGGGGGTGTAAAGCGGCATAAACACAGCCGTGAAAAGCAGCTAAACCCCATTATAAAAATAAATTACTTTTAAAAACCAGTGAAACAAAGACAGTGAAAGAGAGAGAAATTTTTCCAAAATTCGTTCAGGGGCTGTGATGCAACCTGGATTGACCATATCTAGACCCACAGCTGATTGAGACATAAGGGTGGACACTCTTGGGGCTGAGAGGTTCGGTGAGGTTGGGTGAGGCAACGCAGACCCTTTCAAGTAATACTGCATGGTACCCATCCCACGGGTCCCAAATCTCCAGGTTCAAGGCCATCTTCCTACATCGAAAACAGGCATGAGAAACCCAGAAGATGGTACACCGTGTGATCGGGAAAGGTTTCTAAAACGTACCTCATTTCTCATCTCCTTTGCTCGGGTTCGCCATTCCAGCCGATTTAATAGCCATCTCCCTCCTTGGAGAATCAGCACCTTTAACCTCCTGTTCCGTACAGGTTGCAATTTGTCCTGAGGATGAACGGGATGAGGGGGAACCAATGAGAGACTAGCTCTAGGTGTTGGGACAGGCACAGGTCACTCTATTTTCCCATCAGGAAGAAGAATTAAGCACAAGCTCAGCCTGCCCCCCAGAACCAGAAGAGGGCCTGAAGCAATCCTGCGCTTTTGCGGCCAGCTCCCAAAAAAGCGAGTTGAAAAATGGAGCTCAGGGGCACTGCAATTCACAAACATGCAGAGTTTTAAATGATACCTCTCGTCCACAAATATATTAAGGGAAGGCAACGAAGAGGCTTTCAAAGCAAGGCAGAATTGCAGGAAACAGATTTCAGGAGGTAGATTCGAATCGCCGTGAAAGCACATGAAAAGCGGCAAAACCTGGACAATGATGCCCTTGGCCAAAAAGGGCGTATGCGTTTTTTCCTGAATATATTCAGGAAAAAACGCATACGCCCTTTTTGGCCAACCAAGCAACCTGGAAAGGCAAATCAGCGCTCCAAAGAAGTCTCGCTTCCCAGCGGGCAAAAGGGCCATGCGGAAAAAAGTGTCCAAACCAGAAATGCAGGACCGGCCATGGAGAAATAGGAGCCTTGCTACGCTGATGGGCGGGATGTAAATTGCCAACAGCCACTCTGGAGAAGTGTACGGTGTGTCCTGAAACATCTAAAAAACACAGCTTGGAGAGCATAGGGCACTTCCACTCATGGGCGTATAAATTGGGAAAACTAAAAATCAGCCAGACACAGGCACCCCAAAGTTTAGGGCTGCTCTGTTGACAAGAACCCCCACTTCATTACACCTTAAATATCCTAGGAAAGAGAAAAATGGATAAAGAAGTTGTGGTCCTCATGTACAATGGAATATCACTCAGCCATGAAATCAACGTCATAAGGCTAGTAGCAACACGATGAGTGGATTTAGGTACGACGATTCTAAGTGAAATAAGTCACACAGAAAAAGACACTTATCCTAAGATATCACTTAGAGAGAGAATGTAAAAACCGCTACACTTGAACTGAATTACAAAACAGAACAGAGTCACACGTTTAGAAAACACACTATGGCTGCTGAACGGGAAAGGTGAGGTGGGGTGATGCATAAAACAAGGGTTTCAAATTAGCTCCGATACCGTTCCATAAACCCAATATGTAAGAGACAAGACCTATTCCTTTTTCAGTGAACTGGACTCAACACCCCCTATTCACCGCACAAGAATATATCTGACTAGTAAGAATCTTCAAACCTATGTATTGATATCTCTCTGTAAGTGAGTCAAGGGGGTGTAAAGCGGCATAAACACAGCCGTGAAAAGCAGCTAAACCCCATTATAAAAATAAATTACTTTTCAAAACCAGTGAAACAAAGACAGTGAAAGAGAGAGAAATTCTTCCAAAATTCGTTCAGGGGCTGTGATGCAACCTGGATTGACCATATCTAGACCCACAGCTGATTGAGACATAAGGGTGGACACTCTTGGGGCTGAGAGGTACGGTGAGGTTGGGTGAGCCAATGCAGACCCTTTCAAGTAATACTGCATGGTACCCATCCCACGGGTCCCAAATCTCCAGGTTCAAGGCCATCTTCCTACATCGAAAACAGGCATGAGAAACCCAGAAGATGGTACACCGTGTGATCGGGAAAGGTTTCTAAAACGCACCTCATTTCTCATCTCCTTTGCTCGGGTTCGCCATGCCAGCCGACTTACTAGACATCTCCCTCCTTGGAGAATCAGCACCTTTAACCTCCTGTTCCGTACAGGTTGCAATTTGTCCTGAGGATGAACGGGAAGAGGGGGAACCAATGAGAGACTAGCTCTAGGTGTTGGGACAGGCACAGGTCACTCTATTTTCCCATCAGGAAGAAGAATTAAGCACAAGCTCAGCCTGCCCCCCAGAACCAGAAGAGGGCCTGAAGCAATCCTGCGCTTTTGCGGCCAGCTCCCAAAAAAGCGAGTTGAAAAATGGAGCTCAGGGGCACTGCAATTCACAAACCTGCAGAGATTTAAATGATACCTCTCGTCCACAAATATATTAAGGGAAGGCAACGAAGAGGCTTTGAAAGCAAGGCAGAATTGCAGGAAACAGATTTCAGGAGGTAGATTCGAATCGCCGTGAAAGCACATGAAAAGCGGCAAAACCTGGACAATGATGCCCTTGGCCAAAAAGGGCGTATGCGTTTTTTCCTGAATATATTCAGGAAAAAACGCATACGCCCTTTTTGGCCAACCAAGCAACCTGGAAAGGCAAATCAGCGCTCCAAAGAAGTCTCGCTTCCCAGCGGGCAAAAGGGCCATGAGGAAAAAAGTCTCCAAAGCAGAAATGCAGGACCTGCCATGGAGAAATGGGAGCCTTGCTACGCTGATGGGCGGGATGTAAATTGCCAACAGCCACTCTGGAGAAGTGTACGGTGTGTCCTGAAACATCTAAAAAACACAGCTTGGAGAGCATAGGGCACTTCCACTCATGGGCGTATAAATTGGGAAAACTAAAAATCAGCCAGACACAGGCACCCCAAAGTTTAGGGCTGCTCTGTTGACAAGAACCCCCACATCATTACACCTTAAATATCCTAGGAAAGAGAAAAATGGATAAAGAAGTTGTGGTCCTCATGTACAATGGAATATCACTCAGCCATGAAATCAACGTCATAAGGCTAGTAGCAACACGATGAGTGGATTTAGGTACGACGATTCTAAGTGAAATAAGTCACACAGAAAAAGACACTTATCGTAAGATATCACTTAGAGAGGGAATGTAAAAACCGCTACACTTGAACTGAATTACAAAACAGAACAGAGTCACACGTTTAGAAAACACACTATGGCTGCTGAACGGGAAAGGTGAGGTGGGGTGATGCATAAAACAAGGGTTTCAAATTAGCTCCGATACCGTTCCATAAACCCAATATGTAAGAGACAAGACCTATTCCTTTTTCAGTGAACTGGACTCAACACCCCCTATTCACCGCACAAGAATATATCTGACTAGTAAGAATCTTCAAACCTATGTATTGATATCTCTCTGTAAGTGAGTCAAGGGGGTGTAAAGCGGCATAAACACAGCCGTGAAAAGCAGCTAAACCCCATTATAAAAATAAATTACTTTTAAAAACCAGTGAAACAAAGACAGTGAAAGAGAGAGAAATTTTTCCAAAATTCGTTCAGGGGCTGTGATGCAACCTGGATTGACCATATCTAGACCCACAGCTGATTGAGACATAAGGGTGGACACTCTTGGGGCTGAGAGGTTCGGTGAGGTTGGGTGAGGCAACGCAGACCCTTTCAAGTAATACTGCATGGTACCCATCCCACGGGTCCCAAATCTCCAGGTTCAAGGCCATCTTCCTACATCGAAAACAGGCATGAGAAACCCAGAAGATGGTACACCGTGTGATCGGGAAAGGTTTCTAAAACGTACCTCATTTCTCATCTCCTTTGCTCGGGTTCGCCATTCCAGCCGATTTAATAGCCATCTCCCTCCTTGGAGAATCAGCACCTTTAACCTCCTGTTCCGTACAGGTTGCAATTTGTCCTGAGGATGAACGGGATGAGGGGGAACCAATGAGAGACTAGCTCTAGGTGTTGGGACAGGCACAGGTCACTCTATTTTCCCATCAGGAAGAAGAATTAAGCACAAGCTCAGCCTGCCCCCCAGAACCAGAAGAGGGCCTGAAGCAATCCTGCGCTTTTGCGGCCAGCTCCCAAAAAAGCGAGTTGAAAAATGGAGCTCAGGGGCACTGCAATTCACAAACATGCAGAGTTTTAAATGATACCTCTCGTCCACAAATATATTAAGGGAAGGCAACGAAGAGGCTTTCAAAGCAAGGCAGAATTGCAGGAAACAGATTTCAGGAGGTAGATTCGAATCGCCGTGAAAGCACATGAAAAGCGGCAAAACCTGGACAATGATGCCCTTGGCCAAAAAGGGCGTATGCGTTTTTTCCTGAATATATTCAGGAAAAAACGCATACGCCCTTTTTGGCCAACCAAGCAACCTGGAAAGGCAAATCAGCGCTCCAAAGAAGTCTCGCTTCCCAGCGGGCAAAAGGGCCATGCGGAAAAAAGTGTCCAAACCAGAAATGCAGGACCGGCCATGGAGAAATAGGAGCCTTGCTACGCTGATGGGCGGGATGTAAATTGCCAACAGCCACTCTGGAGAAGTGTACGGTGTGTCCTGAAACATCTAAAAAACACAGCTTGGAGAGCATAGGGCACTTCCACTCATGGGCGTATAAATTGGGAAAACTAAAAATCAGCCAGACACAGGCACCCCAAAGTTTAGGGCTGCTCTGTTGACAAGAACCCCCACTTCATTACACCTTAAATATCCTAGGAAAGAGAAAAATGGATAAAGAAGTTGTGGTCCTCATGTACAATGGAATATCACTCAGCCATGAAATCAACGTCATAAGGCTAGTAGCAACACGATGAGTGGATTTAGTTACGACGATTCTAAGTGAAATAAGTCACACAGAAAAAGACACTTATCCTAAGATATCACTTATAGAGGGAATGTAAAAACCGGTACACTTGAACTGAATTGCAAAACAGAACAGAGTCACACGTTTAGGAAACACACTATGGCTGCTGAACGGGAAAGGTGAGGTGGGGTGATGCATAAAACAAGGGTTTCAAATTAGCTCCGATACCGTTCCATAAACCCAATATGTAAGAGACAAGACCTATTCCTTTTTCAGTGAACTGGACTCAACACCCCCTATTCACCGCACAAGTATATATATGACTAGTAAGAATCTTCAAACCTATGTATTGATATCTCTCTGTAAGTGAGTCAAGGGGGTGTAAAGCGGCATAAACACAGCCGTGAAAAGCAGCTAAACCCCATTATAAAAATAAATTACTTTTAAAAACCAGTGAAACAAAGACAGTGAAAGAGAGAGAAATTCTTCCAAAATTCGTTCAGGGGCTGTGATGCAACCTGGATTGACCATATCTAGACCCACAGCTGATTGAGACATAAGGGTGGACACTCTTGGGGCTGAGAGGTTCGGTGAGGTTGGGTGAGGCAACGCAGACCCTTTCAAGTAATACTGCATGGTACCCATCCCATGGGTCCCAAATCTTCGGGTTCAAGGCCATCTTCCTACATCGAAAACAGGCATGAGAAACCCAGAAGATGGTATACCGTGTGATCGGGAAAGGTTTCTAAAACGCACCTCATTTCTCATCTCCTTTGCTCGGGTTCGCCATTCCAGTCGATTTAATAGCCATCTCCCTCCTTGGAGAATCAGCACCTTTAACCTCCTGTTCCGTACAGGTTGCAATTTGTCCTGAGGATGAACGGGATGAGGGGGAACCAATGAGAGACTAGCTCTAGGTGTTGGGACAGGCACAGGTCACTCTATTTTCCCATCAGGAAGAAGAATTAAGCACAAGCTCAGCCTGCCCCCCAGAACCAGAAGAGGGCCTGAAGCAATCCTGCGCTTTTGCGGCCAGCTCCCAAAAAAGCGAGTTGAAAAATTGAGCTCAGGGGCACTGCAATTCACAAACCTGCAGCGTTTTAAATGATACCTCTCGTCCACAAATATATTAAGGGAAGGCAACGAAGAGGCTTTGAAAGCAAGGCAGAATTGCAGGAAACAGATTTCAGGAGGTAGATTCGAATCGCCTTGAAAGCACATGAAAAGCGGCAAAACCTGGACAATGATGCCCTTGGCCAAAAAGGGCGTATGCGTTTTTTCCTGAATATATTCAGGAAAAAACGCATACGCACTTTTTGGCCAACCAAGCAGCCTGGAAAGGCAAATCAGCGCTCCAAAGAAGTCTCGCTTCCCAGCGGGCAAAAGGGCCATGCGGAAAAAAGTCTCCAAAGCAGAAATGCAGGCCAGGCCATGGAGAAATGGGGCCTTGCTACGCTGATGGGCGGGATGTAAATTGCCAACAGCCACTCGGGAGAAGTGTACGGTGTGTCCTGAAACATCTAAAAAACACAGCTTGGAGAGCATAGGGCACTTCCACTCATGGGCGTATAAATTGGGAAAACTAAAATCAGCCAGACACAGGCACCCCAAAGTTTAGGGCTGCTCTGTTGACAAGAACCCCCACTTCATTACACCTTAAATATCCTAGGAAAGAGAAAAATGGATAAAGAAGTTGTGGTCCTCATGTACAATGGAATATCACTCAGCCATGAAATCAACGTCATAAGGCTAGTAGCAACACGATGAGTGGATTTAGGTACGACGATTCTAAGTGAAATAAGTCACACAGAAAAAGACACTTATCGTAAGATATCACTTAGAGAGGGAATGTAAAAACCGCTACACTTGAACTGAATTACAAAACAGAACAGAGTCACACGTTTAGAAAACACACTATGGCTGCTGAACGGGAAAGGTGAGGTGGGGTGATGCATAAAACAAG
Source organism: Balaenoptera acutorostrata (assembly GCF_949987535.1). Lineage (NCBI taxonomy): Eukaryota > Metazoa > Chordata > Mammalia > Artiodactyla > Balaenopteridae > Balaenoptera > Balaenoptera acutorostrata. The sequence goes on from NW_026645541.1 coordinate 360,348, forward strand.
GGTTTCAAATTAGCTCCGATACCGTTCCATAAACCCAATATGTAAGAGACAACACCTATTCCTTTTTCAGTGAACTGGACTCAACACCCCCTATTCAACGCACAAGAATATATCTGACTAGTAAGAATCTTCAAACCTATGTATTGATATCTCTCTGTAAGTGAGTCAAGGGGGTGTAAAGCGGCATAAACACAGCCGTGAAAAGCAGCTAAACCCCATTATAAAAATAAATTACTTTTCAAAACCCGTGAAACAAAGACAGTGAAAGAGAGAGAAATTCTTACAAAATTCGTTCAGGGGCTGTGATGCAACCTGGATTGACCATATCTATACCCACAGCTGATTGAGACATAAGGGTGGACACTCTTGGGGCTGAGAGGTTCGGTGAGGTTAGGTGAGGCAACGCAGACCCTTTCAAGTAATACTGCATGGTACCCATCCCATGGGTCCCAAATCTCCGGGTTCAAGGCCATCTTCCTACATCGAAAACAGGCATGAGAAACCCAGAAGATGGTACACCGTGTGATCGGGAAAGGTTTCTAAAACGCACCTCATTTCTCATCTCCTTTGCGCGGGTTCGCCATTCCAGCCGATTTACTAGCCATCTCCCTCCTTGGAGAATCAGCACCTTTAACCTCCTGTTCCGTACAGGTTGCAATTTGTCCTGAGGATGAACGGGAAGAGGGGGAACCAATGAGAGACTAGCTCTAGGTGTTGGGACAGGCACAGGTCACTCTATTTTCCCATCAGGAAGAAGAATTAAGCACAAGCTCAGCCTGCCCCCCAGAACCAGAAGAGGGCCTGAAGCAATCCTGCGCTTTTGCGGCTAGCTCCCAAAAAAGCGAGTTGAAAAATGGAGCTCAGGGGCACTGCAATTCACAAACCTGCAGAGTTTTAAATGATACCTCTCGTCCACAAATATATTAAGGGAAGGCAACGAAGAGGCTTTGAAAGCAAGGCAGAATTGCAGGAAACAGATTTCAGGAGGTAGATTCGAATCGCCTTGAAAGCACATGAAAAGCGGCAAAACCTGGACAATGATGCCCTTGGCCAAAAAGGGCGTATGCGTTTTTTCCTGAATATATTCAGGAAAAAACGCATACGCCCTTTTTGGCCAACCAAGCAACCTGGAAAGGCAAATCAGCGCTCCAAAGAAGTTTCGCTTCCCAGCGGGCAAATGGGCCATGCGGAAAAAAGTGTCCAAAGCAGAAATGCAGGACCGGCCATGGAGAAATGGGAGCCTTGCTACGCTGATGGGCGGGATGTAAATTGCCAACAGCCACTCGGGAGAAGTGTACGGTGTGTCCTGAAACATCTAAAAAACACAGCTTGGAGAGCATAGGGCACTTCCACTCATGGGCGTATAAATTGGGAAAACTAAAAATCAGCCAGACACAGGCACCCCAAAGTTTAGGGCTGCTCTGTTGACAAGAACCCCCACTTCATTACACCTTAAATATCCTAGGAAAGAGAAAAATGGATAAAGAAGTTGTGGTCCTCATGTACAATGGAATATCACTCAGCCATGAAATCAACGTCATAAGGCTAGTAGCAGCACGATGAGTGGATTTAGGTACGACGATTCTAAGTGAAATAAGTCACACAGAAAAAGACACTTATCCTAAGATATCACTTCTAGAGGGAATGTAAAAACCGCTACACTTGAACTGAATTGCAAAACAGAACAGAGTCACACGTTTAGGAAACACACTATGGCTGCTGAACGGGAAAGGTGAGGTGGGGTGATGCATAAAACAAGGGTTTCAAATTAGCTCCGATACCGTTCCATAAACCCAATATGTAAGAGACAAGACCTATTCCTTTTTCAGTGAACTGGACTCAACACCCCCTATTCACCGCACAAGAATATATCTGACTAGTAAGAATCTTCAAACCTATGTATTGATATCTCTCTGTAAGTGAGTCAAGGGGGTGTAAAGCGGCATAAACACAGCCGTGAAAAGCAGCTAAACCCCATTATAAAAATAAATTACTTTTCAAAACCCGTGAAACAAAGACAGTGAAAGAGAGAGAAATTCTTACAAAATTCATTCAGGGGCTGTGATGCAACCTGGATTGACCATATCTAGACCCACAGCTGATTGAGACATAAGGGTGGACACTCTTGAGGCTGAGAGCTTCGGTGAGGTTGGGTGAGCCAACGCAGACCCTTTCAAGTAATACTGCATGGTACCCATCCCATGGGTCCCAAATCTCCAGGTTCAAGGCCATCTTCCTACATCGAAAACAGGCATGAGAAACCCAGAAGATGGTACACCGTGTGATCGGGAAAGGTTTCTAAAACGCACCTCATTTCTCATCTCCTTTGCTAGGGTTCACCATTCCAGCCGATTTACTAGCCATTTCCCTCCTTGGAGAATCAGCACCTTTAACCTCCTGTTCCGTACAGGTTGCAATTTGTCCTGAGGATGAACGGGAACAGGGGGAACCAATGAGAAACTAGCTCTAGGTGTTGGGACAGGCACAGGTCACTCTATTTTCCCATCAGGAAGAAGAATTAAGCACAAGCTCAGCGTGCCCCCCAGAACCAGAAGAGGGCCTGAAGCAATCCTGCGCTTTTGCGGCCATCTCCCAAAAAAGCGAGTTGAAAAATGGAGCTCAGGGGCACTGCAATTCCCAAACCTGCAGAGTTTTAAATGATACCTCTCGTCCACAAATATATTAAGGGAAGGCAACGAAGAGGCTTGAAAGCAAGGCAGAATTGCAGGAAACAGATTTCAGGAGGTAGATTCGAATCGCCTTGAAAGCACATGAAAAGCGGCAAAACCTGGACAATGATGCCCTTGGCCAAAAAGGGCGTATGCGTTTTTTCCTGAATATATTCAGGAAAAAACGCATACGCCCTTTTTGGCCAACCAAGCAACCTGGAAAGGCCAATCAGCGCTCCAAAGAAGTCTGGCTTCCCAGCGGGCAAAAGGGCCATGCGGAAAAAGTGTCCAAAGCAGAAATGCAGGCCAGGCCATGGAGAAATGGGAGCCTTGCTACGCTGATGGGGGGGATGTAAATTGCCAACAGCCACTGGGGAGAAGTGTACGGTGTGTCCTGAAACATCTAAAAAACACAGCTTGGAGAGCATAGGGCACTTCCACTCATGGGCGTATAAATTGGGAAAACTAAAAATCAGCCAGACACAGGCACCCCAAAGTTTAGGGCTGCTCTGTTGACAAGAACCCCCACTTCATTCCACCTTAAATATCCTAGGAAAGAGAAAAATGGATAAAGAAGTTGTGGTCCTCATGTACAATGGAATATCACTCAGCCATGAAATCAACGTCATAAGGCTAGTAGCAACACGATGAGTGGATTTAGGTACGACGATTCTAAGTGAAATAAGTCACACAGAAAAACACACTTATCCTAAGATATCACTTAGAGAGAGAATGTAAAAACCGCTACACTTGAACTGAATTACAAAACAGAACAGAGTCACACGTTTAGAAAACACACTATGGCTGCTGAACGGGAAAGGTGAGGTGGGGTGATGCATAAAACAAGGGTTTCAAATTAGCTCCGATACCGTTCCATAAACCCAATATGTAAGAGACAAGACCTATTCCTTTTTCAGTGAACTGGACTCAACACCCCCTATTCACCGCACAAGAATATATCTGACTAGTAAGAATCTTCAAACCTATGTATTGATATCTCTCTGTGAGTGAGTCAAGGGGGTGTAAAGCGGCATAAACACAGCCGTGAAAAGCAGCTAAACCCCATTATAAAAATAAATTACTTTTCAAAACCCGTGAAACAAAGACAGTGAAAGAGAGAGAAATTCTTACAAAATTCGTTCAGGGGCTGTGATGCAACCTGGATTGACCATATCTAGACCCACAGCTGATTGAGACATAAGGGTGGACACTCTTGGGGCTGAGAGGTACGGTGAGGTTGGGTGAGCCAACGCAGACCCTTTCAAGTAATACTGCATGGTACCCATCCCACGGGTCCCAAATCTCCAGGTTCAAGGCCATCTTCCTACATCGAAAACAGGCATGAGAAACCCAGAAGATGGTACACCGTGTGATCGGGAAAGGTTTCTAAAACGCACCTCATTTCTCATCTCCTTTGTTCGGGTTCGCCATTCCAGCCGACTTACAAGCCATCTCCCTCCTTGGAGAATCAGCACCTTTAACCTCCTGTTCCGTACAGGTTGCAATTTGTCCTGAGGATGAACGGGAAGAGGGGGAACCAATGAGAGACTAGCTCTAGGTGTTGGGACAGGCACAGGTCACTCTATTTTCCCATCAGGAAGAAGAATTAAGCACAAGCTCAGCCTGCCCCCCAGAACCAGAAGAGGGCCTGAAGCAATCCTGTGCTTTTGCGGCCAGCTCCCAAAAAAGCAAGTTGAAAAATGGAGCTCAGGGGCACTGCAATTCACAAACCTGCAGAGTTTTAAATGATACCTCTCGTCCACAAATATATTAAGGGAAGGCAACGAAGAGGCTTTGAAAGCAAGGCAGAATTGCAGGAAACAGATTTCAGGAGGTAGATTCGAATCGCCTTGAAAGCACATGAAAAGCGGCAAAACCTGGACAATGATGCCCTTGGCCAAAAAGGGCGTATGCGTTTTTTCCTGAATATATTCAGGAAAAAACTCATACGCCCTTTTCGGCCAACCAAGCAACCTGGAAAGGCAAATCAGCGCTCCAAAGAAGTCTCGCTTCCCAGCGGGCAAAAGGGCCATGCGGAAAAAAGTGTCCAAAGCAGAAATGCAGGACCGGCCATGGAGAAATGGGAGCCTTGCTACGCTGATGGGCGGGATGTAAATTGCCAACAGCCACTCTGGAGAAGTGTACGGTGTGTCCTGAAACATCTGAAAAACACAGCTTGGAGAGCATAGGGCACTTCCACTCATGGGCGTATAAATTGGGAAAACTAAAAATCAGCAAGACACAGGCACCCCAAAGTTTAGGGCTGCTCTGTTGACAAGAACCCCCACTTCATTACACCTTAAATATCCTAGGAAAGAGAAAAATGGATAAAGAAGTTGTGGTCCTCATGTACAATGGAATATCACTCAGCCATGAAATCAACGTCATAAGGCTAGTAGCAGCACGATGAGTGGATTTAGGTAAGACGATTCTAAGTGAAATAAGTCACACAGAAAAAGACACTTATCCTAAGATATCACTTAGAGAGGGAATGTAAAAACCGCTACACTTGAACTGAATTGCAAAACAGAACAGAGTCACACGTTTAGGAAACACACTATGGCTGCTGAACGGGAAAGGTGAGGTGGGGTGATGCATAAAACAAGGGTTTCAAATTAGCTCCGATACCGTTCCATAAACCCAATATGTAAGAGACAAGACCTATTCCTTTTTCAGTGAACTGGACTCAACACCCCCTATTCACCGCACAAGAATATATCTGACTAGTAAGAATCTTCAAACCTATGTATTGATATCTCTCTGTAAGTGAGTCAAGGGGGTGTAAAGCGGCATAAACACAGCCGTGAAAAGCAGCTAAACCCCATTATAAAAATAAATTACTTTTCAAAACCCGTGAAACAAAGACAGTGAAAGAGAGAGAAATTCTTACAAAATTCATTCAGGGGCTGTGATGCAACCTGGATTGACCATATCTAGACCCACAGCTGATTGAGACATAAGGGTGGACACTCTTGAGGCTGAGAGCTTCGGTGAGGTTGGGTGAGCCAACGCAGACCCTTTCAAGTAATACTGCATGGTACCCATCCCATGGGTCCCAAATCTCCAGGTTCAAGGCCATCTTCCTACATCGAAAACAGGCATGAGAAACCCAGAAGATGGTACACCGTGTGATCGGGAAAGGTTTCTAAAACGCACCTCATTTCTCATCTCCTTTGCTCGGGTTCACCATTCCAGCCGATTTACTAGCCATTTCCCTCCTTGGAGAATCAGCACCTTTAACCTCCTGTTCCGTACAGGTTGCAATTTGTCCTGAGGATGAACGGGAAGAGGGGGAACCAATGAGAAACTAGCTCTAGGTGTTGGGACAGGCACAGGTCACTCTATTTTCCCATCAGGAAGAAGAATTAAGCACAAGCTCAGCGTGCCCCCCAGAACCAGAAGAGGGCCTGAAGCAATCCTGCGCTTTTGCGGCCAGCTCCCAAAAAAGCGAGTTGAAAAATGGAGCTCAGGGGCACTGCAATTCCCAAACCTGCAGAGTTTTAAATGATACCTCTCGTCCACAAATATATTAAGGGAAGGCAACGAAGAGGCTTGAAAGCAAGGCAGAATTGCAGGAAACAGATTTCAGGAGGTAGATTCGAATCGCCTTGAAAGCACATGAAAAGCGGCAAAACCTGGACAATGATGCCCTTGGCCAAAAAGGGCGTATGCGTTTTTTCCTGAATATATTCAGGAAAAAACGCATACGCCCTTTTTGGCCAACCAAGCAACCTGGAAAGGCCAATCAGCGCTCCAAAGAAGTCTGGCTTCCCAGCGGGCAAAAGGGCCATGCGGAAAAAAGTGTCCAAAGCAGAAATGCAGGCCAGGCCATGGAGAAATGGGAGCCTTGCTACGCTGATGGGGGGGATGTAAATTGCCAACAGCCACTGGGGAGAAGTGTACGGTGTGTCCTGAAACATCTAAAAAACACAGCTTGGAGAGCATAGGGCACTTCCACTCATGGGCGTATAAATTGGGAAAACTAAAAATCAGCCAGACACAGGCACCCCAAAGTTTAGGGCTGCTCTGTTGACAAGAACCCCCACTTCATTCCACCTTAAATATCCTAGGAAAGAGAAAAATGGATAAAGAAGTTGTGGTCCTCATGTACAATGGAATATCACTCAGCCATGAAATCAACGTCATAAGGCTAGTAGCAACACGATGAGTGGATTTAGGTACGACGATTCTAAGTGAAATAAGTCACACAGAAAAACACACTTATCCTAAGATATCACTTAGAGAGAGAATGTAAAAACCGCTACACTTGAACTGAATTACAAAACAGAACAGAGTCACACGTTTAGAAAACACACTATGGCTGCTGAACGGGAAAGGTGAGGTGGGGTGATGCATAAAACAAGGGTTTCAAATTAGCTACGATACCGTTCCATAAACCCGATATGTAAGAGACAAGACCTATTCCTTTTTCAGTGAACTGGACTCAACACCCCCTATTCACCGCACAAGAATATATCTGACTAGTAAGAATCTTCAAACCTATGTATTGATATCTCTCTGTAAGTGAGTCAAGGGGGTGTAAAGCGGCATAAACACAGCCGTGAAAAGCAGCTAAACCCCATTATAAAAATAAATTACTTTTCAAAACCCGTGAAACAAAGACAGTGAAAGAGAGAGAAATTCTTACAAAATTCGTTCAGGGGCTGTGATGCAACCTGGATTGACCATATCTAGACCCACAGCTGATTGAGACATAAGGGTGGACACTCTTGGGGCTGAGAGGTACGGTGAGGTTGGGTGAGCCAACGCAGACCCTTTCAAGTAATACTGCATGGTACCCATCCCACGGGTCCCAAATCTCCAGGTTCAAGGCCATCTTCCTACATCGAAAACAGGCATGAGAAACCCAGAAGATGGTACACCGTGTGATCGGGAAAGGTTTCTAAAACGCACCTCATTTCTCATCTCCTTTGTTCGGGTTCGCCATTCCAGCCGACTTACTAGCCATCTCCCTCCTTGGAGAATCAGCACCTTTAACCTCCTGTTCCGTACAGGTTGCAATTTGTCCTGAGGATGAACGGGAAGAGGGGGAACCAATGAGAGACTAGCTCTAGGTGTTGGGACAGGCACAGGTCACTCTATTTTCCCATCAGGAAGAAGAATTAAGCACAAGCTCAGCCTGCCCCCCAGAACCAGAAGAGGGCCTGAAGCAATCCTGTGCTTTTGCGGCCAGCTCCCAAAAAAGCAAGTTGAAAAATGGAGCTCAGGGGCACTGCAATTCACAAACCTGCAGAGTTTTAAATGATACCTCTCGTCCACAAATATATTAAGGGAAGGCAACGAAGAGGCTTTGAAAGCAAGGCAGAATTGCAGGAAACAGATTTCAGGAGGTAGATTCGAATCGCCTTGAAAGCACATGAAAAGCGGCAAAACCTGGACAATGATGCCCTTGGCCAAAAAGGGCGTATGCGTTTTTTCCTGAATATATTCAGGAAAAAACTCATACGCCCTTTTCGGCCAACCAAGCAACCTGGAAAGGCAAATCAGCGCTCCAAAGAAGTCTCGCTTCCCAGCGGGCAAAAGGGCCATGCGGAAAAAAGTGTCCAAAGAAGAAATGCAGGACCGGCCATGGAGAAATGGGAGCCTTGCTACGCTGATGGGCGGGATGTAAATTGCCAACAGCCACTCTGGAGAAGTGTACGGTGTGTCCTGAAACATCTGAAAAACACAGCTTGGAGAGCATAGGGCACTTCCACTCATGGGCGTATAAATTGGGAAAACTAAAAATCAGCAAGACACAGGCACCCCAAAGTTTAGGGCTGCTCTGTTGACAAGAACCCCCACTTCATTACACCTTAAATATCCTAGGAAAGAGAAAAATGGATAAAGAAGTTGTGGTCCTCATGTACAATGGAATACCACTCAGCCATGAAATCAACGTCATAAGGCTTGTAGCAGTACGATGTGTGCATTTAGGTACGTCGATTCTAAGTGAAATAAGTCACACAGAAAAAGACACTTATCATAAGATATCACTTAGAGAGTGAATGTAAAAACCGCTACACTTGAACTGAATTACAAAACAGAACAGAGTCACACGTTTAGAAAACACACTATGGCTGCTGAACGGGAAAGGTGAGGTGGGTTGATGCATAAAACAAGGGTTTCAAATTAGCTCAGATACCGTTCCATAAACCCAATATGTAAGAGACAAGACCTATTCCTTTTTCAGTGACCTGGACTCAACACCCCCTATTCACCTCAAAAGAATATATCTGACTAGTAAGAATCTTCAAACCTATGTATTGATATCTCTCTGTAAGTGAGTCAAGGGGGTGTAAAGCGACATAAGCACAGCCGTGAAAAGCAGCTAAACCCCATTACAAAAATAAATTACTTTTCAAAACCCGTGAAACAAACACAGTGAAAGAGAGAGAAATTCTTACAAAATTCGTTCAGGGGCTGTGATGCAACCTGGATTGACCATATCTAGACCCACAGCTGATTGAGACATAAGGGTGGACACTCTTGGGGCTGAGAGGTACGGTGAGGTTGGGTGAGCCAACGCAGACCCTTTCAAGTAATACTGCATGGTACCCATCCCACGGGTCACAAATCTCCAGGTTCAAGGCCATCTTCCTACATCGAAAACAGGCATGAGAAACCCAAAAGATGGTACACCGTGTGATCGGGAAAGGTTTCTAAAACGCACCTCATTTCTCATCTCCTTTGCTCGGGTTCGCCATTCCAGCCGATTTACTAGCCATCTCCCTCCTTGGAGAATCAGCACCTTTAACCTCCTGTTCCGTACAGGTTGCAATTTGTCCTGAGGATGAACGGGAAGAGGGGGAACCAATGAGAGACTAGCTCTAGGTGTTGGGACAGGCACAGGTCACTCTATTTTCCCATCAGGAAGAAGAATTAAGCACAAGCTCAGCCTGCCCCCCAGAACCAGAAGAGGGCCTGAAGCAATCCTGCGCTTTTGCGGCCAGCTCCCAAAAAAGCGAGTTGAAAAATGGAGCTCAGGGGCACTGCAATTCCCAAACCTGCAGAGTTTTAAATGATACCTCTCGTCCACAAATATATTAAGGGAAGGCAACGAAGAGGCTTTGAAAGCAAGGCAGAATTGCAGGAAACAGATTTCAGGAGGTAGATTCGAATCGCCTTGAAAGCACATGAAAAGCGGCAAAACGTGGACAATGATGCCCTTGGCCAAAAAGGGCGTATGCGTTTTTTCCTGAATATATTCAGGAAAAAACGCATACGCCCGTTTTGGCCAACCAAGCAACCTGGAAAGGCAAATCAGCGCTCCAAAGAAGTCTGGCTTCCCAGCGGGCAAAGGGCCATGCGGAAAAAAGTGTCCAAAGCAGAAATGCAGGACCGGCCATGGAGAAATGGGAGCCTTGCTACGCTGATGGGTGGGATGTAAATTGCCAACAGCCACTCTGGAGAAGTGTACGGTGTGTTCTGAAACATCTAAAAAACACAGCTTGGAGAGCATAGGGCACTTCCACTCATGGGCGTATAAATTGGGAAAACTAAAAATCAGCAAGACACAGGCACCCCAAAGTTTAGGGCTGCTCTGTTGACAAGAACCCCCACTTCATTACACCTTAAATATCCTAGGAAAGAGAAAAATGGATAAAGAAGTTGTGGTCCTCATGTACAATGGAATATCACTCAGCCATGAAATCAACGTCATAAGGCTAGTAGCAGCACGATGAGTGGATTTAGGTACGACGATTCTAAGTGAAATAAGTCACACAGAAAAAGACACTTATCCTAAGATATCACTTCTAGAGGGAATGTAAAAACCGCTACACTTGAACTGAATTGCAAAACAGAACAGAGTCACACGTTTAGGAAACACACTATGGCTGCTGAACGGGAAAGGTGAGGTGGGGTGATGCATAAAACAAGGGTTTCAAATTAGCTCCGATACCGTTCCATAAACCCAATATGTAAGAGACAAGACCTATTCCTTTTTCAGTGAACTGGACTCAACACCCCCTATTCACCGCACAAGAATATATCTGACTAGTAAGAATCTTCAAACCTATGTATTGATATCTCTCTGTGAGTGAGTCAAGGGGGTGTAAAGCGGCATAAACACAGCCGTGAAAAGCAGCTAAACCCCATTATAAAAATAAATTACTTTTCAAAACCCGTGAAACAAAGACAGTGAAAGAGAGAGAAATTCTTACAAAATTCGTTCAGGGGCTGTGATGCAACCTGGATTGACCATATCTAGACCCACAGCTGATTGAGACATAAGGGTGGACACTCTTGGGGCTGAGAGGTACGGTGAGGTTGGGTGAGCCAACGCAGACCCTTTCAAGTAATACTGCATGGTACCCATCCCACGGGTCCCAAATCTCCAGGTTCAAGGCCATCTTCCTACATCGAAAACAGGCATGAGAAACCCAGAAGATGGTACACCGTGTGATCGGGAAAGGTTTCTAAAACGCACCTCATTTCTCATCTCCTTTGCTCGGGTTCGCCATTCCAGCCGATTTACTAGCCATCTCCCTCCTTGGAGAATCAGCACCTTTAACCTCCTGTTCCGTACAGGTTGCAATTTGTCCTGAGGATGAAGGGGAAGAGGGGGAACCAATGAGAGACTAGCTCTAGGTGTTGGGACAGGCACAGGTCACTCTATTTTCCCATCAGGAAGAAGAATTAAACACAAGCTCAGCCTGCCCCCCAGAACCAGAAGAGGGCCTGAAGCAATCCTGCACTTTTGCGGCCAGCTCCCAAAAAAGCGAGTTGAAAAATGGAGCTCAGGGGCACTGCAATTCCCAAACCTGCAGAGTTTTAAATGATACCTCTCGTCCACAAATATATTAAGGGAAGGCAACGAAGAGGCTTTGAAAGCAAGGCAGAATTGCAGGAAACAGATTTCAGGAGGTAGATTCGAATCGCCTTGAAAGCACATGAAAAGCGGCAAAACGTGGACAATGATGCCCTTGGCCAAAAAGGGCGTATGCGTTTTTTCCTGAATATATTCAGGAAAAAACGCATACGCCCGTTTTGGCCAACCAAGCAACCTGGAAAGGCAAATCAGCGCTCCAAAGAAGTCTGGCTTCCCAGCGGGCAAAGGGCCATGCGGAAAAAAGTGTCCAAAGCAGAAATGCAGGACCGGCCATGGAGAAATGGGAGCCTTGCTACGCTGATGGGTGGGATGTAAATTGCCAACAGCCACTCTGGAGAAGTGTACGGTGTGTTCTGAAACATCTAAAAAACACAGCTTGGAGAGCATAGGGCACTTCCTCTCATGGGCGTATAAATTGGGAAAACTAAAAATCAGCAAGACACAGGCACCCCAAAGTTTAGGGCTGCTCTGTTGACAAGAACCCCCACTTCATTACACCTTAAATATCCTAGGAAAGAGAAAAATGGATAAAGAAGTTGTGGTCCTCATGTACAATGGAATATCACTCAGCCATGAAATCAACGTCATAAGGCTAGTAGCAGCACGATGAGTGGATTTAGGTACGACGATTCTAAGTGAAATAAGTCACACAGAAAAAGACACTTATCCTAAGATATCACTTCTAGAGGGAATGTAAAAACCGCTACACTTGAACTGAATTGCAAAACAGAACAGAGTCACACGTTTAGGAAACACACTATGGCTGCTGAACGGGAAAGGTGAGGTGGGGTGATGCATAAAACAAGGGTTTCAAATTAGCTCCGATACCGTTCCATAAACCCAATATGTAAGAGACAAGACCTATTCCTTTTTCAGTGAACTGGACTCAACACCCCCTATTCACCGCACAAGAATATATCTGACTAGTAAGAATCTTCAAACCTATGTATTGATATCTCTCTGTGAGTGAGTCAAGGGGGTGTAAAGCGGCATAAACACAGCCGTGAAAAGCAGCTAAACCCCATTATAAAAATAAATTACTTTTCAAAACCCGTGAAACAAAGACAGTGAAAGAGAGAGAAATTCTTACAAAATTCGTTCAGGGGCTGTGATGCAACCTGGATTGACCATATCTAGACCCACAGCTGATTGAGACATAAGGGTGGACACTCTTGGGGCTGAGAGGTACGGTGAGGTTGGGTGAGCCAACGCAGACCCTTTCAAGTAATACTGCATGGTACCCATCCCACGGGTCCCAAATCTCCAGGTTCAAGGCCATCTTCCTACATCGAAAACAGGCATGAGAAACCCAGAAGATGGTACACCGTGTGATCGGGAAAGGTTTCTAAAACGCACCTCATTTCTCATCTCCTTTGCTCGGGTTCGCCATTCCAGCCGATTTACTAGCCATCTCCCTCCTTGGAGAATCAGCACCTTTAACCTCCTGTTCCGTACAGGTTGCAATTTGTCCTGAGGATGAACGGGTAGAGGGGGAACCAATGAGAGACTAGCTCTAGGTGTTGGGACAGGCACAGGTCACTCTATTTTCCCATCAGGAAGAAGAATTAAGCACAAGCTCAGCCTGCCCCCCAGAACCAGAAGAGGGCCTGAAGCAATCCTGCGCTTTTGCGGCCAGCTCCCAAAAAAGCGAGTTGAAAAACGGAGCTCAGGGGCACTGCAATTCACAAACCTGCAGAGTTTTAAATGATACCTCTCGTCCACAAATATATTAAGGGAAGGCAACGAAGAGGCTTTGAAAGCAAGGCAGAATTGCAGGAAACAGATTTCAGGAGGTAGATTCAAATCGCCGTGAAAGCACATGAAAAGCGGCAAAACCTGGACAATGATGCCCTTGGCCAAAAAGGGCGTATGCGTTTTTTCCTGAATATATTCAGGAAAAAACGCATACGCCCTTTTTGGCCAACCAAGCAACCTGGAAAGGCAAATCAGCGCTCCAAAGAAGTCTCGCTTCCCAGCGGGCAAAAGGGCCATGCGGAAAAAAGTGTCCAAACCAGAAATGCAGGACCGGCCATGGAGAAATGGGAGCCTTGCTACGCTGATGGGCGGGATGTAAACTGGTAACAGCCACTCTGGAGAAGTGTACGGTGTGTCCTGAAACATCTACAAAACACAGCTTGGAGAGCATAGGGCACTTCCACTCATGGGCGTATAAATTGGGAAAACTAAAAATCAGCAAGACACAGGCACCCCAAAGTTTAGGGCTGCTCTGTTGACAAGAACCCCCACTTCATTACACCTTAAATATCCTAGGAAAGAGAAAAACGGATAAAGAAGTTGTGGTCCTCATGTACAATGGAATATCACTCAGCCATGAAATCAACGTCATAAGGCTAGTAGCAGCACGATGAGTGGATTTAGGTACGACGATTCTAAGTGAAATAAGTCACACAGAAAAAGACACTTATCGTAAGATATCACTTAGAGAGGGAATGTAAAAACCGCTACACTTGAACTGAATTACAAAACAGAACAGAGTCACACGTTTAGAAAACACACTATGGCTGCTGAACGGGAAAGGTGAGGTGGGGTGATGCATAAAACATGGGTTTCAAATTAGCTCCGATACCGTTCCATAAACCCAATATGTAAGAGACAACACCTATTCCTTTTTCAGTGAACTGGACTCAACACCTCCTATTCACCGCACAAGAATATATCTGACTAGTAAGAATCTTCAAACCTATGTATTGATATCTCTCTGTAAGTGAGTCAAGGGGGTGTAAAGCGGCATAAACACAGCCGTGAAAAGCAGCTAAACCCCATTATAAAAATAAATTACTTTTCAAAACCCGTGAAACAAAGACATTGAAAGAGAGAGAAATTCTTACAAAATTCGTTCAGGGGCTGTGATGCAACCTGGATTGACCATATCTAGACCCACAGCTGATTGAGACATAAGGGTGGACACTCTTGGGGCTGAGAGGTTCGGTGAGGTTGGGTGAGGCAACGCAGACCCTTTCAAGTAATACTGCATGGTACCCATCCCATGGGTCCCAAATCTCCGGGTTCAAGGCCATCTTCCTACATCGAAAACAGGCATGAGAAACCCAGAAGATGGTACACCGTGTGATCGGGAAAGGTTTCTAAAACGCACCTCATTTCTCATCTCCTTTGCTCGGGTTCGCCATTCCAGCCGATTTAATAGCCATCTCCCTCCTTGGAGAATCAGCACCTTTAACCTCCTGTTCCGTACAGGTTGCAATTTGTCCTGAGGATGAACGGGAAGAGGGGGAACCAATGAGAGACTAGCTCTAGGTGTTGGGACAGGCACAGGTCACTCTATTTTCCCATCAGGAAGAAGAATTAAACACAAGCTCAGCCTGCCCCCCAGAACCAGAAGAGGGCCTGAAGCAATCCTGCGCTTTTGCGGCCAGCTCCCAAAAAAGCGAGTTGAAAAATGGAGCTCAGGGGCACTGCAATTCCCAAACCTGCAGAGTTTTAAATGATACCTCTCGTCCACAAATATATTAAGGGAAGGCAACGAAGAGGCTTTGAAAGCAAGGCAGAATTGCAGGAAACAGATTTCAGGAGGTAGATTCGAATCGCCTTGAAAGCACATGAAAAGCGGCAAAACGTGGACAATGATGCCCTTGGCCAAAAAGGGCGTATGCGTTTTTTCCTGAATATATTCAGGAAAAAACGCATACGCCCGTTTTGGCCAACCAAGCAACCTGGAAAGGCAAATCAGCGCTCCAAAGAAGTCTGGCTTCCCAGCGGGCAAAGGGCCATGCGGAAAAAAGTGTCCAAAGCAGAAATGCAGGACCGGCCATGGAGAAATGGGAGCCTTGCTACGCTGATGGGTGGGATGTAAATTGCCAACAGCCACTCTGGAGAAGTGTACGGTGTGTTCTGAAACATCTAAAAAACACAGCTTGGAGAGCATAGGGCACTTCCTCTCATGGGCGTATAAATTGGGAAAACTAAAAATCAGCAAGACACAGGCACCCCAAAGTTTAGGGCTGCTCTGTTGACAAGAACCCCCACTTCATTACACCTTAAATATCCTAGGAAAGAGAAAAATGGATAAAGAAGTTGTGGTCCTCATGTACAATGGAATATCACTCAGCCATGAAATCAACGTCATAAGGCTAGTAGCAGCACGATGAGTGGATTTAGGTACGACGATTCTAAGTGAAATAAGTCACACAGAAAAAGACACTTATCCTAAGATATCACTTCTAGAGGGAATGTAAAAACCGCTACACTTGAACTGAATTGCAAAACAGAACAGAGTCACACGTTTAGGAAACACACTATGGCTGCTGAACGGGAAAGGTGAGGTGGGGTGATGCATAAAACAAGGGTTTCAAATTAGCTCCGATACCGTTCCATAAACCCAATATGTAAGAGACAAGACCTATTCCTTTTTCAGTGAACTGGACTCAACACCCCCTATTCACCGCACAAGAATATATCTGACTAGTAAGAATCTTCAAACCTATGTATTGATATCTCTCTGTGAGTGAGTCAAGGGGGTGTAAAGCGGCATAAACACAGCCGTGAAAAGCAGCTAAACCCCATTATAAAAATAAATTACTTTTCAAAACCCGTGAAACAAAGACAGTGAAAGAGAGAGAAATTCTTACAAAATTCGTTCAGGGGCTGTGATGCAACCTGGATTGACCATATCTAGACCCACAGCTGATTGAGACATAAGGGTGGACACTCTTGGGGCTGAGAGGTACGGTGAGGTTGGGTGAGCCAACGCAGACCCTTTCAAGTAATACTGCATGGTACCCATCCCACGGGTCCCAAATCTCCAGGTTCAAGGCCATCTTCCTACATCGAAAACAGGCATGAGAAACCCAGAAGATGGTACACCGTGTGATCGGGAAAGGTTTCTAAAACGCACCTCATTTCTCATCTCCTTTGCTCGGGTTCGCCATTCCAGCCGATTTACTAGCCATCTCCCTCCTTGGAGAATCAGCACCTTTAACCTCCTGTTCCGTACAGGTTGCAATTTGTCCTGAGGATGAACGGGTAGAGGGGGAACCAATGAGAGACTAGCTCTAGGTGTTGGGACAGGCACAGGTCACTCTATTTTCCCATCAGGAAGAAGAATTAAGCACAAGCTCAGCCTGCCCCCCAGAACCAGAAGAGGGCCTGAAGCAATCCTGCGCTTTTGCGGCCAGCTCCCAAAAAAGCGAGTTGAAAAACGGAGCTCAGGGGCACTGCAATTCACAAACCTGCAGAGTTTTAAATGATACCTCTCGTCCACAAATATATTAAGGGAAGGCAACGAAGAGGCTTTGAAAGCAAGGCAGAATTGCAGGAAACAGATTTCAGGAGGTAGATTCAAATCGCCGTGAAAGCACATGAAAAGCGGCAAAACCTGGACAATGATGCCCTTGGCCAAAAAGGGCGTATGCGTTTTTTCCTGAATATATTCAGGAAAAAACGCATACGCCCTTTTTGGCCAACCAAGCAACCTGGAAAGGCAAATCAGCGCTCCAAAGAAGTCTCGCTTCCCAGCGGGCAAAAGGGCCATGCGGAAAAAAGTGTCCAAACCAGAAATGCAGGACCGGCCATGGAGAAATGGGAGCCTTGCTACGCTGATGGGCGGGATGTAAACTGGTAACAGCCACTCTGGAGAAGTGTACGGTGTGTCCTGAAACATCTACAAAACACAGCTTGGAGAGCATAGGGCACTTCCACTCATGGGCGTATAAATTGGGAAAACTAAAAATCAGCAAGACACAGGCACCCCAAAGTTTAGGGCTGCTCTGTTGACAAGAACCCCCACTTCATTACACCTTAAATATCCTAGGAAAGAGAAAAACGGATAAAGAAGTTGTGGTCCTCATGTACAATGGAATATCACTCAGCCATGAAATCAACGTCATAAGGCTAGTAGCAGCACGATGAGTGGATTTAGGTACGACGATTCTAAGTGAAATAAGTCACACAGAAAAAGACACTTATCGTAAGATATCACTTAGAGAGGGAATGTAAAAACCGCTACACTTGAACTGAATTACAAAACAGAACAGAGTCACACGTTTAGAAAACACACTATGGCTGCTGAACGGGAAAGGTGAGGTGGGGTGATGCATAAAACATGGGTTTCAAATTAGCTCCGATACCGTTCCATAAACCCAATATGTAAGAGACAACACCTATTCCTTTTTCAGTGAACTGGACTCAACACCTCCTATTCACCGCACAAGAATATATCTGACTAGTAAGAATCTTCAAACCTATGTATTGATATCTCTCTGTAAGTGAGTCAAGGGGGTGTAAAGCGGCATAAACACAGCCGTGAAAAGCAGCTAAACCCCATTATAAAAATAAATTACTTTTCAAAACCCGTGAAACAAAGACATTGAAAGAGAGAGAAATTCTTACAAAATTCGTTCAGGGGCTGTGATGCAACCTGGATTGACCATATCTAGACCCACAGCTGATTGAGACATAAGGGTGGACACTCTTGGGGCTGAGAGGTTCGGTGAGGTTGGGTGAGGCAACGCAGACCCTTTCAAGTAATACTGCATGGTACCCATCCCATGGGTCCCAAATCTCCGGGTTCAAGGCCATCTTCCTACATCGAAAACAGGCATGAGAAACCCAGAAGATGGTACACCGTGTGATCGGGAAAGGTTTCTAAAACGCACCTCATTTCTCATCTCCTTTGCTCGGGTTCGCCATTCCAGCCGATTTAATAGCCATCTCCCTCCTTGGAGAATCAGCACCTTTAACCTCCTGTTCCGTACAGGTTGCAATTTGTCCTGAGGATGAACGGGAAGAGGGGGAACCAATGAGAGACTAGCTCTAGGTGTTGGGACAGGCACAGGTCACTCTATTTTCCCATCAGGAAGAAGAATTAAGCACAAGCTCAGCCTGCCCCCCAGAACCAGAAGAGGGCCTGAAGCAATCCTGCGCTTTTGCGGCCAGCTCCCAAAAAAGCGAGTTGAAAAATGGAGCTCAGGGGCACTGCAATTCACAAACCTGCAGAGTTTTAAATGATACCTCTCGTCCACAAATATATTAAGGGAAGGCAACGAAGAGGCTTTCAAAGCAAGGCAGAATTGCAGGAAACAGATTTCAGGAGGTAGATTCGAATCGCCGTGAAAGCACATGAAAAGCGGCAAAACCTGGACAATGATGCCCTTGGCCAAAAAGGGCGTATGCGTTTTTTCCTGAATATATTCAGGAAAAAACGCATACGCCCTTTTTGGCCAACCAAGCAACCTGGAAAGGCAAATCAGCGCTCCAAAGAAGTCTCGCTTCCCAGCGGGCAAAAGGGCCATGCGGAAAAAAGTGTCCAAAGCAGAAATGCAGCACCGGCCATGGAGAAATGGGAGCCTTGCTACGCTGATGGGCGGGATGTAAATTGCCAACAGCCACTCTGGAGAAGTGTACGGTGTGTCCTGAAACATCTAAAAAACACAGCTTCGAGAGCATAGGGCACTTCCACTCATGGGCGTATAAATTGGGAAAACTAAAAATCAGCCAGACACAGGCACCCCAAAGTTTAGGGCTGCTCTGTTGACAAGAACCCCCACTTCATTACACCTTAAATATCCTAGGAAAGAGAAAAATGGATAAAGAAGTTGTGGTCCTCATGTACAATGGAATATCACTCAGCCATGAAATCAACGTCATAAGGCTAGTAGCAACACGATGAGTGGGTTTAGGTACGACGATTCTAAGTGAAATAAGTCACACAGAAAAAGACACTTATCGTAAGATATCACTTAGAGAGGGAATGTAAAAACCGCTACACTTGAACTGAATTACAAAACAGAACAGAGTCACACGTTTAGGAAACACACTATGGCTGCTGAACGGGAAAGGTGAGGTGGCGTGATGCATAAAACAAGGGTTTCAAATTAGCTCCGATACCGTTCCATAAACCCAATATGTAAGAGACAAGACCTATTCCTTTTTCAGTGAACTGGACTCAACACCCCCTATTCACCGCACAAGAATATATCTGACTAGTAAGAATCTTCAAACCTATGTATTGATATCTCTCTGTAAGTGAGTCAAGGGGGTGTAAAGCGGCATAAACACAGCCGTGAAAAGCAGCTAAACCCCATTATAAAAATAAATTACTTTTAAAAACCAGTGAAACAAAGACAGTGAAAGAGAGAGAAATTCTTCCAAAATTCGTTCAGGGGCTGTGATGCAACCTGGATTGACCATATCTAGACCCACAGCTGATTGAGACATAAGGGTGGACACTCTTGGGGCTGAGAGGTTCGGTGAGGTTGGGTGAGGCAACGCAGACCCTTTCAAGTAATACTGCATGGTACCCATCCCATGGGTCCCAAATCTCCGGGTTCAAGGCCATCTTCCTACATCGAAAACAGGCATGAGAAACCCAGAAGATGGTACACCGTGTGATCGGGAAAGGTTTCTAAAACGCACCTCATTTCTCATCTCCTTTGCTCGGGTTCGCCATTCCAGCCGATTTAATAGCCATCTCCCTCCTTGGAGAATCAGCACCTTTAACCTCCTGTTCCGTACAGGTTGCAATTTGTCCTGAGGATGAACGGGAAGAGGGGGAACCAATGAGAGACTAGCTCTAGGTGTTGGGACAGGCACAGGTCACTCTATTTTCCCATCAGGAAGAAGAATTAAGCACAAGCTCAGCGTGCCCCCCAGAACCAGAAGAGGGCCTGAAGCAATCCTGCGCTTTTGCGGCCAGCTCCCAAAAAAGCGAGTTGAAAAATGGAGCTCAGGGGCACTGCAATTCACAAACCTGCAGAGTTTTAAATGATACCTCTCGTCCACAAATATATTAAGGGAAGGCAACGAAGAGGCTTTGAAAGCAAGGCAGAATTGCAGGAAACAGATTTCAGGAGGTAGATTCGAATCGCCGTGAAAGCACATGAAAAGCGGCAAAACCTGGACAATGATGCCCTTGGCCAAAAAGGGCGTATGCGTTTTTTCCTGAATATATTCAGGAAAAAACGCATACGCCCTTTTTGGCCAACCAAGCAACCTGGAAAGGCCAATCAGCGCTCCAAAGAAGTCTGGCTTCCCAGCGGGCAAAAGGGCCATGCGGAAAAAAGTGTCCAAAGCAGAAATGCAGGCCAGGCCATGGAGAAATGGGAGCCTTGCTACGCTGATGGGGGGGATGTAAATTGCCAACAGCCACTGGGGAGAAGTGTACGGTGTGTCCTGAAACATCTAAAAAACACAGCTTGGAGAGCATAGGGCACTTCCACTCATGGGCGTATAAATTGGGAAAACTAAAAATCAGCCAGACACAGGCACCCCAAAGTTTAGGGCTGCTCTGTTGACAAGAACCCCCACTTCATTACACCTTAAATATCCTAGGAAAGAGAAAAATGGATAAAGAAGTTGTGGTCCTCATGTACAATGGAATATCACTCAGCCATGAAATCAACGTCATAAGGCTAGTAGCAACACGATGAGTGGATTTAGGTACGACGATTCTAAGTGAAATAAGTCACACAGAAAAAGACACTTATCCTAAGATATCACTTAGAGAGAGAATGTAAAAACCGCTACACTTGAACTGAATTACAAAACAGAACAGAGTCACACGTTTAGAAAACACACTATGGCTGCTGAACGGGAAAGGTGAGGTGGGGTGATGCATAAAACAAGGGTTTCAAATTAGCTCCGATACCGTTCCATAAACCCAATATGTAAGAGACAAGACCTATTCCTTTTTCAGTGAACTGGACTCAACACCCCCTATTCACCGCACAAGAATATATCTGACTAGTAAGAATCTTCAAACCTATGTATTGATATCTCTCTGTAAGTGAGTCAAGGGGGTGTAAAGCGGCATAAACACAGCCGTGAAAAGCAGCTAAACCCCATTATAAAAATAAATTACTTTTCAAAACCAGTGAAACAAAGACAGTGAAAGAGAGAGAAATTCTTCCAAAATTCGTTCAGGGGCTGTGATGCAACCTGGATTGACCATATCTAGACCCACAGCTGATTGAGACATAAGGGTGGACACTCTTGGGGCTGAGAGGTACGGTGAGGTTGGGTGAGCCAATGCAGACCCTTTCAAGTAATACTGCATGGTACCCATCCCACGGGTCCCAAATCTCCAGGTTCAAGGCCATCTTCCTACATCGAAAACAGGCATGAGAAACCCAGAAGATGGTACACCGTGTGATCGGGAAAGGTTTCTAAAACGCACCTCATTTCTCATCTCCTTTGCTCGGGTTCGCCATTCCAGCCGACTTACTAGACATCTCCCTCCTTGGAGAATCAGCACCTTTAACCTCCTGTTCCGTACAGGTTGCAATTTGTCCTGAGGATGAACGGGAAGAGGGGGAACCAATGAGAGACTAGCTCTAGGTGTTGGGACAGGCAGAGGTCACTCTATTTTCCCATCAGGAAGAAGAATTAAGCACAAGCTCAGCCTGCCCCCCAGAACCAGAAGAGGGCCTGAAGCAATCCTGCGCTTTTGCGGCCAGCTCCCAAAAAAGCGAGTTGAAAAATGGAGCTCAGGGGCACTGCAATTCACAAACCTGCAGAGTTTTAAATGATACCTCTCGTCCACAAATATATTAAGGGAAGGCAACGAAGAGGCTTTGAAAGCAAGGCAGAATTGCAGGAAACAGATTTCAGGAGGTAGATTCGAATCGCCGTGAAAGCACATGAAAAGCGGCAAAACCTGGACAATGATGCCCTTGGCCAAAAAGGGCGTATGCGTTTTTTCCTGAATATATTCAGGAAAAAACGCATACGCCCTTTTTGGCCAACCAAGCAACCTGGAAAGGCAAATCAGCGCTCCAAAGAAGTCTCGCTTCCCAGCGGGCAAAAGGGCCATGAGGAAAAAAGTCTCCAAAGCAGAAATGCAGGACCTGCCATGGAGAAATGGGAGCCTTGCTACGCTGATGGGCGGGATGTAAATTGCCAACAGCCACTCTGGAGAAGTGTACGGTGTGTCCTGAAACATCTAAAAAACACAGCTTGGAGAGCATAGGGCACTTCCACTCATGGGCGTATAAATTGGGAAAACTAAAAATCAGCCAGACACAGGCACCCCAAAGTTTAGGGCTGCTCTGTTGACAAGAACCCCCACTTCATTACACCTTAAATATCCTAGGAAAGAGAAAAATGGATAAAGAAGTTGTGGTCCTCATGTACAATGGAATATCACTCAGCCATGAAATCAACGTCATAAGGCTAGTAGCAACACGATGAGTGGATTTAGGTACGACGATTCTAAGTGAAATAAGTCACACAGAAAAAGACACTTATCGTAAGATATCACTTAGAGAGGGAATGTAAAAACCGCTACACTTGAACTGAATTACAAAACAGAACAGAGTCACACGTTTAGAAAACACACTATGGCTGCTGAACGGGAAAGGTGAGGTGGGGTGATGCATAAAACAAGGGTTTCAAATTAGCTCCGATACCGTTCCATAAACCCAATATGTAAGAGACAAGACCTATTCCTTTTTCAGTGAACTGGACTCAACACCCCCTATTCACCGCACAAGAATATATCTGACTAGTAAGAATCTTCAAACCTATGTATTGATATCTCTCTGTAAGTGAGTCAAGGGGGTGTAAAGCGGCATAAACACAGCCGTGAAAAGCAGCTAAACCCCATTATAAAAATAAATTACTTTTAAAAACCAGTGAAACAAAGACAGTGAAAGAGAGAGAAATTTTTCCAAAATTCGTTCAGGGGCTGTGATGCAACCTGGATTGACCATATCTAGACCCACAGCTGATTGAGACATAAGGGTGGACACTCTTGGGGCTGAGAGGTTCGGTGAGGTTGGGTGAGGCAACGCAGACCCTTTCAAGTAATACTGCATGGTACCCATCCCACGGGTCCCAAATCTCCAGGTTCAAGGCCATCTTCCTACATCGAAAACAGGCATGAGAAACCCAGAAGATGGTACACCGTGTGATCGGGAAAGGTTTCTAAACCGTACCTCATTTCTCATCTCCTTTGCTCGGGTTCGCCATTCCAGCCGATTTAATAGCCATCTCCCTCCTTGGAGAATCAGCACCTTTAACCTCCTGTTCCGTACAGGTTGCAATTTGTCCTGAGGATGAACGGGATGAGGGGGAACCAATGAGAGACTAGCTCTAGGTGTTGGGACAGGCACAGGTCACTCTATTTTCCCATCAGGAAGAAGAATTAAGCACAAGCTCAGCCTGCCCCCCAGAACCAGAAGAGGGCCTGAAGCAATCCTGCGCTTTTGCGGCCAGCTCCCAAAAAAGCGAGTTGAAAAATGGAGCTCAGGGGCACTGCAATTCACAAACCTGCAGAGTTTTAAATGATACCTCTCGTCCACAAATATATTAAGGGAAGGCAACGAAGAGGCTTTCAAAGCAAGGCAGAATTGCAGGAAACAGATTTCAGGAGGTAGATTCGAATCGCCGTGAAAGCACATGAAAAGCGGCAAAACCTGGACAATGATGCCCTTGGCCAAAAAGGGCGTATGCGTTTTTTCCTGAATATATTCAGGAAAAAACGCATACGCCCTTTTTGGCCAACCAAGCAACCTGGAAAGGCAAATCAGCGCTCCAAAGAAGTCTCGCTTCCCAGCGGGCAAAAGGGCCATGCGGAAAAAAGTGTCCAAACCAGAAATGCAGGACCGGCCATGGAGAAATGGGAGCCTTGCTACGCTGATGGGCGGGATGTAAATTGCCAACAGCCACTCTGGAGAAGTGTACGGTGTGTCCTGAAACATCTAAAAAACACAGCTTGGAGAGCATAGGGCACTTCCACTCATGGGCGTATAAATTGGGAAAACTAAAAATCAGCCAGACACAGGCACCCCAAAGTTTAGGGCTGCTCTGTTGACAAGAACCCCCACTTCATTACACCTTAAATATCCTAGGAAAGAGAAAAATGGATAAAGAAGTTGTGGTCCTCATGTACAATGGAATATCACTCAGCCATGAAATCAACGTCATAAGGCTAGTAGCAACACGATGAGTGGATTTAGTTACGACGATTCTAAGTGAAATAAGTCACACAGAAAAAGACACTTATCCTAAGATATCACTTATAGAGGGAATGTAAAAACCGGTACACTTGAACTGAATTGCAAAACAGAACAGAGTCACACGTTTAGGAAACACACTATGGCTGCTGAACGGGAAAGGTGAGGTGGGGTGATGCATAAAACAAGGGTTTCAAATTAGCTCCGATACCGTTCCATAAACCCAATATGTAAGAGACAAGACCTATTCCTTTTTCAGTGAACTGGACTCAACACCCCCTATTCACCGCACAAGTATATATATGACTAGTAAGAATCTTCAAACCTATGTATTGATATCTCTCTGTAAGTGAGTCAAGGGGGTGTAAAGCGGCATAAACACAGCCGTGAAAAGCAGCTAAACCCCATTATAAAAATAAATTACTTTTAAAAACCAGTGAAACAAAGACAGTGAAAGAGAGAGAAATTCTTCCAAAATTCGTTCAGGGGCTGTGATGCAACCTGGATTGACCATATCTAGACCCACAGCTGATTGAGACATAAGGGTGGACACTCTTGGGGCTGAGAGGTTCGGTGAGGTTGGGTGAGGCAACGCAGACCCTTTCAAGTAATACTGCATGGTACCCATCCCATGGGTCCCAAATCTCCGGGTTCAAGGCCATCTTCCTACATCGAAAACAGGCATGAGAAACCCAGAAGATGGTACACCGTGTGATCGGGAAAGGTTTCTAAAACGCACCTCATTTCTCATCTCCTTTGCGCGGGTTCGCCATTCCAGCCGATTTACTAGCCATCTCCCTCCTTGGAGAATCAGCACCTTTAACCTCCTGTTCCGTACAGGTTGCAATTTGTCCTGAGGATGAACGGGAAGAGGGGAAACCAATGAGAGACTAGCTCTAGGTGTTGGGACAGGCACAGGTCACTCTATTTTCCCATCAGGAAGAAGAATTAAGAACAAGCTCAGCCTGCCCCCCAGAACCAGAAGAGGGCCTGAAGCAATCCTGCGCTTTTGCGGCTAGCTCCCAAAAAAGCGAGTTGAAAAATGGAGCTCAGGGGCACTGCAATTCACAAACCTGCAGAGTTTTAAATGATACCTCTCGTCCACAAATATATTAAGGGAAGGCAACGAAGAGGCTTTGAAAGCAAGGCAGAATTGCAGGAAACAGATTTCAGGAGGTAGATTCGAATCGCCTTGAAAGCACATGAAAAGCGGCAAAACCTGGACAATGATGCCCTTGGCCAAAAAGGGCGTATGCGTTTTTTCCTGAATATATTCAGGAAAAAACGCATACGCCCTTTTTGGCCAACCAAGCAACCTGGAAAGGCAAATCAGCGCTCCAAAGAAGTTTCGCTTCCCAGCGGGCAAATGGGCCATGCGGAAAAAAGTGTCCAAAGCAGAAATGCAGGACCGGCCATGGAGAAATGGGAGCCTTGCTACGCTGATGGGCGGGATGTAAATTGCCAACAGCCACTCGGGAGAAGTGTACGGTGTGTCCTGAAACATCTAAAAAACACAGCTTGGAGAGCATAGGGCACTTCCACTCATGGGCGTATAAATTGGGAAAACTAAAAATCAGCCAGACACAGGCACCCCAAAGTTTAGGGCTGCTCTGTTGACAAGAACCCCCACTTCATTACACCTTAAATATCCTAGGAAAGAGAAAAATGGATAAAGAAGTTGTGGTCCTCATGTACAATGGAATATCACTCAGCCATGAAATCAACGTCATAAGGCTAGTAGCAGCACGATGAGTGGATTTAGGTACGACGATTCTAAGTGAAATAAGTCACACAGAAAAAGACACTTATCCTAAGATATCACTTCTAGAGGGAATGTAAAAACCGCTACACTTGAACTGAATTGCAAAACAGAACAGAGTCACACGTTTAGGAAACACACTATGGCTGCTGAACGGGAAAGGTGAGGTGGGGTGATGCATAAAACAAGGGTTTCAAATTAGCTCCGATACCGTTCCATAAACCCAATATGTAAGAGACAAGACCTATTCCTTTTTCAGTGAACTGGACTCAACACCCCCTATTCACCGCACAAGAATATATCTGACTAGTAAGAATCTTCAAACCTATGTATTGATATCTCTCTGTAAGTGAGTCAAGGGGGTGTAAAGCGGCATAAACACAGCCGTGAAAAGCAGCTAAACCCCATTATAAAAATAAATTACTTTTCAAAACCCGTGAAACAAAGACAGTGAAAGAGAGAGAAATTCTTACAAAATTCATTCAGGGGCTGTGATGCAACCTGGATTGACCATATCTAGACCCACAGCTGATTGAGACATAAGGGTGGACACTCTTGAGGCTGAGAGCTTCGGTGAGGTTGGGTGAGCCAACGCAGACCCTTTCAAGTAATACTGCATGGTACCCATCCCATGGGTCCCAAATCTCCAGGTTCAAGGCCATCTTCCTACATCGAAAACAGGCATGAGAAACCCAGAAGATGGTACACCGTGTGATCGGGAAAGGTTTCTAAAACGCACCTCATTTCTCATCTCCTTTGCTCGGGTTCACCATTCCAGCCGATTTACTAGCCATTTCCCTCCTTGGAGAATCAGCACCTTTAACCTCCTGTTCCGTACAGGTTGCAATTTGTCCTGAGGATGAACGGGAAGAGGGGGAACCAATGAGAAACTAGCTCTAGGTGTTGGGACAGGCACAGGTCACTCTATTTTCCCATCAGGACGAAGAATTAAGCACAAGCTCAGCGTGCCCCCCAGAACCAGAAGAGGGCCTGAAGCAATCCTGCGCTTTTGCGGCCATCTCCCAAAAAAGCGAGTTGAAAAATGGAGCTCAGGGGCACTGCAATTCCCAAACCTGCAGAGTTTTAAATGATACCTCTCGTCCACAAATATATTAAGGGAAGGCAACGAAGAGGCTTGAAAGCAAGGCAGAATTGCAGGAAACAGATTTCAGGAGGTAGATTCGAATCGCCTTGAAAGCACATGAAAAGCGGCAAAACCTGGACAATGATGCCCTTGGCCAAAAAGGGCGTATGCGTTTTTTCCTGAATATATTCAGGAAAAAACGCATACGCCCTTTTTGGCCAACCAAGCAACCTGGAAAGGCCAATCAGCGCTCCAAAGAAGTCTGGCTTCCCAGCGGGCAAAAGGGCCATGCGGAAAAAAGTGTCCAAAGCAGAAATGCAGGCCAGGCCATGGAGAAATGGGAGCCTTGCTACGCTGATGGGGGGGATGTAAATTGCCAACAGCCACTGGGGAGAAGTGTACGGTGTGTCCTGAAACATCTAAAAAACACAGCTTGGAGAGCATAGGGCACTTCCACTCATGGGCGTATAAATTGGGAAAACTAAAAATCAGCCAGACACAGGCACCCCAAAGTTTAGGGCTGCTCTGTTGACAAGAACCCCCACTTCATTCCACCTTAAATATCCTAGGAAAGAGAAAAATGGATAAAGAAGTTGTGGTCCTCATGTACAATGGAATATCACTCAGCCATGAAATCAACGTCATAAGGCTAGTAGCAACACGATGAGTGGATTTAGGTACGACGATTCTAAGTGAAATAAGTCACACAGAAAAACACACTTATCCTAAGATATCACTTAGAGAGAGAATGTAAAAACCGCTACACTTGAACTGAATTACAAAACAGAACAGAGTCACACGTTTAGAAAACACACTATGGCTGCTGAACGGGAAAGGTGAGGTGGGGTGATGCATAAAACAAGGGTTTCAAATTAGCTCCGATACCGTTCCATAAACCCAATATGTAAGAGACAAGACCTATTCCTTTTTCAGTGAACTGGACTCAACACCCCCTATTCACCGCACAAGAATATATCTGACTAGTAAGAATCTTCAAACCTATGTATTGATATCTCTCTGTAAGTGAGTCAAGGGGGTGTAAAGCGGCATAAACACAGCCGTGAAAAGCAGCTAAACCCCATTATAAAAATAAATTACTTTTCAAAACCCGTGAAACAAAGACAGTGAAAGAGAGAGAAATTCTTACAAAATTCGTTCAGGGGCTGTGATGCAACCTGGATTGACCATATCTAGACCCACAGCTGATTGAGACATAAGGGTGGACACTCTTGGGGCTGAGAGGTACGGTGAGGTTGGGTGAGCCAACGCAGACCCTTTCAAGTAATACTGCATGGTACCCATCCCACGGGTCCCAAATCTCCAGGTTCAAGGCCATCTTCCTACATCGAAAACAGGCATGAGAAACCCAGAAGATGGTACACCGTGTGATCGGGAAAGGTTTCTAAAACGCACCTCATTTCTCATCTCCTTTGTTCGGGTTCGCCATTCCAGCCGACTTACTAGCCATCTCCCTCCTTGGAGAATCAGCACCTTTAACCTCCTGTTCCGTACAGGTTGCAATTTGTCCTGAGGATGAACGGGAAGAGGGGGAACCAATGAGAGACTAGCTCTAGGTGTTGGGACAGGCACAGGTCACTCTATTTTCCCATCAGGAAGAAGAATTAAGCACAAGCTCAGCCTGCCCCCCAGAACCAGAAGAGGGCCTGAAGCAATCCTGTGCTTTTGCGGCCAGCTCCCAAAAAAGCAAGTTGAAAAATGGAGCTCAGGGGCACTGCAATTCACAAACCTGCAGAGTTTTAAATGATACCTCTCGTCCACAAATATATTAAGGGAAGGCAACGAAGAGGCTTTGAAAGCAAGGCAGAATTGCAGGAAACAGATTTCAGGAGGTAGATTCGAATCGCCTTGAAAGCACATGAAAAGCGGCAAAACCTGGACAATGATGCCCTTGGCCAAAAAGGGCGTATGCGTTTTTTCCTGAATATATTCAGGAAAAAACTCATACGCCCTTTTCGGCCAACCAAGCAACCTGGAAAGGCAAATCAGCGCTCCAAAGAAGTCTCGCTTCCCAGCGGGCAAAAGGGCCATGCGGAAAAAAGTGTCCAAAGCAGAAATGCAGGACCGGCCATGGAGAAATGGGAGCCTTGCTACGCTGATGGGCGGGATGTAAATTGCCAACAGCCACTCTGGAGAAGTGTACGGTGTGTCCTGAAACATCTGAAAAACACAGCTTGGAGAGCATAGGGCACTTCCACTCATGGGCGTATAAATTGGGAAAACTAAAAATCAGCAAGACACAGGCACCCCAAAGTTTAGGGCTGCTCTGTTGACAAGAACCCCCACTTCATTACACCTTAAATATCCTAGGAAAGAGAAAAATGGATAAAGAAGTTGTGGTCCTCATGTACAATGGAATATCACTCAGCCATGAAATCAACGTCATAAGGCTAGTAGCAGCACGATGAGTGGATTTAGGTAAGACGATTCTAAGTGAAATAAGTCACACAGAAAAAGACACTTATCCTAAGATATCACTTAGAGAGGGAATGTAAAAACCGCTACACTTGAACTGAA
Organism: Balaenoptera acutorostrata; assembly: GCF_949987535.1. NCBI lineage: Eukaryota > Metazoa > Chordata > Mammalia > Artiodactyla > Balaenopteridae > Balaenoptera > Balaenoptera acutorostrata. The sequence continues at coordinate 390,157 of NW_026645541.1, forward strand.
TTGCAAAACAGAACAGAGTCACACGTTTAGGAAACACACTATGGCTGCTGAACGGGAAAGGTGAGGTGGGGTGATGCATAAAACAAGGGTTTCAAATTAGCTCCGATACCGTTCCATAAACCCAATATGTAAGAGACAAGACCTATTCCTTTTTCAGTGAACTGGACTCAACACCCCCTATTCACCGCACAAGAATATATCTGACTAGTAAGAATCTTCAAACCTATGTATTGATATCTCTCTGTAAGTGAGTCAAGGGGGTGTAAAGCGGCATAAACACAGCCGTGAAAAGCAGCTAAACCCCATTATAAAAATAAATTACTTTTCAAAACCCGTGAAACAAAGACAGTGAAAGAGAGAGAAATTCTTACAAAATTCATTCAGGGGCTGTGATGCAACCTGGATTGACCATATCTAGACCCACAGCTGATTGAGACATAAGGGTGGACACTCTTGAGGCTGAGAGCTTCGGTGAGGTTGGGTGAGCCAACGCAGACCCTTTCAAGTAATACTGCATGGTACCCATCCCATGGGTCCCAAATCTCCAGGTTCAAGGCCATCTTCCTACATCGAAAACAGGCATGAGAAACCCAGAAGATGGTACACCGTGTGATCGGGAAAGGTTTCTAAAACGCACCTCATTTCTCATCTCCTTTGCTCGGGTTCACCATTCCAGCCGATTTACTAGCCATTTCCCTCCTTGGAGAATCAGCACCTTTAACCTCCTGTTCCGTACAGGTTGCAATTTGTCCTGAGGATGAACGGGAAGAGGGGGAACCAATGAGAAACTAGCTCTAGGTGTTGGGACAGGCACAGGTCACTCTATTTTCCCATCAGGAAGAAGAATTAAGCACAAGCTCAGCGTGCCCCCCAGAACCAGAAGAGGGCCTGAAGCAATCCTGCGCTTTTGCGGCCATCTCCCAAAAAAGCGAGTTGAAAAATGGAGCTCAGGGGCACTGCAATTCCCAAACCTGCAGAGTTTTAAATGATACCTCTCGTCCACAAATATATTAAGGGAAGGGAACGAAGAGGCTTGAAAGCAAGGCAGAATTGCAGGAAACAGATTTCAGGAGGTAGATTCGAATCGCCTTGAAAGCACATGAAAAGCGGCAAAAACCTGGACAATGATGCCCTTGGCCAAAAAGGGCGTATGCGTTTTTTCCTGAATATATTCAGGAAAAAACGCATACGCCCTTTTTGGCCAACCAAGCAACCTGGAAAGGCCAATCAGCGCTCCAAAGAAGTCTGGCTTCCCAGCGGGCAAAAGGGCCATGCGGAAAAAAGTGTCCAAAGCAGAAATGCAGGCCAGGCCATGGAGAAATGGGAGCCTTGCTACGCTGATGGGGGGGATGTAAATTGCCAACAGCCACTGGGGAGAAGTGTACGGTGTGTCCTGAAACATCTAAAAAACACAGCTTGGAGAGCATAGGGCACTTCCACTCATGGGCGTATAAATTGGGAAAACTAAAAATCAGCCAGACACAGGCACCCCAAAGTTTAGGGCTGCTCTGTTGACAAGAACCCCCACTTCATTCCACCTTAAATATCCTAGGAAAGAGAAAAATGGATAAAGAAGTTGTGGTCCTCATGTACAATGGAATATCACTCAGCCATGAAATCAACGTCATAAGGCTAGTAGCAACACGATGAGTGGATTTAGGTACGACGATTCTAAGTGAAATAAGTCACACAGAAAAACACACTTATCCTAAGATATCACTTAGAGAGAGAATGTAAAAACCGCTACACTTGAACTGAATTACAAAACAGAACAGAGTCACACGTTTAGAAAACAAACTATGGCTGCTGAACGGGAAAGGTGAGGTGGGGTGATGCATAAAACAAGGGTTTCAAATTAGCTCCGATACCGTTCCATAAACCCAATATGTAAGAGACAAGACCTATTCCTTTTTCAGTGAACTGGACTCAACACCCCCTATTCACCGCACAAGAATATATCTGACTAGTAAGAATCTTCAAACCTATGTATTGATATCTCTCTGTAAGTGAGTCAAGGGGGTGTAAAGCGGCATAAACACAGCCGTGAAAAGCAGCTAAACCCCATTATAAAAATAAATTACTTTTCAAAACCCGTGAAACAAAGACAGTGAAAGAGAGAGAAATTCTTACAAAATTCGTTCAGGGGCTGTGATGCAACCTGGATTGACCATATCTAGACCCACAGCTGATTGAGACATAAGGGTGGACACTCTTGGGGCTGAGAGGTACGGTGAGGTTGGGTGAGCCAACGCAGACCCTTTCAAGTAATACTGCATGGTACCCATCCCACGGGTCCCAAATCTCCAGGTTCAAGGCCATCTTCCTACATCGAAAACAGGCATGAGAAACCCAGAAGATGGTACACCGTGTGATCGGGAAAGGTTTCTAAAACGCACCTCATTTCTCATCTCCTTTGTTCGGGTTCGCCATTCCAGCCGACTTACTAGCCATCTCCCTCCTTGGAGAATCAGCACCTTTAACCTCCTGTTCCGTACAGGTTGCAATTTGTCCTGAGGATGAACGGGAAGAGGGGGAACCAATGAGAGACTAGCTCTAGGTGTTGGGACAGGCACAGGTCACTCTATTTTCCCATCAGGAAGAAGAATTAAGCACAAGCTCAGCCTGCCCCCCAGAACCAGAAGAGGGCCTGAAGCAATCCTGTGCTTTTGCGGCCAGCTCCCAAAAAAGCAAGTTGAAAAATGGAGCTCAGGGGCACTGCAATTCACAAACCTGCAGAGTTTTAAATGATACCTCTCGTCCACAAATATATTAAGGGAAGGCAACGAAGAGGCTTTGAAAGCAAGGCAGAATTGCAGGAAACAGATTTCAGGAGGTAGATTCGAATCGCCTTGAAAGCACATGAAAAGCGGCAAAACCTGGACAATGATGCCCTTGGCCAAAAAGGGCGTATGCGTTTTTTCCTGAATATATTCAGGAAAAAACTCATACGCCCTTTTCGGCCAACCAAGCAACCTGGAAAGGCAAATCAGCGCTCCAAAGAAGTCTCGCTTCCCAGCGGGCAAAAGGGCCATGCGGAAAAAAGTGTCCAAAGCAGAAATGCAGGACCGGCCATGGAGAAATGGGAGCCTTGCTACGCTGATGGGCGGGATGTAAATTGCCAACAGCCACTCTGGAGAAGTGTACGGTGTGTCCTGAAACATCTGAAAAACACAGCTTGGAGAGCATAGGGCACTTCCACTCATGGGCGTATAAATTGGGAAAACTAAAAATCAGCAAGACACAGGCACCCCAAAGTTTAGGGCTGCTCTGTTGACAAGAACCCCCACTTCATTACACCTTAAATATCCTAGGAAAGAGAAAAATGGATAAAGAAGTTGTGGTCCTCATGTACAATGGAATATCACTCAGCCATGAAATCAACGTCATAAGGCTAGTAGCAGCACGATGAGTGGATTTAGGTAAGACGATTCTAAGTGAAATAAGTCACACAGAAAAAGACACTTATCCTAAGATATCACTTAGAGAGGGAATGTAAAAACCGCTACACTTGAACTGAATTGCAAAACAGAACAGAGTCACACGTTTAGGAAACACACTATGGCTGCTGAACGGGAAAGGTGAGGTGGGGTGATGCATAAAACAAGGGTTTCAAATTAGCTCCGATACCGTTCCATAAACCCAATATGTAAGAGACAAGACCTATTCCTTTTTCAGTGAACTGGACTCAACACCCCCTATTCACCGCACAAGAATATATCTGACTAGTAAGAATCTTCAAACCTATGTATTGATATCTCTCTGTAAGTGAGTCAAGGGGGTGTAAAGCGGCATAAACACAGCCGTGAAAAGCAGCTAAACCCCATTATAAAAATAAATTACTTTTCAAAACCCGTGAAACAAAGACAGTGAAAGAGAGAGAAATTCTTACAAAATTCATTCAGCGGCTGTGATGCAACCTGGATTGACCATATCTAGACCCACAGCTGATTGAGACATAAGGGTGGACACTCTTGAGGCTGAGAGCTTCGGTGAGGTTGGGTGAGCCAACGCAGACCCTTTCAAGTAATACTGCATGGTACCCATCCCATGGGTCCCAAATCTCCGGGTTCAAGGCCATCTTCCTACATCGAAAACAGGCATGAGAAACCCAGAAGATGGTACACCGTGTGATCGGGAAAGGTTTCTAAAACGCACCTCATTTCTCATCTCCTTTGCTCGGGTTCACCATTCCAGCCGATTTACTAGCCATTTCCCTCCTTGGAGAATCAGCACCTTTAACCTCCTGTTCCGTACAGGTTGCAATTTGTCCTGAGGATGAACGGGAAGAGGGGGAACCAATGAGAAACTAGCTCTAGGTGTTGGGACAGGCACAGGTCACTCTATTTTCCCATCAGGAAGAAGAATTAAGCACAAGCTCAGCGTGCCCCCCAGAACCAGAAGAGGGCCTGAAGCAATCCTGCGCTTTTGCGGCCAGCTCCCAAAAAAGCGAGTTGAAAAATGGAGCTCAGGGGCACTGCAATTCCCAAACCTGCAGAGTTTTAAATGATACCTCTCGTCCACAAATATATTAAGGGAAGGCAACGAAGAGGCTTGAAAGCAAGGCAGAATTGCAGGAAACAGATTTCAGGAGGTAGATTCGAATCGCCTTGAAAGCACATGAAAAGCGGCAAAACCTGGACAATGATGCCCTTGGCCAAAAAGGGCGTATGCGTTTTTTCCTGAATATATTCAGGAAAAAACGCATACGCCCTTTTTGGCCAACCAAGCAACCTGGAAAGGCCAATCAGCGCTCCAAAGAAGTCTGGCTTCCCAGCGGGCAAAAGGGCCATGCGGAAAAATGTGTCCAAAGCAGAAATGCAGGCCAGGCCATGGAGAAATGGGAGCCTTGCTACGCTGATGGGGGGGATGTAAATTGCCAACAGCCACTGGGGAGAAGTGTACGGTGTGTCCTGAAACATCTAAAAAACACAGCTTGGAGAGCATAGGGCACTTCCACTCATGGGCGTATAAATTGGGAAAACTAAAAATCAGCCAGACACAGGCACCCCAAAGTTTAGGGCTGCTCTGTTGACAAGAACCCCCACTTCATTCCACCTTAAATATCCTAGGAAAGAGAAAAATGGATAAAGAAGTTGTGGTCCTCATGTACAATGGAATATCACTCAGCCATGAAATCAACGTCATAAGGCTAGTAGCAACACGATGAGTGGATTTAGGTACGACGATTCTAAGTGAAATAAGTCACACAGAAAAACACACTTATCCTAAGATATCACTTAGAGAGAGAATGTAAAAACCGCTACACTTGAACTGAATTACAAAACAGAACAGAGTCACACGTTTAGAAAACACACTATGGCTGCTGAACGGGAAAGGTGAGGTGGGGTGATGCATAAAACAAGGGTTTCAAATTAGCTACGATACCGTTCCATAAACCCAATATGTAAGAGACAAGACCTATTCCTTTTTCAGTGAACTGGACTCAACACCCCCTATTCACCGCACAAGAATATATCTGACTAGTAAGAATCTTCAAACCTATGTATTGATATCTCTCTGTAAGTGAGTCAAGGGGGTGTAAAGCGGCATAAACACAGCCGTGAAAAGCAGCTAAACCCCATTATAAAAATAAATTACTTTTCAAAACCCGTGAAACAAAGACAGTGAAAGAGAGAGAAATTCTTACAAAATTCGTTCAGGGGCTGTGATGCAACCTGGATTGACCATATCTAGACCCACAGCTGATTGAGACATAAGGGTGGACACTCTTGGGGCTGAGAGGTACGGTGAGGTTGGGTGAGCCAACGCAGACCCTTTCAAGTAATACTGCATGGTACCCATCCCACGGGTCCCAAATCTCCAGGTTCAAGGCCATCTTCCTACATCGAAAACAGGCATGAGAAACCCAGAAGATGGTACACCGTGTGATCGGGAAAGGTTTCTAAAACGCACCTCATTTCTCATCTCCTTTGTTCGGGTTCGCCATTCCAGCCGACTTACTAGCCATCTCCCTCCTTGGAGAATCAGCACCTTTAACCTCCTGTTCCGTACAGGTTGCAATTTGTCCTGAGGATGAACGGGAAGAGGGGGAACCAATGAGAGACTAGCTCTAGGTGTTGGGACAGGCACAGGTCACTCTATTTTCCCATCAGGAAGAAGAATTAAGCACAAGCTCAGCCTGCCCCCCAGAACCAGAAGAGGGCCTGAAGCAATCCTGTGCTTTTGCGGCCAGCTCCCAAAAAAGCAAGTTGAAAAATGGAGCTCAGGGGCACTGCAATTCACAAACCTGCAGAGTTTTAAATGATACCTCTCGTCCACAAATATATTAAGGGAAGGCAACGAAGAGGCTTTGAAAGCAAGGCAGAATTGCAGGAAACAGATTTCAGGAGGTAGATTCGAATCGCCTTGAAAGCACATGAAAAGCGGCAAAACGTGGACAATGATGCCCTTGGCCAAAAAGGGCGTATGCGTTTTTTCCTGAATATATTCAGGAAAAAACTCATACGCCCTTTTCGGCCAACCAAGCAACCTGGAAAGGCAAATCAGCGCTCCAAAGAAGTCTCGCTTCCCAGCGGGCAAAAGGGCCATGCGGAAAAAAGTGTCCAAAGCAGAAATGCAGGACCGGCCATGGAGAAATGGGAGCCTTGCTACGCTGATGGGCGGGATGTAAATTGCCAACAGCCACTCTGGAGAAGTGTACGGTGTGTCCTGAAACATCTGAAAAACACAGCTTGGAGAGCATAGGGCACTTCCACTCATGGGCGTATAAATTGGGAAAACTAAAAATCAGCAAGACACAGGCACCCCAAAGTTTAGGGCTGCTCTGTTGACAAGAACCCCCACTTCATTACACCTTAAATATCCTAGGAAAGAGAAAAATGGATAAAGAAGTTGTGGTCCTCATGTACAATGGAATACCACTCAGCCATGAAATCAACGTCATAAGGCTAGTAGCAGCACGATGAGTGGATTTAGGTACGACGATTCTAAGTGAAATAAGTCACACAGAAAAAGACACTTATCCTAAGATATCACTTCTAGAGGGAATGTAAAAACCGCTACACTTGAACTGAATTGCAAAACAGAACAGAGTCACACGTTTAGGAAACACACTATGGCTGCTGAACGGGAAAGGTGAGGTGGGGTGATGCATAAAACAAGGGTTTCAAATTAGCTCCGATACCGTTCCATAAACCCAATATGTAAGAGACAAGACCTATTCCTTTTTCAGTGAACTGGACTCAACACCCCCTATTCACCGCACAAGAATATATCTGACTAGTAAGAATCTTCAAACCTATGTATTGATATCTCTCTGTGAGTGAGTCAAGGGGGTGTAAAGCGGCATAAACACAGCCGTGAAAAGCAGCTAAACCCCATTATAAAAATAAATTACTTTTCAAAACCCGTGAAACAAAGACAGTGAAAGAGAGAGAAATTCTTACAAAATTCGTTCAGGGGCTGTGATGCAACCTGGATTGACCATATCTAGACCCACAGCTGATTGAGACATAAGGGTGGACACTCTTGGGGCTGAGAGGTACGGTGAGGTTGGGTGAGCCAACGCAGACCCTTTCAAGTAATACTGCATGGTACCCATCCCACGGGTCCCAAATCTCCAGGTTCAAGGCCATCTTCCTACATCGAAAACAGGCATGAGAAACCCAGAAGATGGTACACCGTGTGATCGGGAAAGGTTTCTAAAACGCACCTCATTTCTCATCTCCTTGGCTCGGGTTCGCCATTCCAGCCGATTTACTAGCCATCTCCCTCCTTGGAGAATCAGCACCTTTAACCTCCTGTTCCGTACAGGTTGCAATTTGTCCTGAGGATGAAGGGGAAGAGGGGGAACCAATGAGAGACTAGCTCTAGGTGTTGGGACAGGCACAGGTCACTCTATTTTCCCATCAGGAAGAAGAATTAAACACAAGCTCAGCCTGCCCCCCAGAACCAGAAGAGGGCCTGAAGCAATCCTGCGCTTTTGCGGCCAGCTCCCAAAAAAGCGAGTTGAAAAATGGAGCTCAGGGGCACTGCAATTCCCAAACCTGCAGAGTTTTAAATGATACCTCTCGTCCACAAATATATTAAGGGAAGGCAACGAAGAGGCTTTGAAAGCAAGGCAGAATTGCAGGAAACAGATTTCAGGAGGTAGATTCGAATCGCCTTGAAAGCACATGAAAAGCGGCAAAACGTGGACAATGATGCCCTTGGCCAAAAAGGGCGTATGCGTTTTTTCCTGAATATATTCAGGAAAAAACGCATACGCCCGTTTTGGCCAACCAAGCAACCTGGAAAGGCAAATCAGCGCTCCAAAGAAGTCTGGCTTCCCAGCGGGCAAAGGGCCATGCGGAAAAAAGTGTCCAAAGCAGAAATGCAGGACCGGCCATGGAGAAATGGGAGCCTTGCTACGCTGATGGGTGGGATGTAAATTGCCAACAGCCACTCTGGAGAAGTGTACGGTGTGTTCTGAAACATCTAAAAAACACAGCTTGGAGAGCATAGGGCACTTCCTCTCATGGGCGTATAAATTGGGAAAACTAAAAATCAGCAAGACACAGGCACCCCAAAGTTTAGGGCTGCTCTGTTGACAAGAACCCCCACTTCATTACACCTTAAATATCCTAGGAAAGAGAAAAATGGATAAAGAAGTTGTGGTCCTCATGTACAATGGAATATCACTCAGCCATGAAATCAACGTCATAAGGCTAGTAGCAACACGATGAGTGGATTTAGGTACGACGATTCTAAGTGAAATAAGTCACACAGAAAAAGACACTTATCCTAAGATATCACTTCTAGAGGGAATGTAAAAACCGCTACACTTGAACTGAATTGCAAAACAGAACAGAGTCACACGTTTAGGAAACACACTATGGCTGCTGAACGGGAAAGGTGAGGTGGGGTGATGCATAAAACAAGGGTTTCAAATTAGCTCCGATACCGTTCCATAAACCCAATATGTAAGAGACAAGACCTATTCCTTTTTCAGTGAACTGGACTCAACACCCCCTATTCACCGCACAAGAATATATCTGACTAGTAAGAATCTTCAAACCTATGTATTGATATCTCTCTGTGAGTGAGTCAAGGGGGTGTAAAGCGACATAAACACAGCCGTGGAAAGCAGCTAAACCCCATTATAAAAATAAATTACTTTTCAAAACCCGTGAAACAAAGACAGTGAAAGAGAGAGAAATTCTTACAAAATTCGTTCAGGGGCTGTGATGCAACCTGGATTGACCATACCTAGACCCACAGCTGATTGAGACATAAGGGTGGACACTCTTGGGGCTGAGAGGTACGGTGAGGTTGGGTGAGCCAACGCAGACCCTTTCAAGTAATACTGCATGGTACCCATCCCACGGGTCCCAAATCTCCAGGTTCAAGGCCATCTTCCTACATCGAAAACAGGCATGAGAAACCCAGAAGATGGTACACCGTGTGATCGGGAAAGGTTTCTAAAACGCACCTCATTTCTCATCTCCTTGGCTCGGGTTCGCCATTCCAGCCGATTTACTAGCCATCTCCCTCCTTGGAGAATCAGCACCTTTAACCTCCTGTTCCGTACAGGTTGCAATTTGTCCTGAGGATGAAGGGGAAGAGGGGGAACCAATGAGAGACTAGCTCTAGGTGTTGGGACAGGCACAGGTCACTCTATTTTCCCATCAGGAAGAAGAATTAAACACAAGCTCAGCCTGCCCCCCAGAACCAGAAGAGGGCCTGAAGCAATCCTGCGCTTTTGCGGCCAGCTCCCAAAAAAGCGAGTTGAAAAACGGAGCTCAGGGGCACTGCAATTCACAAACCTGCAGAGTTTTAAATGATACCTCTCGTCCACAAATATATTAAGGGAAGGCAACGAAGAGGCTTTGAAAGCAAGGCAGAATTGCAGGAAACAGATTTCAGGAGGTAGATTCGAATCGCCGTGAAAGCACATGAAAAGCGGCAAAACCTGGACAATGATGCCCTTGGCCAAAAAGGGCGTATGCGTTTTTTCCTGAATATATTCAGGAAAAAACGCATACGCCCTTTTTGGCCAACCAAGCAACCTGGAAAGGCAAATCAGCGCTCCAAAGAAGTCTCGCTTCCCAGCGGGCAAAAGGGCCATGCGGAAAAAAGTGTCCAAACCAGAAATGCAGGACCGGCCATGGAGAAATGGGAGCCTTGCTACGCTGATGGGCGGGATGTAAACTGGTAACAGCCACTCTGGAGAAGTGTACGGTGTGTCCTGAAACATCTACAAAACACAGCTTGGAGAGCATAGGGCACTTCCACTCATGGGCGTATAAATTGGGAAAACTAAAAATCAGCAAGACACAGGCACCCCAAAGTTTAGGGCTGCTCTGTTGACAAGAACCCCCACTTCATTACACCTTAAATATCCTAGGAAAGAGAAAAATGGATAAAGAAGTTGTGGTCCTCATGTACAATGGAATATCACTCAGCCATGAAATCAACGTCATAAGGCTAGTAGCAGCACGATGAGTGGATTTAGGTACGACGATTCTAAGTGAAATAAGTCACACAGAAAAAGACATTTATCCTAAGTTATCACTTATACAGGGAATGTAAAAACCGCTACACTTGAACTGAATTGCAAAACAGAACAGAGTCACACGTTTAGGAAACACACTATGGCTGCTGAACGGGAAAGGTGAGGTGGGGTGATGCATAAAACAAGGGTTTCAAATTAGCTCCGATACCGTTCCATAAACCCAATATGTAAGAGACAAGACCTATTCCTTTTTCAGTGAACTGGACTCAACACCCCCTATTCACCGCACAAGAATATATCTGACTAGTAAGAATCTTCAAACCTATGTATTGATATCTCTCTGTGAGTGAGTCAAGGGGGTGTAAAGCGGCATAAACACAGCCGTGAAAAGCAGCTAAACCCCATTATAAAAATAAATTACTTTTCAAAACCCGTGAAACAAAGACAGTGAAAGAGAGAGAAATTCTTACAAAATTCGTTCAGGGGCTGTGATGCAACCTGGATTGACCATACCTAGACCCACAGCTGATTGAGACATAAGGGTGGACACTCTTGGGGCTGAGAGGTACGGTGAGGTTGGGTGAGCCAACGCAGACCCTTTCAAGTAATACTGCATGGTACCCATCCCACGGATCCCAAATCTCCAGGTTCAAGGCCATCTTCCTACATCGAAAACAGGCATGAGAAACCCAGAAGATGGTACACCGTGTGATCGGGAAAGGTTTCTAAAACGCACCTCATTTCTCATCTCCTTGGCTCGGGTTCGCCATTCCAGCCGATTTACTAGCCATCTCCCTCCTTGGAGAATCAGCACCTTTAACCTCCTGTTCCGTACAGGTTGCAATTTGTCCTGAGGATGAACGGGAAGAGGGGGAACCAATGAGAGACTAGCTCTAGGTGTTGGGACAGGCACAGGTCACTCTATTTTCCCATCAGGAAGAAGAATTAAACACAAGCTCAGCCTGCCCCCCAGAACCAGAAGAGGGCCTGAAGCAATCCTGCGCTTTTGCGGCCAGCTCCCAAAAAAGCGAGTTGAAAAATGGAGCTCAGGGGCACTGCAATTCCCAAACCTGCAGAGTTTTAAATGATACCTCTCGTCCACAAATATATTAAGGGAAGGCAACGAAGAGGCTTTGAAAGCAAGGCAGAATTGCAGGAAACAGATTTCAGGAGGTAGATTCGAATCGCCTTGAAAGCACATGAAAAGCGGCAAAACGTGGACAATGATGCCCTTGGCCAAAACGGGCATATGCGTTTTTTCCTGAATATATTCAGGAAAAAACGCATACGCCCGTTTTGGCCAACCAAGCAACCTGGAAAGGCAAATCAGCGCTCCAAAGAAGTCTGGCTTCCCAGCGGGCAAAGGGCCATGCGGAAAAAAGTGTCCAAAGCAGAAATGCAGGACCGGCCATGGAGAAATGGGAGCCTTGCTACGCTGATGGGTGGGATGTAAATTGCCAACAGCCACTCTGGAGAAGTGTACGGTGTGTTCTGAAACATCTAAAAAACACAGCTTGGAGAGCATAGGGCACTTCCACTCATGGGCGTATAAATTGGGAAAACTAAAAATCAGCAAGACACAGGCACCCCAAAGTTTAGGGCTGCTCTGTTGACAAGAACCCCCACTTCATTACACCTTAAATATCCTAGGAAAGAGAAAAATGGATAAAGAAGTTGTGGTCCTCATGTACAATGGAATATCACTCAGCCATGAAATCAACGTCATAAGGCTAGTAGCAGCACGATGAGTGGATTTAGGTACGACAATTCTAAGTGAAATAAGTCACACAGAAAAAGACACTTATCCTAAGATATCACTTCTAGAGGGAATGTAAAAACCGCTACACTTGAACTGAATTGCAAAACAGAACAGAGTCACACGTTTAGGAAGCACACTATGGCTGCTGAACGGGACAGGTGAGGTGGGGTGATGCATAAAACAAGGGTTTCAAATTAGCTCAGATACCGTTCCATAAACCCAATATGTAATAGACAAGACCTATTCCTTTTTCAGTGTACTGGACTCAACACTCCCTATTCACCGCACAAGAATATATCTGACTAGTAAGAATCTTCAAACCTATGTATTGATATCTCTCTGTAAGTGAGTCAAGGGGGTGTAAAGCGGCATAAACACAGCCGTGAAAAGCAGCTAAACCCCATTATAAAAATAAATTACTTTTCAAAACCCGTGAAACAAAGACAGTGAAAGAGAGAGAAATTCTTCCAAAATTCGTTCAGGGGCTGTGATGCAACCTGGATTGACCATATCTAGACCCACAGCTGATTGAGACATAAGGGTGGACACTCTTGGGGCTGAGAGGTTCGGTGAGGTTGGGTGAGCCAACGCAGACCCTTTCAAGTAATACTGCATGGTACCCATCCCATGGGTCCCAAATCTCCAGGTTCAAGGGCATCTTCGTAAATCGAAAACAGGCATGAGAAACCCAGAAGATGGTACACCGTGTGATCGGGAAAGGTTTCTAAAACGCACCTCATTTCTCATCTCCTTGGCTCGGGTTCGCCATTCCAGTCGATTTACTAGCCATCTCCCTCCTTGGAGAATCAGCACCTTTAACCTCCTGTTCCGTACAGGTTGCAATTTGTCCTGAGGATGAAGGGGAAGAGGGGGAACCAATGAGAGACTAGCTCTAGGTGTTGGGACAGGCACAGGTCACTCTATTTTCCCATCAGGAAGAAGAATTAACCACAAGCTCAGCCTTCCCCCCAGAACCAGAAGAGGGCCTGAAGCAATCCTGCGCTTTTGCGGCCTGCTCCCAAAAAAGCGAGTTTAAAAATGGAGCTCAGGGGCACTGCAATTCACAAACCTGCAGAGTTTTAAATGATACCTCTCGTCCACAAATATATTAAGGGAAGGCAACGAAGAGGCTTAGAAAGCAAGGCAGAATTGCAGGAAACAGATTTCAGGAGGTAGATTCGAATCGCCTTGAAAGCACATGAAAAGCGGCAAAACGTGGACAATGATGCCCTTGGCCAAAAAGGGCGTATGCGTTTTTTCCTGAATATATTCAGGAAAAAACGCATACGCCCTTTTTGGCCAACCAAGCAACCTGGAAAGGCAAATCAGCGCTCCAAAGAAGTCTCGCTTCCCAGCGGGCAAAGGGCCATGCGGAAAAAAGTGTCCAAAGCAGAAATGCAGGACCGGCCATGGAGAAATGGGAGCCTTGCTACGCTGATGGGTGGGATGTAAATTGCCAACAGCCACTCTGGAGAAGTGTACGGTGTGTTCTGAAACATCTAAAAAACACAGCTTGGAGAGCATAGGGCACTTCCTCTCATGGGCGTATAAATTGGGAAAACTAAAAATCAGCAAGACACAGGCACCCCAAAGTTTAGGGCTGCTCTGTTGACAAGAACCCCCACTTCATTACACCTTAAATATCCTAGGAAAGAGAAAAATGGATAAAGAAGTTGTGGTCCTCATGTACAATGGAATATCACTCAGCCATGAAATCAACGTCATAAGGCTAGTAGCAGCACGATGAGTGGATTTAGGTACGACGATTCTAAGTGAAATAAGTCACACAGAAAAAGACACTTATCCTAAGATATCACTTCTAGAGGGAATGTAAAAACCGCTACACTTGAACTGAATTGCAAAACAGAACAGAGTCACACGTTTAGGAAACACACTATGGCTGCTGAACGGGAAAGGTTAGGTGGGGTGATGCATAAAACAAGGGTTTCAAATTAGCTCCGATACCGTTCCATAAACCCAATATGTAAGAGACAAGACCTATTCCTTTTTCAGTGAACTGGACTCAACACCCCCTATTCACCGCACAAGAATATATCTGACTAGTAAGAATCTTCAAACCTATGTATTGATATCTCTCTGTAAGTGAGTCAAGGGGGTGTAAAGCGGCATAAACACAGCCGTGAAAAGCAGCTAAACCCCATTATAAAAATAAATTACGGGGCTTCCCTGGTGGCGCAGTGGTTGAGAATCTGCCTGCCAATGCAGGGGACATGGGTTCGAGCCCTGGTCCGGGAGGATCCCACATGCCACGGAGCAACTGGGCCCGTGAGCCACGATTACTGAGCCTGCGCGTCTGGAGCCTGTGCTCCGCAACAAGAGAGGCCGCGATAGTGAGAGGCCCGCGCACCGCGATGAAGAGTGGCCCCCGCTTGCCGAAACTAGAGAAAGCCCTCGCACAGAAACGAAGACACAACACAGCCAAAAATAAATACATAAATAAATAAATTTAAAAAAAAAATAAATAAATAAATAAATTACTTTTCAAAACCCGTGAAACAAAGACAGTGAAAGTGAGAGAAATTCTTACAAAATTCGTTCAGGGGCTGTGATGCAACCTGGAATGACCATATCTAGACCCACAGCTGATTGAGACATAAGGGTGGACACTCTTGGGGCTGAGAGGTACGGTGAGGTTGGGTGAGCCAACGCACACCCTTTCAAGTAATACTGCATGGTACCCATCCCACGGGTCCCAAATCTCCAGGTTCAAGGCTATCTTCCTACATCGAAAACAGGCATGAGAAACCCAGAAGATGGTACACCGTGTGATCGGGAAAGGTTTCTAAAACGCACCTCATTTCTCATCTCCTTTGCTCGGGTTCGCCATTCCAGCCGATTTACTAGCCATCTCCCTCCTTGGAGAATCAGCACCTTTAACCTCCTGTTCCGTACAGGTTGCAATTTTTCCTGAGGATGAATGGGAAGAGGGGATCCAATGAGAGACTAGCTCTAGGGGTTGGGACAGGCACATGTCACTCTATTTTCCCATCGGGAAGAAGAATTAACCACAAGCTCAGCCTGCCCCCCAGAACCAGAAGAGGGCCTGAAGCAATCCTGCACTTTTGCGGCCAGCTCCCAAAAAAGCGACTGTAAAAATGGAGCTCAGGGGCATTGCAATTCACAAACATGCAGAGTTATAAATGATAACTCTCGTCCACAAATAGATTGAGGGAAGGCAACGAAGAGGCTTTGAAAGCAAGGCAGAATTGCAGGAAACAGATTTCAGGAGGTAGATTCGAATCGCCTTGAAAGCACATGAAAAGCGGCAAAACGTGGACAATGATGCCCTTGGCCCAAAAGGGCGTATGCGTTTTTTCCTGAATATATTCAGGAAAAAACGCATACGCCCTTTTTGGCCAACCAAGCACCCTGGAAAGGCAAATCAGCTCTCCAAAGAAGTCTCTCTTCCCAGCAGGCAAAAGGGCCATGCGGAAAAAAGTGTCCAAACCAGAAATGCAGGACCGGCCATGGAGAAATGGGAGCCTTGCTACGCTGATGGGCGGGATGTAAATTGCCAACAGCCACTCTGGAGAAGTGTAAGGTGTGTCCTGAAACATCTAAAAAACACAGCTTGGAGAGCATAGGGCACTTCCACTCATGGGCGTATAAATTGGGAAAACTAAAAATCAGCAAGACACAGGCACCCCAAAGTTTAGGGCTGCTTTGTTGACAAGAACCCCCACTTCATTACACCTTAAATATCCTAGGAAAGAGAAAAGTGGATAAAGAACTTGTGGTCCTCATGTACAATGGAATATCACTCAGCTATGAAATCCACGTCATAAGGCTAGTAGCAGCACGATGAGTGGATTTAGGTACGACGATTCTAAGTGAAATAAGTCACACAGAAAAAGACACTTATCATAAGATATCACTTATAGAGGCAATGTAAAAACCGCTACACTTGAAATGAATTACAGAACAGGACAGAGTCACAAGTTCAGAAAACACACTATGGCTGCTGAACCGGAAAGGTGAGGTGGGGTGATGCATAAAACAAGGTTTTCAAATTAGCTCAGATACCGTTCCATAAACCCAATATGTAGTAGACAAGACCTACTCCTTGCTCAGTGAACTGGCCTCAACACCCCCTATTCACCGCACAAAAATATATCTGACTAGTAAGAATCTTCAAACCTATGTATTGATATCTCTCTGTAAGTGAGTCAATTGGGTGTAAAGCGGCCTAAACACAGCCGTGAAAAGCAGCTAAACCCCATTATAAAAATAAATTACTTTTCAAAACCCGTGAAACAAAGACAGTGAAAGAGATAGAAACTCTTACAAAATTCGTTCAGGGGCTGTGATGCAACCTGGATTGACCATATCTAGACCCACAGCTGATTGAGACATAAGGGTGGACACTCTTGGGGCTGAGAGGTTTGGTGAGGTTGCGTGAGCCAACGCAGACCCTTTAAAGTAATACTGCATGGTACCCATCCCATGGGTCCCAAATCTCCAGGTTCAAGGGCATCTTCCTACGTCGAAAACATGCATGAGAAACCCAGAAGATGGTACACCGTGTGATCGGGAAAGGTTTCTAAAACGCACCTCATTTCTCATCTCCTTGTGATCGGGTTCGCCATTCCAGCCGCTTTACTAGCCATCTCCCTCCTTGGAGAATCAGCACCTTTAACCTCCTGTTCCGTACAGGTTGCAATTTGTCCTGAGGATGAACGGGAAGAGGGGGAACCAATGAGAGACTAGCTCTAGGTGTTGGGACAGGCACAGGTCACTCTATTTTCCCATCAGGAAGAAGAATTAAGCACAAGCTCAGCCTGCCCCCCAGAACCAGAAGAGGGCCTGAAGCAGTCCTGCGCTATTGCCGCCAGCTCCCAAAAAAGCGAGTTGAAAAATGGAGCTCAGGGGCACTGCAATTCACAAACCTGCAGAGTTTTAAATGATACCTCTCGTCCTCAGATATATTAAGGGAAGGCAACGAAGAGGCTTTGAAAGCAAGGCAGAATTGCAGGAAAGACATTTCAGGAGGTAGATTCGAATCGCCTTGAAAGCACATGAAAAGCGGTAAAACGTGGACAATGATGCCCTTGGCCAAAAAGGGCGTATGCGTTTTTTCCTGAATATATTCAGGAAAAAACGCATACGCCCTTTTTGGCCAACCAAGCAACCTGGAAAGGCAAATCAGCGCTCCAAAGAAGTCTCGCTTCCCAGCGGGCAAAAGGGCCATGCGGAAAAAAGTGTCCAAACCAGAAATGCAGGACCGGCCATGGAGAAATGGGAGCCTTGCTACGCTGATGGGCGGGATGTAAACTGCTAACAGCCACTCTGGAGAAGTGTACGGTGTGTCCTGAAACATCTACAAAACACAGCTTGGAGAGCATAGGGCACTTCCACTCATGGGCGTATAAATTGGGAAAACTAAAAATCAGCAAGACACAGGCACCCCAAAGTTTAGGGCTGCTCTGTTGACAAGAACCCCCACTTCATTACACCTTAAATATCCTTGGAAAGAGAAAAATGGATAAAGAAGTTGTGGTCCTTATGTACAATGGAATATCACTCAGCCATGAAATCAACGTCATAAGGCTAGTAGCAGCACGATTAGTGGATTTAGGTACGACGATTCTAAGTGAAATAAGTCACACAGAAAAAGACATTTATCCTAAGATATCACTTATAGAGGGAATGTAAAAACCGCTACACTTGAACTGAATTGCAAAACAGAACAGAGTCACACGTTTAGGAAACACACTATGGCTGCTGAACGGGAAAGGTGAGGTGGGGTGATGCATAAAACAAGGGTTTCAAATTAGCTCCGATACCGTTCCATAAACCCAATATGTAAGAGACAAGACCTATTCCTTTTTCAGTGAACTGGACTCAACACCCCCTATTCACCGCACAAGAATATATCTGACTAGTAAGAATCTTCAAACCTATGTATTGATATCTCTCTGTGAGTGAGTCAAAGGGGTGTAAAGCGACATAAACACAGCCGTGAAAAGCAGCTAAACCCCATTATAAAAATAAATTACTTTTCAAAACCCGTGAAACAAAGACAGTGAAAGAGAGAGAAATTCTTACAAAATTCGTTCAGGGGCTGTGATGCAACCTGGATTGACCATACCTAGACCCACAGCTGATTGAGACATAAGGGTGGACACTCTTGGGGCTGAGAGGTACGGTGAGGTTGGGTGAGCCAACGCAGACCCTTTCAAGTAATACTGCATGGTACCCATCCCACGGGTCCCAAATCTCCAGGTTCAAGGCCATCTTCCTACATCGAAAACAGGCATGAGAAACCCAGAAGATGGTACACCGTGTGATCGGGAAAGGTTTCTAAAACGCACCTCATTTCTCATCTCCTTGGCTCGGGTTCGCCATTCCAGCCGATTTACTAGCCATCTCCCTCCTTGGAGAATCAGCACCTTTAACCTCCTGTTCCGTACAGGTTGCAATTTGTCCTGAGGATGAAGGGGAAGAGGGGGAACCAATGAGAGACTAGCTCTAGGTGTTGGGACAGGCACAGGTCACTCTATTTTCCCATCAGGAAGAAGAATTAAACACAAGCTCAGCCTGCCCCCCAGAACCAGAAGAGGGCCTGAAGCAATCCTGCGCTTTTGCGGCCAGCTCCCAAAAAAGCGAGTTGAAAAATGGAGCTCAGGGGCACTGCAATTCCCAAACCTGCAGAGTTTTAAATGATACCTCTCGTCCACAAATATATTAAGGGAAGGCAATGAAGAGGCTTTGAAAGCAAGGCAGAATTGCAGGAAACAGATTTCAGGAGGTAGATTCGAATCGCCTTGAAAGCACATGAAAAGCGGCAAAACGTGGACAATGATGCCCTTGGCCAAAAAGGGCGTATGCGTTTTTTCCTGAATATATTCAGGAAAAAACGCATACGCCCTTTTTGGCCAACCAAGCAACCTGGAAAGGCAAATCAGCGCTCCAAAGAAGTCTCGCTTCCCAGCGGGCAAAAGGGCCATGCGGAAAAAAGTGTCCAAACCAGAAATGCAGGACCGGCCATGGAGAAATGGGAGCCTTGCTACGCTGATGGGCGGGATGTAAACTGCTAACAGCCACTCTGGAGAAGTGTACGGTGTGTCCTGAAACATCTACAAAACACAGCTTGGAGAGCATAGGGCACTTCCACTCATGGGCGTATAAATTGGGAAAACTAAAAATCAGCAAGACACAGGCACCCCAAAGTTTAGGGCTGCTCTGTTGACAAGAACCCCCACTTCATTACACCTTAAATATCCTAGGAAAGAGAAAAATGGATAAAGAAGTTGTGGTCCTCATGTACAATGGAATATCACTCAGCCATGAAATCAACGTCATAAGGCTAGTAGCAGCACGATGAGTGGATTTAGGTACGACGATTCTAAGTGAAATAAGTCACACAGAAAAAGACATTTATCCTAAGATATCACTTATAGAGGGAATGTAAAAACCGCTACACTTGAACTGAATTGCAAAACAGAACAGAGTCACACGTTTAGGAAACACTCTATGGCTGCTGAACGGGAAAGGTGAGGTGGGGTGATGCATAAAACAAGGGTTTCAAATTAGCTCCGATACCGTTCCATAAACCCAATATGTAAGAGACAAGACCTATTCCTTTTTCAGTGAACTGGACTCAACACCCCCTATTCACCGCACAAGAATATATCTGACTAGTAAGAATCTTCAAACCTATGTATTGATATCTCTCTGTGAGTGAGTCAAGGGGGTGTAAAGCGACATAAACACAGCCGTGGAAAGCAGCTAAACCCCATTATAAAAAAAAATTACTTTTCAAAACCCGTGAAACAAAGACAGTGAAAGAGAGAGAAATTCTTACAAAATTCGTTCAGGGGCTGTGATGCAACCTGGATTGACCATACCTAGACCCACAGCTGATTGAGACATAAGGGTGGACACTCTTGGGGCTGAGAGGTACGGTGAGGTTGGGTGAGCCAACGCAGACCCTTTCAAGTAATACTGCATGGTACCCATCCCACGGGTCCCAAATCTCCAGGTTCAAGGCCATCTTCCTACATCGAAAACAGGCATGAGAAACCCAGAAGATGGTACACCGTGTGATCGGGAAAGGTTTCTAAAACGCACCTCATTTCTCATC
Organism: Balaenoptera acutorostrata; assembly: GCF_949987535.1. Lineage (NCBI taxonomy): Eukaryota > Metazoa > Chordata > Mammalia > Artiodactyla > Balaenopteridae > Balaenoptera > Balaenoptera acutorostrata. Next base: position 410,473 of record NW_026645541.1, read on the forward strand.
TCCTTGGCTCGGGTTCGCCATTCCAGCCGATTTACTAGCCATCTCCCTCCTTGGAGAATCAGCACCTTTAACCTCCTGTTCCGTACAGGTTGCAATTTGTCCTGAGGATGGAGGGGAAGAGGGGGAACCAATGAGAGACTAGCTCTAGGTGTTGGGACAGGCACAGGTCACTCTATTTTCCCATCAGGAAGAAGAATTAAACACAAGCTCAGCCTGCCCCCCAGAACCAGAAGAGGGCCTGAAGCAATCCTGCGCTTTTGCGGCCAGCTCCCAAAAAAGCGAGTTGAAAAATGGAGCTCAGGGGCACTGCAATTCCCAAACCTGCAGAGTTTTAAATGATACCTCTCGTCCACAAATATATTAAGGGAAGGCAACGAAGAGGCTTTGAAAGCAAGGCAGAATTGCAGGAAACAGATTTCAGGAGGTAGATTCGAATCGCCTTGAAAGCACATGAAAAGCGGCAAAACGTGGACAATGATGCCCTTGGCCAAAAAGGGCGTATGCGTTTTTTCCTGAATATATTCAGGAAAAAACGCATACGCCCGTTTTGGCCAACCAAGCAACCTGGAAAGGCAAATCAGCGCTCCAAAGAAGTCTCGCTTCCCAGCGGGCAAAAGGGCCATGCGGAAAAAAGTGTCCAAACCAGAAATGCAGGACCGGCCATGGAGAAATGGGAGCCTTGCTACGCTGATGGGCGGGATGTAAACTGCTAACAGCCACTCTGGAGAAGTGTACGGTGTGTCCTGAAACATCTACAAAACACAGCTTGGAGAGCATAGGGCACTTCCACTCATGGGCGTATAAATTGGGAAAACTAAAAATCAGCAAGACACAGGCACCCCAAAGTTTAGGGCTGCTCTGTTGACAAGAACCCCCACTTCATTACACCTTAAATATCCTAGGAAAGAGAAAAATGGATAAAGAAGTTTTGGTCCTCATGTACAATGGAATATCACTCAGCCATGAAATCAACGTCATAAGGCTAGTAGCAGCACGATGAGTGGATTTAGGTACGACGATTCTAAGTGAAATAAGTCACACAGAAAAAGACACTTATCCTAAGATATCACTTCTAGAGGGAATGTAAAAACCGCTACACTTGAACTGAATTGCAAAACAGAACAGAGTCACACGTTTAGGAAACACACTATGGCTGCTGAACGGGAAAGGTTAGGTGGGGTGATGCATAAAACAAGGGTTTCAAATTAGCTCCGATACCGTTCCATAAACCCAATATGTAAGAGACAAGACCTATTCCTTTTTCAGTGAACTGGACTCAACACCCCCTATTCACCGCACAAGAATATATCTGACTAGTAAGAATCTTCAAACCTATGTATTGATATCTCTCTGTAAGTGAGTCAAGGGGGTGTAAAGCGGCATAAACACAGCCGTGAAAAGCAGCTAAACCCCATTATAAAAATAAATTACTTTTCAAAACCCGTGAAACAAAGACAGTGAAAGAGAGAGAAATTCTTACAAAATTCGTTCAGGGGCTGTGATGCAACCTGCATTGACCATATCTAGACCCACAGCTGATTGAGACATAAGGGTGGACACTCTTGGGGCTGAGAGGTACGGTGAGGTTGGGTGAGCCAACGCAGACCCTTTCAAGTAATACTGCATGGTACCCATCCCACGGGTCCCAAATCTCCAGGTTCAAGGCCATCTTCCTACATCGAAAACAGGCATGAGAAACCCAGAAGATGGTACACCGTGTGATCGGGAAAGGTTTCTAAAACGTACCTCATTTCTCATCTCCTTTGCTCGGGTTCGCCATTCCAGCCGATTTAATAGCCATCTCCCTCCTTGGAGAATCAGCACCTTTAACATCCTGTTCCGTACAGGTTGCAATTTGTCCTGAGGATGAATGGGAAGAGGGGATCCAATGAGAGACTAGCTCTAGGGGTTGGGACAGGCACATGTCACTCTATTTTCCCATCGGGAAGAAGAATTAACCACAAGCTCAGCCTGCCCCCCAGAACCAGAAGAGGGCCTGAAGCAATCCTGCACTTTTGCGGCCAGCTCCCAAAAAAGCGACTGTAAAAATGGAGCTCAGGGGCATTGCAATTCACAAACATGCAGAGTTATAAATGATAACTCTCGTCCACAAATAGATTGAGGGAAGGCAACGAAGAGGCTTTGAAAGCAAGGCAGAATTGCAGGAAACAGATTTCAGGAGGTAGATTCGAATCGCCTTGAAAGCACATGAAAAGCGGCAAAACGTGGACAATGATGCCCTTGGCCAAAAAGGGCGTATGCGTTTTTTCCTGAATATATTCAGGAAAAAACGCATACGCCCTTTTTGGCCAACCAAGCACCCTGGAAAGGCAAATCAGCTCTCCAAAGAAGTCTCTCTTCCCAGCGGGCAAAAGGGCCATGCGGAAAAAAGTGTCCAAACCAGAAATGCAGGACCGGCCATGGAGAAATGGGAGCCTTGCTACGCTGATGGGCGGGATGTAAATTGCCAAGAGCCACTCTGGAGAAGTGTAAGGTGTGTCCTGAAACATCTAAAAAACACAGCTTGGAGAGCATAGGGCACTTCCACTCATGGGCGTATAAATTGGGAAAACTAAAAATCAGCAAGACACAGGCACCCCAAAGTTTAGGGCTGCTTTGTTGACAAGAACCCCCACTTCATTACACCTTAAATATCCTAGGAAAGAGAAAAGTGGATAAAGAACTTGTGGTCCTCATGTACAATGGAATATCACTCAGCCATGAAATCCACGTCATAAGGCTAGTAGCAGCACGATGAGTGGATTTAGGTACGACGATTCTAAGTGAAATAAGTCACACAGAAAAAGACACTTATCATAAGATATCACTTATAGAGGCAATGTAAAAACCGCTACACTTGAAATGAATTACAGAACAGGACAGAGTCACAAGTTCAGAAAACACACTATGGCTGCTGAACCGGAAAGGTGAGGTGGGGTGATGCATAAAACAAGGTTTTCAAATTAGCTCAGATACCGTTCCATAAACCCAATATGTAGTAGACAAGACCTACTCCTTGCTCAGTGAACTGGCCTCAACACCCCCTATTCACCGCACAAAAATATATCTGACTAGTAAGAATCTTCAAACCTATGTATTGATATCTCTCTGTAAGTGAGTCAATTGGGTGTAAAGCGGCCTAAACACAGCCGTGAAAAGCAGCTAAACCCCATTATAAAAATAAATTACTTTTCAAAACCCGTGAAACAAAGACAGTGAAAGAGAGAGAAATTCTTACAAAATTCGTTCAGGGGCTGTGATGCAACCTGGATTGACCATATCTAGACCCACAGCTGATTGAGACATAAGGGTGGACACTCTTGGGGCTGAGAGGTTTGGTGAGGTTGCGTGAGCCAACGCAGACCCTTTAAAGTAATACTGCATGGTACCCATCCCATGGGTCCCAAATCTCCAGATTCAAGGGCATCTTCCTACGTCGAAAACATGCATGAGAAACCCAGAAGATGGTACACCGTGTGATCGGGAAAGGTTTCTAAAACGCACCTCATTTCTCATCTCCTTGTGATCGGGTTCGCCATTCCAGCCGCTTTACTAGCCATCTCCCTCCTTGGAGAATCAGCACCTTTAACCTCCTGTTCCGTACAGGTTGCAATTTGTCCTGAGGATGAACGGGAAGAGGGGGAACCAATGAGAGACTAGCTCTAGGTGTTGGGACAGGCACAGGTCACTCTATTTTCCCATCAGGAAGAAGAATTAACCACAAGCTCAGCCTGCCCCCAGAACCAGAAGAGGGCCTGAAGCAATCCTGCACTTTTGCGGCCAGCTCCCAAAAAAGCGACTGGAAAAATGGAGCTCAGGGGCACTGCAATTCACCAACCTGCAGAGTTATAAATGATAACTCTCGTCCACAAATATATTGAGGGAAGGCAACGAAGAGGCTTTGAAAGCAAGGCAGAATTGCAGGAAACAGATTTCAGGAGGTAGATTCGAATCGCCTTGAAAGCACATGAAAAGCGGCAAAACGTGGACAATGATGCCATTGGCCCAAAAGGGCGTATGCGTTTTTTCCTGAATATATTCAGGAAAAAACGCATACGCCATTTTTGGCCAACCAAGCAACCTGGAAAGGCAAATCAGCGCTCCAAAGAAGTCTCGCTTCCCAGCGGGAAAAAGGGCCATGCGGAAAAAAGTGTCCAAACCAGAAATGCAGGACAGGCCATGGAGAAATGGGAGCCTTGCTACGCTGATGGGCGGGATGTAAATTGCCAACAGCCACTCTGGAGAAGTGTACGGTGTGTCCTGAAACATATAAAAAACACAGCTTGGAGAACATAGGGCACTTCCACTCATGGGCGTATAAATTGGGAAAACTAAAAATCAGCAAGACACAGGCACCCCAAAGTTTAGGGCTGCTCTGTTGACAAGAACCCCCACTTCATTACACCTTAAATATCCTAGGAAAGAGAAAAGTGGATAAAGAACTTGTGGTCCTCATGTACAATGGAATATCACTCAGCCATGAAATCCACGTCATAAGGCTAGTAGCAGCACGATGAGTGGATTTAGGTACGACGATTCTAAGTGAAATAAGTCACACAGAAAAAGACACTTATCATAAGATATCACTTATAGAGGGAATGTAAAAACCGCTACACTTGAACTGAATTACAAAACAGAACAGAGTCACATGTTCAGAAAACACACTATGGCTGCTGAACGGGAAAGTTGAGGTGGGGTGATGCATAAAAGAAGGGTTTCAAATTAGCTCCGATACCGTTCCATAAACCCAATGTGTAGTAGACAAGACCTACTCCTTGCTCAGTGAACTGGCCTCAACACCCCCTATTCACCGCCCAAGAATATATCTGACTAGTAAGAATCTTCGAACCTATGTATTGATATCTCTCTGTAAGTGAGTCAAGGGGGTGTAAAGCGGCCTAAACACAGCCGTGAAAAGCAGCTAAACCCCATTATAAAAATAAATTACTTTTCAAAACCCGTGAAACAAAGACAGTGAAAGAGAGAGAAATTCTTACAAAATTCGTTCAGGGGCTGTGATGCAACCTGGATTGACCATATCTAGACCCACAGCTGATTGAGACATAAGGGTGGACACTCTTGGGGCTGAGAGGTTTGGTGAGGTTGCGTGAGCCAACGCAGACCCTTTAAAGTAATACTGCATGGTACCCATCCCAAGGGTCCCAAATCTCCAGGTTCAAGGGCATCTTCCTACGTCGAAAACATGCATGAGAAACCCAGAAGATGGTACACCGTGTGATCGGGAAAGGTTTCTAAAACGCACCTCATTTCTCATCTCCTTGGCTCGGGTTCGCCATTCCAGCCGATTTACTAGCCATCTCCCTCCTTGCAGAATCAGCACCTTTAACCTCCTGTTCCGTACAGGTTGCAAATTGTCCTGAGGATGAATGGGAAGAGGGGAACCAATGAGAGACTAGCTCTAGGGGTTGGGACAGGCACAGGTCACTCTATTTTCCCATCAGGAAGAAGAATTAACCACAAGCTCAGCCTGCCCCCAGAACCAGAAGAGGGCCTGAAGCAATCCTGCACTTTTGCGGCCAGCTCCCAAAAAAGCGACTGTAAAAATGGAGCTCAGGGGCACTGCAATTCACCAACATGCAGAGTTATAAATGATAACTCTCGTCCACAAATATATTGAGGGAAGGCAACGAAGAGGCTTTGAAAGCAAGGCAGAATTGCAGGAAACAGATTTCAGGAGGTAGATTCGAATCGCCTTGAAAGCACATGAAAAGCGGCAAAACGTGGACAATGATGCCCTTGGCCCAAAAGGGCGTATGCGTTTTTTCCTGAATATATTCAGGAAAAAACGCATACGCCCTTTTTGGCCAACCAAGCACCCTGGAAAGGCAAATCAGCTCTCCAAAGAAGTCTCTCTTCCCAGCGGGCAAAAGGGCCATGCGGAAAAAAGTGTCCAATCCAGAAATGCAGGACCGGCCATGGAGAAATGGGAGCCTTGCTACGCTGATGGGCGGGATGTAAATTGCCAAGAGCCACTCTGGAGAAGTGTAAGGTGTGTCCTGAAACATCTAAAAAACACAGCTTGGAGAGCATAGGGCACTTCCACTCATGGGCGTATAAATTGGGAAAACTAAAAATCAGCAAGACACAGGCACCCCAAAGTTTAGGGCTGCTTTGTTGACAAGAACCCCCACTTCATTACACCTTAAATATCCTAGGAAAGAGAAAAGTGGATAAAGAACTTGTGGTCCTCATGTACAATGGAATATCACTCAGCCATGAAATCCACGTCATAAGGCTAGTAGCAGCACGATGAGTGGATTTAGGTACGACGATTCTAAGTGAAATAAGTCACACAGAAAAAGACACTTATCATAAGATATCACTTATAGAGGCAATGTAAAAACCGCTACACTTGAAATGAATTACAGAACAGGACAGAGTCACAAGTTCAGAAAACACACTATGGCTGCTGAACCGGAAAGGTGAGGTGGGGTGATGCATAAAACAAGGTTTTCAAATTAGCTCAGATACCGTTCCATAAACCCAATATGTAGTAGACAAGACCTACTCCTTGCTCAGTGAACTGGCCTCAACACCCCCTATTCACCGCACAAAAATATATCTGACTAGTAAGAATCTTCAAACCTATGTATTGATATCTCTCTGTAAGTGAGTCAATTGGGTGTAAAGCGGCCTAAACACAGCCGTGAAAAGCAGCTAAACCCCATTATAAAAATAAATTACTTTTCAAAACCCGTGAAACAAAGACAGTGAAAGAGATAGAAATTCTTACAAAATTCGTTCAGGGGCTGTGATGCAACCTGGATTGACCATATCTAGACCCACAGCTGATTGAGACATAAGGGTGGACACTCTTGGGGCTGAGAGGTTTGGTGAGGTTGCGTGAGCCAACGCAGACCCTTTAAAGTAATACTGCATGGTACCCATCCCATGGGTCCCAAATCTCCAGATTCAAGGGCATCTTCCTACGTCGAAAACATGCATGAGAAACCCAGAAGATGGTACACCGTGTGATCGGGAAAGGTTTCTAAAACGCACCTCATTTCTCATCTCCTTGTGATCGGGTTCGCCATTCCAGCCGCTTTACTAGCCATCTCCCTCCTTGGAGAATCAGCACCTTTAACCTCCTGTTCCGTACAGGTTGCAATTTGTCCTGAGGATGAACGGGAAGAGGGGGAACCAATGAGAGACTAGCTCTAGGGGTTGGGACAGGCACAGGTCACTCTATTTTCCCATCAGGAAGAAGAATTAACCACAAGCTCAGCCTGCCCCCAGAACCAGAAGAGGGCCTGAAGCAATCCTGCACTTTTGCGGCCAGCTCCCAAAAAAGCGACTGTAAAAATGGAGCTCAGGGGCACTGCAATTCACCAACATGCAGAGTTATAAATGATAACTCTCGTCCACAAATATATTGAGGGAAGGCAACGAAGAGGCTTTGAAAGCAAGGCAGAATTGCAGGAAACAGATTTCAGGAGGTAGATTCGAATCGCCTTGAAAGCACATGAAAAGCGGCAAAACGTGGACAATGATGCCCTTGGCCCAAAAGGGCGTATGCGTTTTTTCCTGAATATATTCAGGAAAAAACGCATACGCCATTTTTGGCCAACCAAGCAACCTGGAAAGGCAAATCAGCGCTCCAAAGAAGTCTCGCTTCCCAGCGGGAAAAAGGGCCATGCGGAAAAAAGTGTCCAAACCAGAAATGCAGGACAGGCCATGGAGAAATGGGAGCCTTGCTACGCTGATGGGCGGGATGTAAATTGCCAACAGCCACTCTGGAGAAGTGTACGGTGTGTCCTGAAACATATAAAAAACACAGCTTGGAGAACATAGGGCACTTCCACTCATGGGCGTATAAATTGGGAAAACTAAAAATCAGCAAGACACAGGCACCCCAAAGTTTAGGGCTGCTCTGTTGACAAGAACCCCCACTTCATTACACCTTAAATATCCTAGGAAAGAGAAAAGTGGATAAAGAACTTGTGGTCCTCATGTACAATGGAATATCACTCAGCCATGAAATCCACGTCATAAGGCTAGTAGCAGCACGATGAGTGGATTTAGGTACGACGATTCTAAGTGAAATAAGTCACACAGAAAAAGACACTTATCATAAGATATCACTTATAGAGGGAATGTAAAAACCGCTACACTAGAACTGAATTACAAAACAGAACAGAGTCACACGTTCAGAAAACACACTATGGCTGCTGAACGGGAAAGGTGAGGTGGGGTGATGCATAAAAGAAGGGTTTCAAATTAGCTCCGATACCGTTCCATAAACCCAATATGTAGTAGACAAGACCTACTCCTTGCTCAGTGAACTGGCCTCAACACCCCCTATTCACCGCCCAAGAATATATCTGACTAGTAAGAATCTTCGAACCTATGTATTGATATCTCTCTGTAAGTGAGTCAAGGGGGTGTAAAGCGGCCTAAACACAGCCGTGAAAAGCAGCTAAACCCCATTATAAAAATAAATTACTTTTCAAAACCCGTGAAACAAAGACAGTGAAAGAGAGAGAAATTCTTACAAAATTCGTTCAGGGGCTGTGATGCAACCTGGATTGACCATATCTAGACCCACAGCTGATTGAGACATAAGGGTGGACACTCTTGGGGCTGAGAGGTTTGGTGAGGTTGCGTGAGCCAACGCAGACCCTTTAAAGTAATACTGCATGGTACCCATCCCATGGGTCCCAAATCTCCAGGTTCAAGGGCATCTTCCTACGTCGAAAACATGCATGAGAAACCCAGAAGATGGTACACCGTGTGATCGGGAAAGGTTTCTAAAACGCACCTCATGTCTCATCTCCTTGTGCTCGGGTTCGCCATTCCAGCCGCTTTACTAGCCATCTCCCTCCTTGGAGAATCAGCACCTTTAACCTCCTGTTCCGTACAGGTTGCAATTTGTCCTGAGGATGAATGGGAAGAGGGGAACCAATGAGAGACTAGCTCTAGGGGTTGGGACAGGCACATGTCACTCTATTTTCCCATCGGGAAGAAGAATTAAGCACAAGCTCAGCCTGCCCCCCAGAACCAGAAGAGGGCCTGAAGCAATCCTGCACTTTTGCGGCCAGCTCCCAAAAAAGCGACTGGAAAAATGGAGCTCAGGGGCATTGCAATTCACAAACATGCAGAGTTATAAATGATAACTCTCGTCCACAAATATATTGAGGGAAGGCAACGAAGAGGCTTTGAAAGCAAGGCAGAATTGCAGGAAACAGATTTCAGGAGGTAGATTCGAATCGCCTTAAAAGCACATGAAAAGCGGCAAAACGTGGACAATGATGCCCTTGGCCCAAAAGGGCGTATGCGTTTTTTCCTGAATATATTCAGGAAAAAACGCATACGCCCTTTTTGGCCAACCAAGCAACCTGGAAAGGCAAATCAGCGCTCCAAAGAAGTCTCTCTTCCCAGCAGGCAAAAGGGCCATGCGGAAAAAAGTGTCCAAACCAGAAATGCAGGACCGGCCATGGAGAAATGGGAGCCTTGCTACGCTGATGGGCGGGATGTAAATTGCCAACAGCCACTCTGGAGAAGTGTAAGGTGTGTCCTGAAACATCTAAAAAACACAGCTTGGAGAGCATAGGGCACTTCCACTCATGGGCGTATAAATTGGGAAAACTAAAAATCAGCAAGACACAGGCACCCCAAAGTTTAGGGCTGCTTTGTTGACAAGAACCCCCACTTCATTACACCTTAAATATCCTAGGAAAGAGAAAAGTGGATAAAGAACTTGTGGTCCTCATGTACAATGGAATATCACTCAGCCATGAAATCCACGTCATAAGGCTAGTAGCAGCACGATGAGTGGATTTAGGTACGACGATTCTAAGTGAAATAAGTCACACAGAAAAAGACACTTATCATAAGATATCACTTATAGAGGCAATGTAAAAACCGCTACACTTGAAATGAATAACAGAACAGGACAGAGTCACAAGTTCAGAAAACACACTATGGCTGCTGAACCGGAAAGGTGAGGTGGGGTGATGCATAAAACAAGGTTTTCAAATTAGCTCAGATACCGTTCCATAAACCCAATATGTAGTAGACAAGACCTACTCCTTGCTCAGTGAACTGGCCTCAACACCCCCTATTCACCGCACAAAAATATATCTGACTAGTAAGAATCTTCAAACCTATGTATTGATATCTCTCTGTAAGTGAGTCAATTGGGTGTAAAGCGGCCTAAACACAGCCGTGAAAAGCAGCTAAACCCCATTATAAAAATAAATTACTTTTCAAAACCCGTGAAACAAAGACAGTGAAAGAGATAGAAACTCTTACAAAATTCGTTCAGGGGCTGTGATGCAACCTGGATTGACCATATCTAGACCCACAGCTGATTGAGACATAAGGGTGGACACTCTTGGGGCTGAGAGGTTTGGTGAGGTTGCGTGAGCCAACGCAGACCCTTTAAAGTAATACTGCATGGTACCCATCCCATGGGTCCCAAATCTCCAGGTTCAAGGGCATCTTCCTACGTCGAAAACATGCATGAGAAACCCAGAAGATGGTACACCGTGTGATCGGGAAAGGTTTCTAAAACGCACCTCATTTCTCATCTCCTTGTGATCGGGTTCGCCATTCCAGCCGCTTTACTAGCCATCTCCCTCCTTGGAGAATCAGCACCTTTAACCTCCTGTTCCGTACAGGTTGCAATTTGTCCTGAGGATGAACGGGAAGAGGGGGAACCAATGAGAGACTAGCTCTAGGGGTTGGGACAGGCACAGGTCACTCTATTTTCCCATCAGGAAGAAGAATTAACCACAAGCTCAGCCTGCCCCCAGAACCAGAAGAGGGCCTGAAGCAATCCTGCACTTTTGCGGCCAGCTCCCAAAAAAGCGACTGTAAAAATGGAGCTCAGGGGCATTGCAATTCACAAACATGCAGAGTTATAAATGATAACTCTCGTCCACAAATATATTGAGGGAAGGCAACGAAGAGGCTTTGAAAGCAAGGCAGAATTGCAGGAAACAGATTTCAGGAGGTAGATTCGAATCGCCTTGAAAGCACATGAAAAGCGGCAAAACGTGGACAATGATGCCCTTGGCCCAAAAGGGCGTATGCGTTTTTTCCTGAATATATTCAGGAAAAAACGCATACGCCCTTTTTGGCCAACCAAGCAACCTGGAAAGGCAAATCAGCGCTCCAAAGAAGTCTCGCTTCCCAGCGGGAAAAAGGGCCATGCGGAAAAATGTGTCCAAACCAGAAATGCAGGACAGGCCATGGAGAAATGGGAGCCTTGCTACGCTGATGGGCGGGATGTAAATTGCCAACAGCCACTCTGGAGAAGTGTACGGTGTGTCCTGAAACATATAAAAAACACAGCTTGGAGAACATAGGGCACTTCCACTCATGGGCGTATAAATTGGGAAAACTAAAAATCAGCAAGACACAGGCACCCCAAAGTTTAGGGCTGCTCTGTTGACAAGAACCCCCACTTCATTACACCTTAAATATCCTAGGAAAGAGAAAAGTGGATAAAGAACTTGTGGTCCTCATGTACAATGGAATATCACTCAGCCATGAAATCCACGTCATAAGGCTAGTAGCAGCACGATGAGTGGATTTAGGTACGACGATTCTAAGTGAAATAAGTCACACAGAAAAAGACACTTATCATAAGATATCACTTATAGAGGGAATGTAAAAACCGCTACACTTGAACTGAATTACAAAACAGAACAGAGTCACATGTTCAGAAAACACACTATGGCTGCTGAACGGGAAAGTTGAGGTGGGGTGATGCATAAAAGAAGGGTTTCAAATTAGCTCCGATACCGTTCCATAAACCCAATGTGTAGTAGACAAGACCTACTCCTTGCTCAGTGAACTGGCCTCAACACCCCCTATTCACCGCCCAAGAATATATCTGACTAGTAAGAATCTTCGAACCTATGTATTGATATCTCTCTGTAAGTGAGTCAAGGGGGTGTAAAGCGGCCTAAACACAGCCGTGAAAAGCAGCTAAACCCCATTATAAAAATAAATTACTTTTCAAAACCCGTGAAACAAAGACAGTGAAAGAGAGAGAAATTCTTACAAAATTCGTTCAGGGGCTGTGATGCAACCTGGATTGACCATATCTAGACCCACAGCTGATTGAGACATAAGGGTGGACACTCTTGGGGCTGAGAGGTTTGGTGAGGTTGCGTGAGCCAACGCAGACCCTTTAAAGTAATACTGCATGGTACCCATCCCAAGGGTCCCAAATCTCCAGGTTCAAGGGCATCTTCCTACGTCGAAAACATGCATGAGAAACCCAGAAGATGGTACACCGTGTGATCGGGAAAGGTTTCTAAAACGCACCTCATTTCTCATCTCCTTGGCTCGGGTTCGCCATTCCAGCCGATTTACTAGCCATCTCCCTCCTTGCAGAATCAGCACCTTTAACCTCCTGTTCCGTACAGGTTGCAAATTGTCCTGAGGATGAACGGGAAGAGGGGGAACCAATGAGAGACTAGCTCTAGGTGTTGGGACAGGCACAGGTCACTCTATTTTCCCATCAGGAAGAAGAATTAAGCACAAGCTCAGCCTGCCCCCCAGAACCAGAAGAGGGCCTGAAGCAATCCTGCGCTTTTGCGGCCAGCTCCCAAAAAAGCGAGTTGGAAAATGGAGCTCAGGGGCACTGCAATTCACAAACCTGCAGAGTTTTAAATGATACCTCTCGTCCACAGATATATTAAGGGAAGGCAACGAAGAGGCTTTGAAAGCAAGGCAGAATTGCAGGAAACAGATTTCAGGAGGTAGATTCGAATCGCCTTGAAAGCACATGAAAAGCGGCAAAACGTGGACAATGATGCCCTTGGCCAAAAAGGGCGTATGCGTTTTTTCCTGAATATATTCAGGAAAAAACGCATACGCCCTTTTTGGCCAACCAAGCAACCTGGAAAGGCAAATCAGCGCTCCAAAGAAGTCTCGCTTCCCAGCGGGCAAAAGGGCCATGCGGAAAAAAGTGTCCAAACCAGAAATGCAGGACCGGCCATGGAGAAATGGGAGCCTTGCTACGCTGATGGGTGGGATGTAAATTGCCAACAGCCACTATGGAGAAGTGTACGGTGTGTTCTGAAACATCTAAAAAACACAGCTTGGAGAGCATAGGGCACTTCCACTCATGGGCGTATAAATTGGGAAAACTAAAAATCAGCAAGACACAGGCACCCCAAAGTTTAGGGCTGCTCTGTTGACAAGAACCCCCACTTCATTACACCTTAAATATCCTAGGAAAGAGAAAAATGGATAAAGAAGTTGTGGTCCTCATGTACAATGGAATATCACTCAGCCATGAAATCAAAGTCATAAGGCTAGTAGCAGCACGATGAGTGGATTTAGGTACGACAATTCTAAGTGAAATAAGTCACACAGAAAAAGACACTTATCATAAGATATCACTTAGAGAGGGAATGTAAAAACCGCTACACTTGAACTGAATTACAAAAGCGAACATTGTCACACGTTTAGGAAACACACTATGGCTGCTGAACGGGACAGGTGAGGTGGGGTGATGCATAAAACAAGGGTTTCAAATTAGCTCAGATACCGTTCCATAAACCCAATATGTAATAGACAAGACCTATTCCTTTTTCAGTGTACTGGACTCAACACCCCCTATTCACCGAACAAGAATATATCTGACTAGTAAGAATCTTCGAACCTATGTATTGATATCTCTCTGTGAGTGAGTCAAGGGGGTGTAAAGCGACATAAACACAGCCGTGGAAAGCAGCTAAACCCCATTATAAAAATAAATTACTTTTCAAAACCCGTGAAACAAAGACAGTGAAAGAGAGAGAAATTCTTACAAAATTCGTTCAGGGGCTGTGATGCAACCTGGATTGACCATACCTAGACCCACAGCTGATTGAGACATAAGGGTGGACACTCTTGGGGCTGAGAGGTACGGTGAGGTTGGGTGAGCCAACGCAGACCCTTTCAAGTAATACTGCATGGTACCCATCCCACGGGTCCCAAATCTCCAGGTTCAAGGCCATCTTCCTACATCGAAAACAGGCATGAGAAACCCAGAAGATGGTACACCGTGTGATCGGGAAAGGTTTCTAAAACGCACCTCATTTCTCATCTCCTTGGCTCGGGTTCGCCATTCCAGCCGATTTACTAGCCATCTCCCTCCTTGGAGAATCAGCACCTTTAACCTCCTGTTCCGTACAGGTTGCAATTTGTCCTGAGGATGAAGGGGAAGAGGGGGAACCAATGAGAGACTAGCTCTAGGGGTTGGGACAGGCACAGGTCACTCTATTTTCCCATCAGGAAGAAGAATTAAACACAAGCTCAGCCTGCCCCCCAGAACCAGAAGAGGGCCTGAAGCAATCCTGCGCTTTTGCGGCCAGCTCCCAAAAAAGCGAGTTGAAAAATGGAGCTCAGGGGCACTGCAATTCACAAACCTGCAGAGTTTTAAATGATACCTCTCGTCCACAAATATATTAAGGGAAGGCAACGAAGAGGCTTTGAAAGCAAGGCAGAATTGCAGGAAACAGATTTCAGGAGGTAGATTCGAATCGCCTTGAAAGCACATGAAAAGCGGCAAAACGTGGACAATGATGCCCTTGGCCAAAAAGGGCGTATGCGTTTTTTCCTGAATATATTCAGGAAAAAACGCATACGCCCGTTTTGGCCAACCAAGCAACCTGGAAAGGCAAATCAGCGCTCCAAAGAAGTCTGGCTTCCCAGCGGGCAAAGGGCCATGCGGAAAAAAGTGTCCAAAGCAGAAATGCAGGACCGGCCATGGAGAAATGGGAGCCTTGCTACGCTGATGGGTGGGATGTAAATTGCCAACAGCCACTCTGGAGAAGTGTACGGTGTGTTCTGAAACATCTAAAAAACACAGCTTGGAGAGCATAGGGCACTTCCTCTCATGGGCGTATAAATTGGGAAAACTAAAAATCAGCAAGACACAGGCACCCCAAAGTTTAGGGCTGCTCTGTTGACAAGAACCCCCACTTCATTACACCTTAAATATCCTAGGAAAGAGAAAAATGGATAAAGAAGTTGTGGTCCTCATGTACAATGGAATATCACTCAGCCATGAAATCAACGTCATAAGGCTAGTAGCAGCACGATGAGTGGATTTAGGTACGACGATTCTAAGTGAAATAAGTCACACAGAAAAAGACACTTATCCTAAGATATCACTTCTAGAGGGAATGTAAATACCGCTACACTTGAACTGAATTGCAAAACAGAACAGAGTCACACGTTTAGGAAACACACTATGGCTGCTGAACGGGAAAGGTTAGGTGGGGTGATGCATAAAACAAGGGTTTCAAATTAGCTCCGATACCGTTCCATAAACCCAATATGTAAGAGACAAGACCTATTCCTTTTTCAGTGAACTGGACTCAACACCCCCTATTCACCGCACAAGAATATATCTGACTAGTAAGAATCTTCAAACCTATGTATTGATATCTCTCTGTAAGTGAGTCAAGGGGGTGTAAAGCGGCATAAACACAGCCGTGAAAAGCAGCTAAACCCCATTATAAAAATAAATTACTTTTCAAAACCCGTGAAACAAAGACAGTGAAAGAGAGAGAAATTCTTCCAAAATTCGTTCAGGGGCTGTGATGCAACCTGGATTGACCATATCTAGACCCACAGCTGATTGAGACATAAGGGTGGACACTCTTGGGGCTGAGAGGTTTGGTGAGGTTGCGTGAGCCAACGCAGACCCTTTCAAGTAATACTGCATGGTACCCATCCCACGGGTCCCAAATCTCCAGGTTCAAGGCCATCTTCCTACATCGAAAACAGGCATGAGAAACCCAGAAGATGGTACACCGTGTGATCGGGAAAGGTTTCTAAAACGCACCTCATTTCTCATCTCCTTTGCTCGGGTTCGCCATTCCAGCCGATTTACTAGCCATCTCCCTCCTTGGAGAATCAGCACCTTTAACCTCCTGTTCCGTACAGGTTGCAATTTGTCCTGAGGATGAATGGGAAGAGGGGATCCAATGAGAGACTAGCTCTAGGGGTTGGGACAGGCACATGTCACTCTATTTTCCCATCGGGAAGAAGAATTAACCACAAGCTCAGCCTGCCCCCCAGAACCAGAAGAGGGCCTGAAGGAATCCTGCACTTTTGCGGCCAGCTCCCAAAAAGCGACTGTAAAAATGGAGCTCAGGGGCATTGCAATTCACAAACATGCAGAGTTATAAATGATAACTCTCGTCCACAAATAGATTGAGGGAAGGCAACGAAGAGGCTTTGAAAGCAAGGCAGAATTGCAGGAAACAGATTTCAGGAGGTAGATTCGAATCGCCTTGAAAGCACATGAAAAGCGGCAAAACGTGGACAATGATGCCCTTGGCCCAAAAGGGCGTATGCGTTTTTTCCTGAATATATTCAGGAAAAAACGCATACGCCCTTTTTGGCCAACCAAGCACCCTGGAAAGGCAAATCAGCTCTCCAAAGAAGTCTCTCTTCCCAGCAGGCAAAAGGGCCATGCGGAAAAAAGTGTCCAAACCAGAAATGCAGGACCGGCCATGGAGAAATGGGAGCCTTGCTACGCTGATGGGCGGGATGTAAATTGCCAACAGCCACTCTGGAGAAGTGTAAGGTGTGTCCTGAAACATCTAAAAAACACAGCTTGGAGAGCATAGGGCACTTCCACTCATGGGCGTATAAATTGGGAAAACTAAAAATCAGCAAGACACAGGCACCCCAAAATTTAGGGCTGCTTTGTTGACAAGAACCCCCACTTCATTACACCTTAAATATCCTAGGAAAGAGAAAAGTGGATAAAGAACTTGTGGTCCTCATGTACAATGGAATATCACTCAGCCATGAAATCCACGTCATAAGGCTAGTAGCAGCACGATGAGTGGATTTAGGTACGACGATTCTAAGTGAAATAAGTCACACAGAAAAAGACACTTATCATAAGATATCACTTATAGAGGCAATGTAAAAACCGCTACACTTGAAATGAATTACAGAACAGGACAGAGTCACAAGTTCAGAAAACACACTATGGCTGCTGAACCGGAAAGGTGAGGTGGGGTGATGCATAAAACAAGGTTTTCAAATTAGCTCAGATACCGTTCCATAAACCCAATATGTAGTAGACAAGACCTACTCCTTGCTCAGTGAACTGGCCTCAACACCCCCTATTCACCGCACAAAAATATATCTGACTAGTAAGAATCTTCAAACCTATGTATTGATATCTCTCTGTAAGTGAGTCATTTGGGTGTAAAGCGGCCTAAACACAGCCGTGAAAAGCAGCTAAACCCCATTATAAAAATAAATTACTTTTCAAAACCCGTGAAACAAAGACAGTGAAAGAGATAGAAACTCTTACAAAATTCGTTCAGGGGCTGTGATGCAACCTGGATTGACCATATCTAGACCCACAGCTGATTGAGACATAAGGGTGGACACTCTTGGGGCTGAGAGGTTTGGTGAGGTTGCGTGAGCCAACGCAGACCCTTTCAAGTAATACTGCATGGTACCCATCCCATGGGTCCCAAATCTCCAGGTTCAAGGGCATCTTCCTACGTCGAAAACATGCATGAGAAACCCAGAAGATGGTACACCGTGTGATCGGGAAAGGTTTCTAAAACGCACCTCATTTCTCATCTCCTTGTGCTCGGGTTCGCCATTCCAGCCGCTTTACTAGCCATCTCCCTCCTTGGAGAATCAGCACCTTTAACCTCCTGTTCCGTACAGGTTGCAATTTGTCCTGAGGATGAATGGGAAGAGGGGAACCAATGAGAGACTAGCTCTAGGGGTTGGGACAGGCACATGTCACTCTATTTTCCCATCGGGAAGAAGAATTAAGCACAAGCTCAGCCTGCCCCCCAGAACCAGAAGAGGGCCTGAAGCAATCCTGCACTTTTGCGGCCAGCTCCCAAAAAAGCGACTGTAAAAATGGAGCTCAGGGGCATTGCAATTCACAAACATGCAGATTTATAAATGATAACTCTCGTCCACAAATAGATTGAGGGAAGGCAACGAAGAGGCTTTGAAAGCAAGGCAGAATTGCAGGAAACAGATTTCAGGAGGTAGATTCGAATCGCCTTGAAAGCACATGAAAAGCGGCAAAACGTGGACAATGATGCCCTTGGCCCAAAAGGGCGTATGCGTTTTTTCCTGAATATATTCAGGAAAAAACGCATACGCCCTTTTTGGCCAACCAAGCAACCTGGAAAGGCAAATCAGCGCTCCAAAGAAGTCTGGCTTCCCAGCGGGCAAAGGGCCATGCGGAAAAAAGTGTCCAAAGCAGAAATGCAGGACCGGCCATGGAGAAATGGGAGCCTTGCTACGCTGATGGGTGGGATGTAAATTGCCAACAGCCACTCTGGAGAAGTGTACGGTGTGTTCTGAAACATCTAAAAAACACAGCTTGGAGAGCATAGGGCACTTCCTCTCATGGGCGTATAAATTGGGAAAACTAAAAATCAGCAAGACACAGGCACCCCAAAGTTTAGGGCTGCTCTGTTGACAAGAACCCCCACTTCATTACACCTTAAATATCCTAGGAAAGAGAAAAATGGATAAAGAAGTTGTGGTCCTCATGTACAATGGAATATCACTCAGCCATGAAATCAACGTCATAAGGCTAGTAGCAGCACGATGAGTGGATTTAGGTACGACGATTCTAAGTGAAATAAGTCACACAGAAAAAGACACTTATCCTAAGATATCACTTCTAGAGGGAATGTAAAAACCGCTACACTTGAACTGAATTGCAAAACAGAACAGAGTCACACGTTTAGGAAACACACTATGGCTGCTGAACGGGAAAGGTTAGGTGGGGTGATGCATAAAACAAGGGTTTCAAATTAGCTCCGATACCGTTCCATAAACCCAATATGTAAGAGACAAGACCTATTCCTTTTTCAGTGAACTGGACTCAACACCCCCTATTCACCGCACAAGAATATATCTGACTAGTAAGAATCTTCAAACCTATGTATTGATATCTCTCTGTAAGTGAGTCAAGGGTGTGTAAAGCGGCATAAACACAGCCGTGAAAAGCAGCTAAACCCCATTATAAAAATAAATTACTTTTCAAAACCCGTGAAACAAAGACAGTGAAAGAGAGAGAAATTCTTACAAAATTCGTTCAGGGGCTGTGATGCAACCTGGATTGACCATATCTAGACCCACAGCTGATTGAGACATAAGGGTGGACACTCTTGGGGCTGAGAGGTACGGTGAGGTTGGGTGAGCCAACGCAGACCCTTTCAAGTAATACTGCATGGTACCCATCCCACGGGTCCCAAATCTCCAGGTTCAAGGCCATCTTCCTACATCGAAAACAGGCATGAGAAACCCAGAAGATGGTACACCGTGTGATCGGGAAAGGTTTCTAAAACGCACCTCATTTCTCATCTCCTTTGCTCGGGTTCGCCATTCCAGCCGATTTAATAGCCATCTCCCTCCTTGGAGAATCAGCACCTTTAACCTCCTGTTCCGTACAGGTTGCAATTTGTCCTGAGGATGAATGGGAAGAGGGGATCCAATGAGAGACTAGCTCTAGGGGTTGGGACAGGCACATGTCACTCTATTTTCCCATCGGGAAGAAGAATTAAGCACAAGCTCAGCCTGCCCCCCAGAACCAGAAGAGGGCCTGAAGCAATCCTGCACTTTTGCGGCCAGCTCCCAAAAAAGAGACTGTAAAAATGGAGCTCAGGGGCATTGCAATTCACAAACATGCAGAGTTATAAATGATAACTCTCGTCCACAAATAGATTGAGGGAAGGCAACGAAGAGGCTTTGAAAGCAAGGCAGAATTGCAGGAAACAGATTTCAGGAGGTAGATTCGAATCGCCTTGAAAGCACATGAAAAGCGGCAAAACGTGGACAATGATGCCCTTGGCCAAAAAGGGCGTATGCGTTTTTTCCTGAATATATTCAGGAAAAAACGCATACGCCTGTTTTGGTCAACCAAGCAACCTGGAAAGGCAAATCAGCGCTCCAAAGAAGTCTGGCTTCCCAGCGGGCAAAGGGCCATGCGGAAAAAAGTGTCCAAAGCAGAAATGCAGGACCGGCCATGGAGAAATGGGAGCCTTGCTACGCTGATGGGTGGGATGTAAATTGCCAACAGCCACTCTGGAGAAGTGTACGGTGTGTTCTGAAACATCTAAAAAACACAGCTTGGAGAGCATAGGGCACTTCCTCTCATGGGCGTATAAATTGGGAAAACTAAAAATCAGCAAGACACAGGCACCCCAAAGTTTAGGGCTGCTCTGTTGACAAGAACCCCCACTTCATTACACCTTAAATATCCTAGGAAAGAGAAAAATGGATAAAGAAGTTGTGGTCCTCATGTACAATGGAATATCACTCAGCCATGAAATCAACGTCATAAGGCTAGTAGCAGCACGATGAGTGGATTTAGGTACGACGATTCTAAGTGAAAAAAGTCACACAGAAAAAGACACTTATCCTAAGATATCACTTCTAGAGGGAATGTAAAAACCGCTACACTTGAACTGAATTGCAAAACAGAACAGAGTCACACGTTTAGGAAACACACTATGGATGCTGAACGGGAAAGGTGAGGTGGGGTGATGCATAAAACAAGGGTTTCAAATTAGCTCCGATACCGTTCCATAAACCCAATATGTAAGAGACAAGACCTATTCCTTTTTCAGTGAACTGGACTCAACACCCCCTATTCACCGCACAAGAATATATCTGACTAGTAAGAATCTTCAAACCTATGTATTGATATCTCTCTGTAAGTGAGTCAAGGGGGTGTAAAGCGGCATAAACACAGCCGTGAAAAGCAGCTAAACCCCATTATAAAAATAAATTACTTTTCAAAACCCGTGAAACAAAGACAGTGAAAGAGAGAGAAATTCTTACAAAATTCGTTCAGGGGCTGTGATGCAACCTGGATTGACCATATCTAGACCCACAGCTGATTGAGACATAAGGGTGGACACTCTTGGGGCTGAGAGGTACGGTGAGGTTGGGTGAGCCAACGCAGACCCTTTCAAGTAATACTGCATGGTACCCATCCCACGGGTCCCAAATCTCCAGGTTCAAGGCCATCTTCCTACATCGAAAACAGGCATGAGAAACCCAGAAGATGGTACACCGTGTGATCGGGAAAGGTTTCTAAAACGCACCTCATTTCTCATCTCCTTGGCTCGGGTTCGCCATTCCAGCCGATTTACTAGCCATCTCCCTCCTTGGAGAATCAGCACCTTTAACCTCCTGTTCCGTACAGGTTGCAATTTGTCCTGAGGATGAATGGGAAGAGGGGAACCAATGAGAGACTAGCTCCAGGGGTTGGGACAGGCACATGTCACTCTATTTTCCCATCGGGAAGAAGAATTAACCACAAGCTCAGCCTGCCCCCCAGAACCAGAAGAGGGCCTGAAGCAATCCTGCACTTTTGCGGCCAGCTCCCAAAAAAGCGACTGTAAAAATGGAGCTCAGGGGCATTGCAATTCACAAACATGCAGAGTTATAAATGATAACTCTCGTCCACAAATATATTGAGGGAAGGAAACGAAGAGGCTTTGAAAGCAAGGCAGAATTGCAGGAAACAGATTTCAGGAGGTAGATTCGAATCGCCTTGAAAGCACATGAAAAGCGGCAAAACGTGGACAATGATGCCCTTGGCCAAAAAGGGCGTATGCGTTTTTTCCTGAATATATTCAGGAAAAAACGCATACGCCCTTTTTGGCCAACCAAGCACCCTGGAAAGGCAAATCAGCTCTCCAAAGAAGTCTCTCTTCCCAGCAGGCAAAAGGGCCATGCGGAAAAAAGTGTCCAAACCAGAAATGCAGGACCGGCCATGGAGAAATGGGAGCCTTGCTACGCTGATGGGCGGGATGTAAATTGCCAACAGCCACTCTGGAGAAGTGTAAGGTGTGTCCTGAAACATCTAAAAAACACAGCTTGGAGAGCATAGGGCACTTCCACTCATGGGCGTATAAATTGGGAAAACTAAAAATCAGCAAGACACAGGCACCCCAAAGTTTAGGGCTGCTTTGTTGACAAGAACCCCCACTTCATTACACCTTAAATATCCTAGGAAAGAGAAAAGTGGATAAAGAACTTGTGGTCCTCATGTACAATGGAATATCACTCAGCCATGAAATCCACGTCATAAGGCTAGTAGCAGCACGATGAGTGGATTTAGGTACGACGATTCTAAGTGAAATAAGTCACACAGAAAAAGACACTTATCATAAGATATCACTTATAGAGGCAATGTAAAAACCGCTACACTTGAAATGAATTACAGAACAGGACAGAGTCACAAGTTCAGAAAACACACTATGGCTGCTGAACCGGAAAGGTGAGGTGGGGTGATGCATAAAACAAGGTTTTCAAATTAGCTCAGATACCGTTCCATAAACCCAATATGTAGTAGACAAGACCTACTCCTTGCTCAGTGAACTGGCCTCAACACCCCCTATTCACCGCACAAAAATATATCTGACTAGTAAGAATCTTCAAACCTATGTATTGATATCTCTCTGTAAGTGAGTCAATTGGGTGTAAAGCGGCCTAAACACAGCCGTGAAAAGCAGCTAAACCCCATTATAAAAATAAATTACTTTTCAAAACCCGTGAAACAAAGACAGTGAAAGAGATAGAAACTCTTACAAAATTCGTTCAGGGGCTGTGATGCAACCTGGATTGACCATATCTAGACCCACAGCTGATTGAGACATAAGGGTGGACACTCTTGGGGCTGAGAGGTTTGGTGAGGTTGCGTGAGCCAACGCAGACCCTTTAAAATAATACTGCATGGTACCCATCCCATGGGTCCCAAATCTCCAGGTTCAAGGGCATCTTCCTACGTCGAAAACATGCATGAGAAACCCAGAAGATGGTACACCGTGTGATCGGGAAAGGTTTCTAAAACGCACCTCATTTCTCATCTCCTTGTGATCGGGTTCGCCATTCCAGCCGCTTTACTAGCCATCTCCCTCCTTGGAGAATCAGCACCTTTAACCTCCTGTTCCGTACAGGTTGCAATTTGTCCTGAGGATGAACGGGAAGAGGGGGAACCAATGAGAGACTAGCTCTAGGGGTTGGGACAGGCACAGGTCACTCTATTTTCCCATCAGGAAGAAGAATTAACCACAAGCTCAGCCTGCCCCCCGAACCAGAAGAGGGCCTGAAGCAATCCTGCACTTTTGCGGCCAGCTCCCAAAAAAGCGACTGGAAAAATGGAGCTCAGGGGCACTGCAATTCACAAACCTGCAGAGTTATAAATGATAACTCTCGTCCACAAATAGATTGAGGGAAGGCAACGAAGAGGCTTTGAAAGCAAGGCAGAATTGCAGGAAACAGATTTCAGGAGGTAGATTCGAATCGCCTTGAAAGCACATGAAAAGCGGCAAAACGTGGACAATGATGCCCTTGGCCCAAAAGGGCGTATGCGTTTTTTCCTGAATATATTCAGGAAAAAACGCATACGCCCTTTTTGGCCAACCAAGCAACCTGGAAAGGCAAATCAGCGCTCCAAAGAAGTCTGGCTTCCCAGCGGGCAAAGGGCCATGCGGAAAAAAGTGTCCAAAGCAGAAATGCAGGACCGGCCATGGAGAAATGGGAGCCTTGCTACGCTGATGGGTGGGATGTAAATTGCCAACAGCCACTCTGGAGAAGTGTACGGTGTGTTCTGAAACATCTAAAAAACACAGCTTGGAGAGCATAGGGCACTTCCTCTCATGGGCGTATAAATTGGGAAAACTAAAAATCAGCAAGACACAGGCACCCCAAAGTTTAGGGCTGCTCTGTTGACAAGAACCCCCACTTCATTACACCTTAAATATCCTAGGAAAGAGAAAAATGGATAAAGAAGTTGTGGTCCTCATGTACAATGGAATATCACTCAGCCATGAAATCAACGTCATAAGGCTAGTAGCAGCACGATGAGTGGATTTAGGTACGACGATTCTAAGTGAAATAAGTCACACAGAAAAAGACACTTATCCTAAGATATCACTTCTAGAGGGAATGTAAAAACCGCTACACTTGAACTGAATTGCAAAACAGAACAGAGTCACACGTTTAGGAAACACACTATGGCTGCTGAACGGGAAAGGTTAGGTGGGGTGATGCATAAAACAAGGGTTTCAAATTAGCTCCGATACCGTTCCATAAACCCAATATGTAAGAGACAAGACCTATTCCTTTTTCAGTGAACTGGACTCAACACCCCCTATTCACCGCACAAGAATATATCTGACTAGTAAGAATCTTCAAACCTATGTATTGATATCTCTCTGTAAGTGAGTCAAGGGTGTGTAAAGCGGCATAAACACAGCCGTGAAAAGCAGCTAAACCCCATTATAAAAATAAATTACTTTTCAAAACCCGTGAAACAAAGACAGTGAAAGAGAGAGAAATTCTTACAAAATTCGTTCAGGGGCTGTGATGCAACCTGGATTGACCATATCTAGACCCACAGCTGATTGAGACATAAGGGTGGACACTCTTGGGGCTGAGAGGTACGGTGAGGTTGGGTGAGCCAACGCAGACCCTTTCAAGTAATACTGCATGGTACCCATCCCACGGGTCCCAAATCTCCAGGTTCAAGGCCATCTTCCTACATCGAAAACAGGCATGAGAAACCCAGAAGATGGTACACCGTGTGATCGGGAAAGGTTTCTAAAACGCACCTCATTTCTCATCTCCTTTGCTCGGGTTCGCCATTCCAGCCGATTTAATAGCCATCTCCCTCCTTGGAGAATCAGCACCTTTAACCTCCTGTTCCGTACAGGTTGCAATTTGTCCTGAGGATGAATGGGAAGAGGGGATCCAATGAGAGACTAGCTCTAGGGGTTGGGACAGGCACATGTCACTCTATTTTCCCATCGGGAAGAAGAATTAAGCACAAGCTCAGCCTGCCCCCCAGAACCAGAAGAGGGCCTGAAGCAATCCTGCACTTTTGCGGCCAGCTCCCAAAAAAGAGACTGTAAAAATGGAGCTCAGGGGCATTGCAATTCACAAACATGCAGAGTTATAAATGATAACTCTCGTCCACAAATAGATTGAGGGAAGGCAACGAAGAGGCTTTGAAAGCAAGGCAGAATTGCAGGAAACAGATTTCAGGAGGTAGATTCGAATCGCCTTGAAAGCACATGAAAAGCGGCAAAACGTGGACAATGATGCCCTTGGCCAAAAAGGGCGTATGCGTTTTTTCCTGAATATATTCAGGAAAAAACGCATACGCCTGTTTTGGTCAACCAAGCAACCTGGAAAGGCAAATCAGCGCTCCAAAGAAGTCTGGCTTCCCAGCGGGCAAAGGGCCATGCGGAAAAAAGTGTCCAAAGCAGAAATGCAGGACCGGCCATGGAGAAATGGGAGCCTTGCTACGCTGATGGGTGGGATGTAAATTGCCAACAGCCACTCTGGAGAAGTGTACGGTGTGTTCTGAAACATCTAAAAAACACAGCTTGGAGAGCATAGGGCACTTCCTCTCATGGGCGTATAAATTGGGAAAACTAAAAATCAGCAAGACACAGGCACCCCAAAGTTTAGGGCTGCTCTGTTGACAAGAACCCCCACTTCATTACACCTTAAATATCCTAGGAAAGAGAAAAATGGATAAAGAAGTTGTGGTCCTCATGTACAATGGAATATCACTCAGCCATGAAATCAACGTCATAAGGCTAGTAGCAGCACGATGAGTGGATTTAGGTACGACGATTCTAAGTGAAAAAAGTCACACAGAAAAAGACACTTATCCTAAGATATCACTTCTAGAGGGAATGTAAAAACCGCTACACTTGAACTGAATTGCAAAACAGAACAGAGTCACACGTTTAGGAAACACACTATGGATGCTGAACGGGAAAGGTGAGGTGGGGTGATGCATAAAACAAGGGTTTCAAATTAGCTCCGATACCGTTCCATAAACCCAATATGTAAGAGACAAGACCTATTCCTTTTTCAGTGAACTGGACTCAACACCCCCTATTCACCGCACAAGAATATATCTGACTAGTAAGAATCTTCAAACCTATGTATTGATATCTCTCTGTAAGTGAGTCAAGGGGGTGTAAAGCGGCATAAACACAGCCGTGAAAAGCAGCTAAACCCCATTATAAAAATAAATTACTTTTCAAAACCCGTGAAACAAAGACAGTGAAAGAGAGAGAAATTCTTACAAAATTCGTTCAGGGGCTGTGATGCAACCTGGATTGACCATATCTAGACCCACAGCTGATTGAGACATAAGGGTGGACACTCTTGGGG
This sequence comes from Balaenoptera acutorostrata, assembly GCF_949987535.1. NCBI lineage: Eukaryota > Metazoa > Chordata > Mammalia > Artiodactyla > Balaenopteridae > Balaenoptera > Balaenoptera acutorostrata. The sequence continues at coordinate 436,654 of NW_026645541.1, forward strand.
CTGAGAGGTACGGTGAGGTTGGGTGAGCCAACGCAGACCCTTTCAAGTAATACTGCATGGTACCCATCCCACGGGTCCCAAATCTCCAGGTTCAAGGCCATCTTCCTACATCGAAAACAGGCATGAGAAACCCAGAAGATGGTACACCGTGTGATCGGGAAAGGTTTCTAAAACGCACCTCATTTCTCATCTCCTTGGCTCGGGTTCGCCATTCCAGCCGATTTACTAGCCATCTCCCTCCTTGGAGAATCAGCACCTTTAACCTCCTGTTCCGTACAGGTTGCAATTTGTCCTGAGGATGAATGGGAAGAGGGGAACCAATGAGAGACTAGCTCCAGGGGTTGGGACAGGCACATGTCACTCTATTTTCCCATCGGGAAGAAGAATTAACCACAAGCTCAGCCTGCCCCCCAGAACCAGAAGAGGGCCTGAAGCAATCCTGCACTTTTGCGGCCAGCTCCCAAAAAAGCGACTGTAAAAATGGAGCTCAGGGGCATTGCAATTCACAAACATGCAGAGTTATAAATGATAACTCTCGTCCACAAATATATTGAGGGAAGGAAACGAAGAGGCTTTGAAAGCAAGGCAGAATTGCAGGAAACAGATTTCAGGAGGTAGATTCGAATCGCCTTGAAAGCACATGAAAAGCGGCAAAACGTGGACAATGATGCCCTTGGCCAAAAAGGGCGTATGCGTTTTTTCCTGAATATATTCAGGAAAAAACGCATACGCCCTTTTTGGCCAACCAAGCACCCTGGAAAGGCAAATCAGCTCTCCAAAGAAGTCTCTCTTCCCAGCAGGCAAAAGGGCCATGCGGAAAAAAGTGTCCAAACCAGAAATGCAGGACCGGCCATGGAGAAATGGGAGCCTTGCTACGCTGATGGGCGGGATGTAAATTGCCAACAGCCACTCTGGAGAAGTGTAAGGTGTGTCCTGAAACATCTAAAAAACACAGCTTGGAGAGCATAGGGCACTTCCACTCATGGGCGTATAAATTGGGAAAACTAAAAATCAGCAAGACACAGGCACCCCAAAGTTTAGGGCTGCTTTGTTGACAAGAACCCCCACTTCATTACACCTTAAATATCCTAGGAAAGAGAAAAGTGGATAAAGAACTTGTGGTCCTCATGTACAATGGAATATCACTCAGCCATGAAATCCACGTCATAAGGCTAGTAGCAGCACGATGAGTGGATTTAGGTACGACGATTCTAAGTGAAATAAGTCACACAGAAAAAGACACTTATCATAAGATATCACTTAGAGAGGGAATGTAAAAACCGCTACACTTGAACTGAATTACAAAACAGAACAGAGTCACACGTTCAGAAAACACACTATGGCTGCTGAACGGGAAAGGTGAGGTGGGGTGATGCATAAAACAAGGTTTTCAAATTAGCTCAGATACCGTTCCATAAACCCAATATGTAGTAGACAAGACCTACTCCTTGCTCAGTGAACTGGCCTCAACACCCCCTATTCACCGCACAAAAATATATCTGACTAGTAAGAATCTTCAAACCTATGTATTGATATCTCTCTGTAAGTGAGTCAATTGGGTGTAAAGCGGCCTAAACACAGCCGTGAAAAGCAGCTAAACCCCATTATAAAAATAAATTACTTTTCAAAACCCGTGAAACAAAGACAGTGAAAGAGATAGAAACTCTTACAAAATTCGTTCAGGGGCTGTGATGCAACCTGGATTGACCATATCTAGACCCACAGCTGATTGAGACATAAGGGTGGACACTCTTGGGGCTGAGAGGTTTGGTGAGGTTGCGTGAGCCAACGCAGACCCTTTAAAATAATACTGCATGGTACCCATCCCATGGGTCCCAAATCTCCAGGTTCAAGGGCATCTTCCTACGTCGAAAACATGCATGAGAAACCCAGAAGATGGTACACCGTGTGATCGGGAAAGGTTTCTAAAACGCACCTCATTTCTCATCTCCTTGTGATCGGGTTCGCCATTCCAGCCGCTTTACTAGCCATCTCCCTCCTTGGAGAATCAGCACCTTTAACCTCCTGTTCCGTACAGGTTGCAATTTGTCCTGAGGATGAACGGGAAGAGGGGGAACCAATGAGAGACTAGCTCTAGGGGTTGGGACAGGCACAGGTCACTCTATTTTCCCATCAGGAAGAAGAATTAACCACAAGCTCAGCCTGCCCCCCGAACCAGAAGAGGGCCTGAAGCAATCCTGCACTTTTGCGGCCAGCTCCCAAAAAAGCGACTGGAAAAATGGAGCTCAGGGGCACTGCAATTCACAAACCTGCAGAGTTATAAATGATAACTCTCGTCCACAAATATATTGAGGGAAGGCAACGAAGAGGCTTTGAAAGCAAGGCAGAATTGCAGGAAACAGATTTCAGGAGGTAGATTCGAATCGCCTTGAAAGCACATGAAAAGCGGCAAAACGTGGACAATGATGCCCTTGGCCCAAAAGGGCGTATGCGTTTTTTCCTGAATATATTCAGGAAAAAACGCATACGCCCTTTTTGGCCAACCAAGCAACCTGGAAAGGCAAATCAGCGCTCCAAAGAAGTCTCGCTTCCCAGCGGGAAAAAGGGCCATGCGGAAAAAAGTGTCCAAACCAGAAATGCAGGACAGGCCATGGAGAAATGGGAGCCTTGCTACGCTGATGGGCGGGATGTAAATTGCCAACAGCCACTCTGGAGATGTGTACGGTGTGTCCTGAAACATATAAAAAACACAGCTTGGAGAACATAGGGCACTTCCACTCATGGGCGTATAAATTGGGAAAACTAAAAATCAGTAAGACACAGGCACCCCAAAGTTTAGGGCTGCTCTGTTGACAAGAACCCCCACTTCATTACACCTTAAATATCCTAGGAAAGAGAAAAGTGGATAAAGAACTTGTGGTCCTCATGTACAATGGAATATCACTCAGCCATGAAATCCACGTCATAAGGCTAGTAGCAGCACGATGAGTGGATTTAGGTACGACGATTCTAAGTGAAATAAGTCACACAGAAAAAGACACTTATCATAAGATATCACTTATAGAGGGAATGTAAAAACCGCTACACTAGAACTGAATTACAAAACAGAACAGAGTCACACGTTCAGAAAACACACTATGGCTGCTGAACGGGAAAGGTGAGGTGGGGTGATGCATAAAAGAAGGGTTTCAAATTAGCTCCGATACCGTTCCATAAACCCAATATGTAGTAGACAAGACCTACTCCTTGCTCAGTGAACTGGCCTCAACACCCCCTATTCACCGCCCAAGAATATATCTGACTAATAAGAATCTTCGAACCTATGTATTGATATCTCTCTGTAAGTGAGTCAAGGGGGTGTAAAGCGGCCTAAACACAGCCGTGAAAAGCAGCTAAACCCCATTATAAAAATAAATTACTTTTCAAAACCCGTGAAACAAAGACAGTGAAAGAGAGAGAAATTCTTACAAAATTCGTTCAGGGGCTGTGATGCAACCTGGATTGACCATATCTAGACCCACAGCTGATTGAGACATAAGGGTGGACACTCTTGGGGCTGAGAGGTTTGGTGAGGTTGCGTGAGCCAACGCAGACCCTTTAAAGTAATACTGCATGGTACCCATCCCATGGGTCCCAAATCTCCAGGTTCAAGGGCATCTTCCTACGTCGAAAACATGCATGAGAAACCCAGAAGATGGTACACCATGTGATCGGGAAAGGTTTCTAAAACGCACCTCATTTCTCATCTCCTTGTGCTCGGGTTCGCCATTCCAGCCGCTTTACTAGCCATCTCCCTCCTTGGAGAATCAGCACCTTTAACCTCCTGTTCCGTACAGGTTGCAATTTGTCCTGAGGATGAACGGGAAGAGGGGGAACCAATGAGAGACTAGCTCTAGGGGTTGTGACAGGCACAGGTCACTCTATTTTCCCATCAGGAAGAAGAATTAACCACAAGCTCAGCCTGCCCCCAGAACCAGAAGAGGGCCTGAAGCAATCCTGCACTTTTGCGGCCAGCTCCCAAAAAAGCGACTGGAAAAATGGAGCTCAGGGGCACTGCAATTCACAAACCTGCAGAGTTATAAATGATAACTCTCGTCCACAAATATATTGAGGGAAGGCAACGAAGAGGCTTTGAAAGCAAGGCAGAATTGCAGGAAACAGATTTCAGGAGGTAGATTCGAATCGCCTTGAAAGCACATGAAAAGCGGCAAAACGTGGACAATGATGCCCTTGGCCCAAAAGGGCGTATGCGTTTTCTCCTGAATATATTCAGGAAAAAACGCATACGCCCTTTTTGGCCAACCAAGCAACCTGGAAAGGCAAATCAGCGCTCCAAAGAAGTCTCGCTTCCCAGCAGGAAAAAGGGCCATGCGGAAAAAAGTGTCCAAACCAGAAATGCAGGACAGGCCATGGAGAAATGGGAGCCTTGCTACGCTGATGGGCGGGATGTAAACTGCTAACAGCCACTCTGGAGAAGTGTACGGTGTGTCCTGAAACATCTACAAAACACAGCTTGGAGAGCATAGGGCACTTCCACTCATGGGCGTATAAATTGGGAAAACTAAAAATCAGCAAGACACAGGCACCCCAAAGTTTAGGGCTGCTCTGTTGACAAGAACCCCCACTTCATTACACCTTAAATATCCTAGGAAAGAGAAAAATGGATAAAGAAGTTGTGGTCCTCATGTACAATGGAATATCACTCAGCCATGAAATCAACGTCATAAGGCTAGTAGCAGCACGATGAGTGGATTTAGGTACGACGATTCTAAGTGAAATAAGTCACACAGAAAAAGACATTTATCCTAAGATATCACTTATAGAGGGAATGTAAAAACCGCTACACTTGAACTGAATTGCAAAACAGAACAGAGTCACACGTTTAGGAAACACACTATGGATGCTGAACGGGAAAGGTGAGGTGGGGTGATGCATAAAACAAGGGTTTCAAATTAGCTCCGATACCGTTCCATAAACCCAATATGTAAGAGACAAGACCTATTCCTTTTTCAGTGAACTGGACTCAACACCCCCTATTCACCGCACAAGAATATATCTGACTAGTAAGAATCTTCAAACCTATGTATTGATATCTCTCTGTGAGTGAGTCAAGGGGGTGTAAAGCGGCATAAACACAGCAGTGAAAAGCAGCTAAACCCCATTATAAAAATAAATTACTTTTCAAAACCCGTGAAACAAAGACAGTGAAAGAGAGAGAAATTCTTCCAAAATTCGTTCAGGGGCTGTGATGCAACCTGGATTGACCATACCTAGACCCACAGCTGATTGAGACATAAGGGTGGACACTCTTGGGGCTGAGAGGTACGGTGAGGTTGGGTGAGCCAACGCAGACCCTTTCAAGTAATACTGCATGGTACCCATCCCACGGGTCCCAAATCTCCAGGTTCAAGGCCATCTTCCTACATCGAAAACAGGCATGAGAAACCCAGAAGATGGTACACCGTGTGATCGGGAAAGGTTTCTAAAACGCACCTCATTTCTCATCTCCTTGGCCCGGGTTCGCCATTCCAGCCGATTTACTAGCCATCTCCCTCCTTGGAGAATCAGCACCTTTAACCTCCTGTTCCGTACAGGTTGCAATTTGTCCTGAGGATGAAGGGGAAGAGGGGGAACCAATGAGAGACTAGCTCTAGGTGTTGGGACAGGCACAGGTCACTCTATTTTCCCATCAGGAAGAAGAATTAAACACAAGCTCAGCCTGCCCCCCAGAACCAGAAGAGGGCCTGAAGCAATCCTGCGCTTTTGCGGCCAGCTCCCAAAAAAGCGAGTTGAAAAATGGAGCTCAGGGGCACTGCAATTCCCAAACCTGCAGAGTTTTAAATGATACCTCTCGTCCACAAATATATTAAGGGAAGGCAACGAAGAGGCTTTGAAAGCAAGGCAGAATTGCAGGAAACAGATTTCAGGAGGTACATTCGAATCGCCTTGAAAGCACATGAAAAGCGGCAAAACGTGGACAATGATGCCCTTGGCCAAAAAGGGCGTATGCGTTTTTTCCTGAATATATTCAGGAAAAAACGCATACGCCTGTTTTGGTCAACCAAGCAACCTGGAAAGGCAAATCAGCGCTCCAAAGAAGTCTGGCTTCCCAGCGGGCAAAGGGCCATGCGGAAAAAAGTGTCCAAAGCAGAAATGCAGGACCGGCCATGGAGAAATGGGAGCCTTGCTACGCTGATGGGTGGGATGTAAATTGCCAACAGCCACTCTGGAGAAGTGTACGGTGTGTTCTGAAACATCTAAAAAACACAGCTTGGAGAGCATAGGGCACTTCCTCTCATGGGCGTATAAATTGGGAAAACTAAAAATCAGCAAGACACAGGCACCCCAAAGTTTAGGGCTGCTCTGTTGACAAGAACCCCCACTTCATTACACCTTAAATATCCTAGGAAAGAGAAAAATGGATAAAGAAGTTGTGGTCCTCATGTACAATGGAATATCACTCAGCCATGAAATCAACGTCATAAGGCTAGTAGCAGCACGATGAGTGGATTTAGGTACGACGATTCTAAGTGAAAAAAGTCACACAGAAAAAGACACTTATCCTAAGATATCACTTCTAGAGGGAATGTAAAAACCGCTACACTTGAACTGAATTGCAAAACAGAACAGAGTCACACGTTTAGGAAACACACTATGGATGCTGAACGGGAAAGGTGAGGTGGGGTGATGCATAAAACAAGGGTTTCAAATTAGCTCCGATACCGTTCCATAAACCCAATATGTAAGAGACAAGACCTATTCCTTTTTCAGTGAACTGGACTCAACACCCCCTATTCACCGCACAAGAATATATCTGACTAGTAAGAATCTTCAAACCTATGTATTGATATCTCTCTGTAAGTGAGTCAAGGGGGTGTAAAGCGGCATAAACACAGCCGTGAAAAGCAGCTAAACCCCATTATAAAAATAAATTACTTTTCAAAACCCGTGAAACAAAGACAGTGAAAGAGAGAGAAATTCTTACAAAATTCGTTCAGGGGCTGTGATGCAACCTGGATTGACCATATCTAGACCCACAGCTGATTGAGACATAAGGGTGGACACTCTTGGGGCTGAGAGGTACGGTGAGGTTGGGTGAGCCAACGCAGACCCTTTCAAGTAATACTGCATGGTACCCATCCCACGGGTCCCAAATCTCCAGGTTCAAGGCCATCTTCCTACATCGAAAACAGGCATGAGAAACCCAGAAGATGGTACACCGTGTGATCGGGAAAGGTTTCTAAAACGCACCTCATTTCTCATCTCCTTGGCTCGGGTTCGCCATTCCAGCCGATTTACTAGCCATCTCCCTCCTTGGAGAATCAGCACCTTTAACCTCCTGTTCCGTACAGGTTGCAATTTGTCCTGAGGATGAATGGGAAGAGGGGAACCAATGAGAGACTAGCTCCAGGGGTTGGGACAGGCACATGTCACTCTATTTTCCCATCGGGAAGAAGAATTAACCACAAGCTCAGCCTGCCCCCCAGAACCAGAAGAGGGCCTGAAGCAATCCTGCACTTTTGCGGCCAGCTCCCAAAAAAGCGACTGTAAAAATGGAGCTCAGGGGCATTGCAATTCACAAACATGCAGAGTTATAAATGATAACTCTCGTCCACAAATATATTGAGGGAAGGAAACGAAGAGGCTTTGAAAGCAAGGCAGAATTGCAGGAAACAGATTTCAGGAGGTAGATTCGAATCGCCTTGAAAGCACATGAAAAGCGGCAAAACGTGGACAATGATGCCCTTGGCCAAAAAGGGCGTATGCGTTTTTTCCTGAATATATTCAGGAAAAAACGCATACGCCCTTTTTGGCCAACCAAGCACCCTGGAAAGGCAAATCAGCTCTCCAAAGAAGTCTCTCTTCCCAGCAGGCAAAAGGGCCATGCGGAAAAAAGTGTCCAAACCAGAAATGCAGGACCGGCCATGGAGAAATGGGACCCTTGCTACGCTGATGGGCGGGATGTAAATTGCCAACAGCCACTCCGGAGAAGTGTAAGGTGTGTCCTGAAACATCTAAAAAACACAGCTTGGAGAGCATAGGGCACTTCCACTCATGGGCGTATAAATTGGGAAAACTAAAAATCAGCAAGACACAGGCACCCCAAAGTTTAGGGCTGCTTTGTTGACAAGAACCCCCACTTCATTACACCTTAAATATCCTAGGAAAGAGAAAAGTGGATAAAGAACTTGTGGTCCTCATGTACAATGGAATATCACTCAGCCATGAAATCCACGTCATAAGGCTAGTAGCAGCACGATGAGTGGATTTAGGTACGACGATTCTAAGTGAAATAAGTCACACAGAAAAAGACACTTATCATAAGATATCACTTATAGAGGCAATGTAAAAACCGCTACACTTGAAATGAATTACAGAACAGGACAGAGTCACAAGTTCAGAAAACACACTATGGCTCCTGAACCGGAAAGGTGAGGTGGGGTGATGCATAAAACAAGGTTTTCAAATTAGCTCAGATACCGTTCCATAAACCCAATATGTAGTAGACAAGACCTACTCCTTGCTCAGTGAACTGGCCTCAACACCCCCTATTCACCGCACAAAAATATATCTGACTAGTAAGAATCTTCAAACCTATGTATTGATATCTCTCTGTAAGTGAGTCAATTGGGTGTAAAGCGGCCTAAACACAGCCGTGAAAAGCAGCTAAACCCCATTATAAAAATAAATTACTTTTCAAAACCCGTGAAACAAAGACAGTGAAAGAGATAGAAACTCTTACAAAATTCGTTCAGGGGCTGTGATGCAACCTGGATTGACCATATCTAGACCCACAGCTGATTGAGACATAAGGGTGGACACTCTTGGGGCTGAGAGGTTTGGTGAGGTTGCGTGAGCCAACGCAGACCCTTTAAAGTAATACTGCATGGTACCCATCCCATGGGTCCCAAATCTCCAGGTTCAAGGGCATCTTCCTACGTCGAAAACATGCATGAGAAACCCAGAAGATGGTACACCATGTGATCGGGAAAGGTTTCTAAAACGCACCTCATTTCTCATCTCCTTGTGCTCGGGTTCGCCATTCCAGCCGCTTTACTAGCCATCTCCCTCCTTGGAGAATCAGCACCTTTACCCTCCTGTTCCGTACAGGTTGCAATTTGTCCTGAGGATGAACGGGAAGAGGGGGAACCAATGAGAGACTAGCTCCAGGGGTTGGGACAGGCACAGGTCACTCTATTTTCCCATCAGGAAGAAGAATTAAGCACAAGCTCAGCCTGCCCCCCAGAACCAGAAGAGGGCCTGAAGCAATCCTGCGCCTTTGCGGCCAGCTCCCAAAAAAGCGAGTTGAAAAATGGAGCTCAGGGGCACTGCAATTCACAAACCTGCAGAGTTTTAAATGATACCTCTCGTCCACACATATATTAAGGGAAGGCAACGAAGAGGCTTTGAAAGCAAGGCAGAATTGCAGGAAACAGATTTCAGGAGGTAGATTCGAATCGCCTTGAAAGCACCTGAAAAGCGGCAAAACGTGGACAATGATGCCCTTGGCCAAAAAGGGCGTATGCGTTTTTTCCTGAATATATTCAGGAAAAAACGCATACGCCCTTTTTGGCCAACCAAGCAACCTGGAAAGGCAAATCAGCGCTCCAAAGAAGTCTCGCTTCCCAGCGGGAAAAAGGGCCATGCGGAAAAAAGTGTCCAAACCAGAAATGCAGGACAGGCCATGGAGAAATGGGAGCCTTGCTACGCTGATGGGCGGGATGTAAATTGCCAACAGCCACTCTGGAGAAGTGTACGGTGTGTCCTGAAACATATAAAAAACACAGCTTGGAGAACATAGGGCACTTCCACTCATGGGCGTATAAATTGGGAAAACTAAAAATCAGCAAGACACAGGCACCCCAAAGTTTAGGGCTGCTCTGTTGACAAGAACCCCCACTTCATTACACCTTAAATATCCTAGGAAAGAGAAAAGTGGATAAAGAACTTGTGGTCCTCATGTACAATGGAATATCACTCAGCCATGAAATCCACGTCATAAGGCTAGTAGCAGCACGATGAGTGGATTTAGGTATGACGATTCTAAGTGAAATAAGTCACACAGAAAAAGACACTTATCATAAGATATCACTTATAGAGGGAATGTAAAAACTGCTACACTAGAACTGAATTACAAAACAGAACAGAGTCACACGTTCAGAAAACACACTATGGCTGCTGAACGGGAAAGGTGAGGTGGGGTGATGCATAAAAGAAGGGTTTCAAATTAGCTCCGATACCGTTCCATAAACCCAATATGTAGTAGACAAGACCTACTCCTTGCTCAGTGAACTGGCCTCAACACCCCCTATTCACCGCCCAAGAATATATCTGACTAGTAAGAATCTTCGAACCTATGTATTGATATCTCTCTGTAAGTGAGTCAAGGGGGTGTAAAGCGGCCTAAACACAGCCGTGAAAAGCAGCTAAACCCCATTATAAAAATAAATTACTTTTCAAAACCCGTGAAACAAAGACAGTGAAAGAGAGAGAAATTCTTACAAAATTCGTTCAGGGGCTGTGATGCAACCTGGATTGACCATATCTAGACCCACAGCTGATTGAGACATAAGGGTGGACACTCTTGGGGCTGAGAGGTTTGGTGAGGTTGCGTGAGCCAACGCAGACCCTTTAAAGTAATACTGCATGGTACCCATCCCATGGGTCCCAAATCTCCAGGTTCAAGGGCATCTTCCTACGTCGAAAACATGCATGAGAAACCCAGAAGATGGTACACCGTGTGATCGGGAAAGGTTTCTAAAACGCACCTCATTTCTCATCTCCTTGTGCTCGGTTTCGCCATTCCAGCCGCTTTACTAGCCATCTCCCTCCTTGGAGAATCAGCACCTTTAACCTCCTGTTCCGTACAGGTTGCAATTTGTCCTGAGGATGAATGGGAAGAGGGGAACCAATGAGAGACTAGCTCTAGGGGTTGGGACAGGCACAGGTCACTCTATTTTCCCATCGGGAAGAAGAATTAACCACAAGCTCAGCCTGCCCCCCAGAACCAGAAGAGGGCCTGAAGCAATCCTGCACTTTTGCGGCCAGCTCCCAAAAAAGCGACTGTAAAAATGGAGCTCAGGGGCATTGCAATTCACAAACATGCAGAGTTATAAATGATAACTCTCGTCCACAAATATATTGAGGGAAGGCAACGAAGAGGCTTTGAAAGCAAGGCAGAATTGCAGGAAACAGATTTCAGGAGGTAGATTCGAATCGCCTTGAAAGCACATGAAAAGCGGCAAAACGTGGACAATGATGCCCTTGGCCCAAAAGGGCGTATGCGTTTTTTCCTGAATATATTCAGGAAAAAACGCATACGCCCTTTTTGGCCAACCAAGCAACCTGGAAAGGCAAATCAGCGCTCCAAAGAAGTCTCGCTTCCCAGCGGGAAAAAGGGCCATGCGGAAAAAAGTGTCCAAACCAGAAATGCAGGACAGGCCATGGAGAAATGGGAGCCTTGCTACGCTGATGGGCGGGATGTAAATTGCCAACAGCCACTCTGGAGAAGTGTACAGTGTGTCCTGAAACATCTAAAAAACACAGCTTGGAGAACATAGGGCACTTCCACTCATGGGCGTATAAATTGGGAAAACTAAAAATCAGCAAGACACAGGCACCCCAAAGTTTAGGGCTGCTCTGTTGACAAGAACCCCCACTTCATTACACCTTAAATATCCTAGGAAAGAGAAAAGTGGATAAAGAACTTGTGGTCCTCATGTACAATGGAATATCACTCAGCCATGAAATCCACGTCATAAGGCTAGTAGCAGCACGATGAGTGGATTTAGGTACGACGATTCTAAGTGAAATAAGTCACACAGAAAAGGACACTTATCATAAGATATCACTTATAGAGGGAATGTAAAAACCGCTACACTTGAACTGAATTACAAAACAGAACAGAGTCACACGTTCAGAAAACACACTATGGCTGCTGAACGGGAAAGGTGAGGTGGGGTGATGCATAAAAGAAGGGTTTCAAATTAGCTCCGATACCGTTCCATAAACCCAATGTGTAGTAGACAAGACCTACTCCTTGCTCAGTGAACTGGCCTCAACACCCCCTATTCACCGCCCAAGAATATATCTGACTAGTAAGAATCTTCGAACCTATGTATTGATATCTCTCTGTAAGTGAGTCAAGGGGGTGTAAAGCGGCCTAAACACAGCCGTGAAAAGCAGCTAAACCCCATTATAAAAATAAATTACTTTTCAAAACCCGTGAAACAAAGACAGTGAAAGAGAGAGAAATTCTTACAAAATTCGTTCAGGGGCTGTGATGCAACCTGGATTGACCATATCTAGACCCACAGCTGATTGAGACATAAGGGTGGACACTCTTGGGGCTGAGAGGTTTGGTGAGGTTGCGTGAGCCAACGCAGACCCTTTCAAGTAATACTGCATGGTACCCATCCCAAGGGTCCCAAATCTCCAGGTTCAAGGGCATCTTCCTACGTCGAAAACATGCATGAGAAACCCAGAAGATGGTACACCGTGTGATCGGGAAAGGTTTCTAAAACGCACCTCATTTCTCATCTCCTTGTGCTCGGGTTCGCCATTCCAGCCGCTTTACTAGCCATCTCCCTCCTTGGAGAATCAGCACCTTTAATCTCCTGTTCCTTACAGGTTGCAATTTGTCCTGAGGATGAACGGGAAGAGGGGAACCAATGAGAGACTAGCTCTAGGGGTTGGGACAGGCACAGGTCACTCTATTTTCCCATCGGGAAGAAGAATTAACCACAAGCTCAGCCTGCCGCCCAGAACCAGAAGAGGGCCTGAAGCAATCCTGCACTTTTGCGGCCAGCTCCCAAAAAAGCGACTGGAAAAATGGAGCTCAGGGGCACTGCAATTCACAAACCTGCAGAGTTATAAATGATAACTCTCGTCCACAAATATATTGAGGGAAGGCAACGAAGAGGCTTTGAAAGCAAGGCAGAATGGCAGGAAACAGATTTCAGGAGGTAGATTCGAATCGCCTTGAAAGCACATGAAAAGCGGCCAAACGTGGACAATGATGCCCTTGGCCAAAAAGGGCGTATGCGTTTTTTCCTGAATATATTCAGGAAAAAACGCATACGCCCTTTTTGGCCAACCAAGCAACCTGGAAAGGCAAATCAGCGCTCCAAAGAAGTCTCTCTTCCCAGCAGGCAAAAGGGCCATGCGGAAAAAAGTGTCCAAACCAGAAATGCAGGACCGGCCATGGATAAATGGGAGCCTTGCTACGCTGATGGGCGGGATGTAAATTGCCAACAGCCACTCTGGAGAAGTGTAAGGTGTGTCCTGAAACATCTAAAAAACACAGCTTGGAGAGCATAGGGCACTTCCACTCATGGGCGTATAAATTGGGAAAACTAAAAATCAGCAAGACACAGGCACCCCAAAGTTTAGGGCTGCTCTGTTGACAAGAACCCCCACTTCATTACACCTTAAATATCCTAGGAAAGAGAAAACTGGATAAAGAACTTGTGGTCCTCATGTACAATGGAATATCACTCAGCCATGAAATCCACGTCATAAGGCTAGTAGCAGCACGATGATTGGATTTAGGTACGACGATTCTAAGTGAAATAAGTCACACAGAAAACGACACTTATCATAAGATATCACTTATAGAGGCAATGTAAACACCGCTACACTTGAACTGAATTACAGAACAGGACAGAGTCACAAGTTCAGAAAACACACTATGGCTGCTGAACGGGAAAGGTGAGGTGGGGTGATGCATAAAAGAAGGGTTTCAAATTAGTTCCGATACCGTTCCATAAACCCAATATGTAGTAGACAAGACCTACTCCTTGCTCAGTGAACTGGCCTCAACACCCCCTATTCACCGCCCAAGAATATATCTGACTAGTAAAAATCTTCGAACCTATGTATTGATATCTCTCTGTAAGTGAGTCAAGGGGGTGTAAAGCGGCCTAAACACAGCCGTGAAAAGCAGCTAAACCCCATTATAAAAATAAATTACTTTTCAAAACCCGTGAAACAAAGACAGTGAAAGAGAGAGAAATTCTTACAAAATTCGTTCAGGGGCTGTGATGCAACCTGGATTGACCATATCTAGACCCACAGCTGATTGAGACATAAGGGTGGACACTCTTGGGGCTGAGAGGTTTGGTGAGGTTGCGTGAGCCAACGCAGACCCTTTCAAGTAATACTGCATGGTACCCATCCCAAGGGTCCCAAATCTCCAGGTTCAAGGGCATCTTCCTACGTCGAAAACATGCATGAGAAACCCAGAAGATGGTACACCGTGTGATCGGGAAAGGTTTCTAAAACGCACCTCATTTCTCATCTCCTTGTGCTCGGGTTCGCCATTCCAGCCGCTTTACTAGCCATCTCCCTCCTTGGAGAATCAGCACCTTTAATCTCCTGTTCCTTACAGGTTGCAATTTGTCCTGAGGATGAACGGGAAGAGGGGAACCAATGAGAGACTAGCTCTAGGGGTTGGGACAGGCACAGGTCACTCTATTTTCCCATCGGGAAGAAGAATTAACCACAAGCTCAGCCTGCCGCCCAGAACCAGAAGAGGGCCTGAAGCAATCCTGCACTTTTGCGGCCAGCTCCCAAAAAAGCGACTGGAAAAATGGAGCTCAGGGGCACTGCAATTCACAAACCTGCAGAGTTATAAATGATAACTCTCGTCCACAAATATATTGAGGGAAGGCAACGAAGAGGCTTTGAAAGCAAGGCAGAATTGCAGGAAACAGATTTCAGGAGGTAGATTCGAATCGCCTTGAAAGCACATGAAAAGCGGCAAAACGTGGACAATGATGCCCTTGGCCAAAAAGGGCGTATGCGTTTTTTCCTGAATATATTCAGGAAAAAACGCATACGCCCTTTTTGGCCAACCAAGCAACCTGGAAAGGCAAATCAGCGCTCCAAAGAAGTCTCTCTTCCCAGCAGGCAAAAGGGCCATGCGGAAAAAAGTGTCCAAACCAGAAATGCAGGACCGGCCATGGAGAAATTGGAGCCTTGCTACGCTGATGGGCGCGATGTAAATTGCCAACAGCCACTCTGGAGAAGTGTAAGGTGTGTCCTGAAACATCTAAAAAACACAGCTTGGAGAGCATAGGGCACTTCCACTCATGGGCGTATAACTTGGGAAAACTAAAAATCAGCAAGACACAGGCACCCCAAAGTTTAGGGCTGCTCTGTTGACAAGAACCCCCACTTCATTACACCTTAAATATCCTAGGAAAGAGAAAAGTGGATAAAGAACTTGTGGTCCTCATGTACAATGGAATATCACTCAGCCATGAAATCCACGTCATAAGGCTAGTAGCAGCACGATGAGTGGATTTAGGTACGACGATTCTAAGTGAAATAAGTCACACAGAAAAAGACACTTATCATAAGATATCACTTATAGAGGGAATGTAAAAACCGCTACACTTGAACTGAATTACAAAACAGAACAGAGTCACACGTTCAGAAAACACACTATGGCTGCTGAACGGGAAAGGTGAGGTGGGGTGATGCATAAAACAAGGGTTTCAAATTAGCTCCGATACCGTTCCATAAACCCAATATGTAGTAGACAAGACCTACTCCTTGCTCAGTGAACTGGCCTCAACACCCCCTATTCACCGCCCAAGAATATATCTGACTAGTAAGAATCTTCGAACCTATGTATTGATATCTCTCTGTAAGTGAGTCAAGGGGGTGTAAAGCGGCCTAAACACAACCGTGAAAAGCAGCTAAACCCCATTATAAAAATAAATTACTTTTCAAAACCCGTGAAACAAAGACAGTGAAAGAGAGAGAAATTCTTACAAAATTCGTTCAGGGGCTGTGATGCAACCTGGATTGACCATATCTAGACCCACAGCTGATTGAGACATAAGGGTGGACACTCTTGGGGCTGAGAGGTTTGGTGAGGTTGCGTGAGCCAACGCAGACCCTTTAAAGTAATACTGCATGGTACCCATCCCAAGGGTCCCAAATCTCCAGGTTTAAGGGCATCTTCCTACGTCAAAAACATGCATGAGAAACCCAGAAGATGGTACACCGTGTGATCGGGAAAGGTTTCTAAAACGCACCTCATTTCTCATCTCCTTGTGCTCGGGTTCGCCATTCCAGCCGCTTTACTAGCCATCTCCCTCCTTGGAGAATCAGCACCTTTAATCTCCTGTTCCTTACAGGTTGCAATTTGTCCTGAGGATGAACGGGAAGAGGGGAACCAATGAGAGACTAGCTCTAGGGTTTGGGACAGGCACAGGTCACTCTATTTTCCCATCGGGAAGAAGAATTAACCACAAGCTCAGCCTGCCCCCCAGAACCAGAAGAGGGCCTGAAGCAATCCTGCACTTTTGCGGCCAGCTCCCAAAAAAGCGACTGGAAAAATGGAGCTCAGGGGCACTGCAATTCACAAACCTGCAGAGTTATAAATGATAACTCTCGTCCACAAATATATTGAGGGAAGGCAACGAAGAGGCTTTGAAAGTAAGGCAGAATTGCAGGAAACAGATTTCAGGAGGTAGATTCGAATCACCTTGAAAGCACATGAAAAGCGGCAAAACGTGGACAATGATGCCCTTGGCCAAAAAGGGCGTATGCGTTTTTTCCTGAATATATTCAGGAAAAAACGCATACGCCCTTTTTGGCCAACCAAGCAACCTGGAAAGGCAAATCAGCGCTCCAAAGAAGTCTCTCTTCCAAGCAGGCAAAAGGGCCATGCGGATAAAAGTGTCCAAACCAGAAATGCAGGACCGGCCATGGAGAAATGGGAGCCTTGCTACGCTGATGGGCGGGATGTAAATTGCCAACAGCCACTCTGGAGAAGTGTAAGGTGTGTCCTGAAACATCTAAAAAACACAGCTTGGAGAGCATAGGGCACTTCCACTCATGGGCGTATAAATTGGGAAAACTAAAAATCAGCAAGACACAGGCACCCCAAAGTTTAGGGCTGCTCTGTTGACAAGAACCCCCACTTCATTACACCTTAAATATCCTAGGAAAGAGAAAAGTGGATAAAGAACTTGTGGTCCTCATGTACAATGGAATATCACTCAGCCATGAAATCCACGTCATAAGGCTAGTAGCAGCACGATGATTGGATTTAGGTACGACGATTCTAAGTGAAATAAGTCACACAGAAAACGACACTTATCATAAGATATCACTTATAGAGGTAATGTAAACACCGCTACACTTGAACTGAATTACAGAACAGGACAGAGTCACAAGTTCAGAAAACACACTATGGCTGCTGAACGGGAAAGGTGAGGTGGGGTGATGCATAAAAGAAGGGTTTCAAATTAGCTCCGATACCGTTCCATAAACCCAATGTGTAGTAGACAAGACCTACTCCTTGCTCAGTGAACTGGCCTCAACACCCCCTATTCACCGCCCAAGAATATATCTGACTAGTAAGAATCTTCGAACCTATGTATTGATATCTCTCTGTAAGTGAGTCAAGGGGGTGTAAAGCGGCCTAAACACAGCCGTGAAAAGCAGCTAAACCCCATTATAAAAATAAATTACTTTTCAAAACCCGTGAAACAAAGACAGTGAAAGAGAGAGAAATTCTTAACAAAATTCGTTCAGGGGCTGTGATGCAACCTGGATTGACCATATCTAGACCCACAGCTGATTGAGACATAAGGGTGGACACTCATGGGGCTCAGAGGTTTGGTGAGGTTGGGTGAGCCAACGCAGACCCTTTAAAGTAATACTGCATGGTACCCATCCCAAGGGTCCCAAATCTCCAGGTTCAAGGGCATCTTCCTACGTCGAAAACATGCATGAGAAACCCAGAAGATGGTACACCGTGTGATCGGGAAAGGTTTCTAAAACGCACCTCATTTCTCATCTCCTTGTGCTCGGGTTCGCCATTCCAGCCACTTTACTAGCCATCTCCCTCCTTGGAGAATCAGCACCTTTAATCTCCTGTTCCTTACAGGTTGCAATTTGTCCTGAGGATGAACGGGAAGAGGGGAACCAATGAGAGACTAGCTCTAGGGGTTGGGACAGGCACAGGTCACTCTATTTTCCCATCGGGAAGAAGAATTAACCACAAGCTCAGCCTGCCCCCCAGAACCAGAAGAGGGCCTGAAGCAATCCTGCACTTTTGCGGCCAGCTCCCAAAAAAGCGACTGGAAAAATGGAGCTCAGGGGCACTGCAATTCACAAAACTGCAGAGTTATAAATGATAACTCTCGTCCACAAATAGATTGAGGGAAGGCAACGAAGAGGCTTTGAAAGCAAGGCAGAATTGCAGGAAACAGATTTCAGGAGGTAGATTCGAATCGCCTTGAAAGCACATGAAAAGCGGCAAAACGTGGACAATGATGCCCTTGGCCAAAAAGGGCGTATGCGTTTTTTCCTGAATATATTCAGGAAAAAACGCATACGCCCTTTTTGGCCAACCAAGCAACCTGGAAAGGCAAATCAGCGCTCCAAAGAAGTCTCTCTTCCCAGCAGGCAAAAGGGCCATGCGGAAAAAAGTGTCCAAACCAGAAATGCAAGACCGGCCATGGAGAAATGGGAGCCTTGCTACGCTGATGGGCGGGATGTAAATTGCCAACAGCCACTCTGGAGAACTATAAGGTGTGTCCTGAAACATCTAAAAAACACAGCTTGGAGAGCATAGGGCAATTCCACTCATGGGCGTATAAATTGGGAAAGCTAACATCAGCAAGACACAGGCCACCCAAAGTTTAGGGCTGCTCTGCTGACAAGAACCCCCACTTCATTACACCTTAAATATCCTAGGAAAGTGAAAAGTAGATAAGGAAGTTGTGGTCCTCATGTACAATGGAATATCACTCAGCCATGAAATCCACGTCATAAGGCTAGTACCAGCACGATGAGTGGATTTAGCTACGACGATTGTAAGTGAAATAAGTCACACAGAAAAAGACACTTATCATAAGATATCACTTATAGAGGGAATGTAAAAACCGCTACACTTGAACTGAATTACAAAACAGAACAGAGTCACACGTTCAGAAAACACACTATGGCTGCTGAACGGGAAAGGTGAGGTGGGGTGATGCATAAAACAAGGGTTTCAAATTAGCTCCGATACCGTTCCATAAACCCAATATGTAGTAGACAAGACCTACTCCTTGCTCAGTGAACTGGCCTCAACACCCCCTATTCACCGCCCAAGAATATATCTGACTAGTAAGAATCTTCGAACCTATGTATTGATATCTCTCTGTAAGTGAGTCAAGGGGGTGTAAAGCGGCCTAAACACAGTGGTGAAAGGCAGCTAAACCCCATTATAAAAATAAATTACTTTTCAAAACCCGTGAAACAAAGACAGTGAAAGAGAGAGAAATTCTTACAAAATTCGTTCAGGGGCTGTGATGCAACCTGGATTGACCATATCTAGACCCACAGCTGATTGAGACATAAGGGTGGACACTCTTGGGGCTGAGAGGTTTGGTGAGGTTGCGTGAGCCAACGCAGACCCTTTCAAGTAATACTGCATGGTACCCATCCCATGGGTCCCAAATCTCCAGGTTCAAGGGCATCTTCCTACGTCGAAAACATGCATGAGAAACCCAGAAGATGGTACACCGTGTGATCGGGAAAGGTTTCTAAAACGCACCTCATTTCTCATCTCCTTGTGCTCGGGTTCGCCATTCCAGCCGCTTTACTAGCCATCTCCCTCCTTGGAGAATCAGCACCTTTAATCTCCTGTTCCTTACAGGTTGCAATTTGTCCTGAGGATGAACGGGAAGAGGGGAACCAATGAGAGACTAGCTCTAGGGGTTGGGACAGGCACAGGTCACTCTATTTTCCCATCGGGAAGAAGAATTAACCACAAGCTCAGCCTGCCCCCCAGAACCAGAAGAGGGCCTGAAGCAATCCTGCACTTTCGCGGCCAGCTCCCAAAAAAGCGACTGGAAAAATGGAGCTCAGGGGTACTGCAATTCACAAACCTGCAGAGTTATAAATGATAACTCTCGTCCACAAATATATTGAGGGAAGGCAACGAAGAGGCTTTGAAAGCAAGGCAGAATTGCAGGAAACAGATTTCAGGAGGTAGATTCGAATCGCCTTGAAAGCACATGAAAAGCGGCCAAACGTATACAATGATGCCCTTGGCCAAAAAGGACGTATGCGTTTTTTCCTGAATATATTCAGGAAAAAACGCATACGCCCTTTTTGGCCAACCAAGCAACCTGGAAAGGCAAATCAGCGCTCCAAAGAAGTCTCTCTTCCCAGCAGGCAAAAGGGCCATGCGGAAAAAAGTGTCCAAACCAGAAATGCAGGACCGGCCATGGAGAAATGGGAGCCTTGCTACGCTGATGGGCGGGATGTAAATTGCCAACAGCCACTCTGGAGAAGTGTAAGGTGTGTCCTGAAACATCTAAAAAACACAGCTTGGAGAGCATAGGGCACTTCCACTCATGGGCGTATAAATTGGGAAAACTAAAAATCAGCAAGACACAGGCACCCCAAAGTTTAGGGCTACTCTGTTGACAAGAACCCCCACTTCATTACACCTTAAATATCCTAGGAAAGAGAAAAGTGGATAAAGAACTTGTGGTCCTCATGTACAATGGAATATCACTCAGCCATGAAATCCACGTCATAAGGCTAGTAGCAGCACGATGAGTGGATTTAGCTACGACGATTCTAAGTGAAATAAGTCACACAGAAAAAGACACTTATCATAAGATATCACTTATAGAGGGAATGTAAAAACCGCTACACTTGAACTGAATTACAAAACAGAACAGAGTCACACGTTCAGAAAACACACTATGGCTGCTGAACGGGAAAGGTGAGGTGGGGTGATGCATAAAACAAGGGTTTCAAATTAGCTCCGATACCGTTCCATAAACCCAATATGTAGTAGACAAGACCTACTCCTTGCTCAGTGAACTGGCCTCAACACCCCCTATTCACCGCCCAAGAATATATCTGACTAGTAAGAATCTTCGAACCTATGTATTGATATCTCTCTGTAAGTGAGTCAAGGGGGTGTAAAGCGGCCTAAACACAGTGGTGAAAAGCAGCTAAACCCCATTATAAAAATAAATTACTTTTCAAAACCCGTGAAACAAAGACAGTGAAAGAGAGAGAAATTCTTACAAAATTCGTTCAGGGGCTGTGATGCAACCTGGATTGACCATATCTAGACCCACAGCTGATTGAGACATAAGGGTGGACACTCTTGGGGCTGAGAGGTTTGGTGAGGTTGCGTGAGCCAACGCAGACCCTTTCAAGTAATACTGCATGGTACCCATCCCATGGGTCCCAAATCTCCAGGTTCAAGGGCATCTTCCTACGTCGAAAACATGCATGAGAAACCCAGAAGATGGTACACCGTGTGATCGGGAAAGGTTTCTAAAACGCACCTCATTTCTCATCTCCTTGTGCTCGGGTTCGCCATTCCAGCCGCTTTACTAGCCATCTCCCTCCTTGGAGAATCAGCACCTTTAATCTCCTGTTCCTTACAGGTTGCAATTTGTCCTGAGGATGAACGGGAAGAGGGGAACCAATGAGAGACTAGCTCTAGGGGTTGGGACAGGCACAGGTCACTCTATTTTCCCATCGGGAAGAAGAATTAACCACAAGATCAGCCTGCCCCCCAGAACCAGAAGAGGGCCTAAAGCAATCCTGCACTTTCGCGGCCAGCTCCCAAAAAA
This sequence comes from Balaenoptera acutorostrata, assembly GCF_949987535.1. Taxonomy (NCBI): domain Eukaryota; kingdom Metazoa; phylum Chordata; class Mammalia; order Artiodactyla; family Balaenopteridae; genus Balaenoptera; species Balaenoptera acutorostrata. The sequence goes on from NW_026645541.1 coordinate 458,229, forward strand.
GCGACTGTAAAAATGGAGCTCAGGGGCACTGCAATTCACAAACCTGCAGAGTTATAAATGATAACTCTCGTCCACAAATATATTGAGGGAAGGCAACGAAGAGGCTTTGAAAGCAAGGCAGAATTGCAGGAAACAGATTTCAGGAGGTAGATTCGAATCGCCTTGAAAGCACATGAAAAGCGGCCAAACGTATACAATGATGCCCTTGGCCAAAAAGGACGTATGCGTTTTTTCCTGAATATATTCAGGAAAAAACGCATACGCCCTTTTTGGCCAACCAAGCAACCTGGAAAGGCAAATCAGCGCTCCAAAGAAGTCTCTCTTCCCAGCAGGCAAAAGGGCCATGCGGAAAAAAGTGTCCAAACCAGAAATGCAGGACCGGCCATGGAGAAATGGGAGCCTTGCTACGCTGATGGGCGGGATGTAAATTGCCAACAGCCACTCTGGAGAAGTGTAAGGTGTGTCCTGAAACATCTAAAAAACACAGCTTGGAGAGCATAGGGCACTTCCACTCATGGGCGTATAAATTGGGAAAACTAAAAATCAGCAAGACACAGGCACCCCAAAGTTTAGGGCTGCTCTGTTGACAAGAACCCCCACTTCATTACACCTTAAATATCCTAGGAAAGAGAAAAGTGGATAAAGAACTTGTGGTCCTCATGTACAATGGAATATCACTCAGCCATGAAATCCACGTCATAAGGCTAGTAGCAGCACGATGAGTGGATTTAGCTACGACGATTCTAAGTGAAATAAGTCACACAGAAAAAGACACTTATCATAAGATATCACTTATAGAGGGAATGTAAAAACCGCTACACTTGAACTGAATTACAAAACAGAACAGAGTCACACGTTCAGAAAACACACTATGGCTGCTGAACGGGAAAGGTGAGGTGGGGTGATGCATAAAACAAGGGTTTCAAATTAGCTCCGATACCGTTCCATAAACCCAATATGTAGTAGACAAGACCTACTCCTTGCTCAGTGAACTGGCCTCAACATCCTCTATTCACCGCCCAAGAATATATCTGACTAGTAAGAATCTTCGAACCTATGTATTGATATCTCTCTGTAAGTGAGTCAAGGGGGTGTAAAGCGGCCTAAACACAGCGGTGAAAAGCAGCTAAACCCCATTATAAAAATAAATTACTTTTCAAAACCCGTGAAACAAAGACAGTGAAAGAGAGAGAAATTCTTACAAAATTCCTTCAGGGGCTGTGATGCAACCTGGATTGACCATATCTAGACCCACAGCTGATTGAGACATAAGGGTGGACACTCTTGGGGCTGAGAGGTTTGGTGAGGTTGCGTGAGCCAACGCAGACCCTTTCAAGTAATACTGCATGGTACCCATCCCAAGGGTCCCAAATCTCCAGGTTCAAGGGCATCTTCCTACGTCGAAAACATGCATGAGAAACCCAGAAGATGGTACACCGTGTGATCGGGAAAGGTTTCTAAAACGTACCTCATTTCTCATCTCCTTGTGCTCGGGTTCGCCATTCCAGCCGCTTTACTAGCCATCTCCCTCCTTGGAGAATCAGCACCTTTAATCTCCTGTTCCTTACAGGTTGCAATTTGTCCTGAGGATGAACGGGAAGAGGGGAACCAATGAGAGACTAGCTCTAGGGGTTGGGACAGGCACAGGTCACTCTATTTTCCCATCGGGAAGAAGAATTAACCACAAGCTCAGCCTGCCCCCCAGAACCAGAAGAGGGCCTGAAGCAATCCTGCACTTTCGCGGCCAGCTCCCAAAAAAGCGACTGGAAAAATGGAGCTCAGGGGCACTGCAATTCACAAACCTGCAGAGTTATAAATGATAACTCTCGTCCACAAATATATTGAGGGAAGGCAACGAAGAGGCTTTGAAAGCAAGGCAGAATTGCAGGAAACAGATTTCAGGAGGTAGATTCGAATCGCCTTGAAAGCACATGAAAAGCGGCCAAACGTATACAATGATGCCCTTGGCCAAAAAGGGTGTATGCGTTTTTTCCTGAATATATTCAGGAAAAAACGCATACGCCCTTTTTGGCCAACCAAGCACCCTGGAAAGGCAAATCAGCGCTCCAAAGAAGTCTCGCTTCCCAGCGGGCAAAAGGGCCATGCGGAAAAAAGTGTCCAAACCAGAAATGCAGGACCGGCCATGGAGAAATGGGAGCCTTGCTACGCTGATGGGCGGGATGTAAACTGCTAACAGCCACTCTGGAGAAGTGTACGGTGTGTCCTGAAACATCTACAAAACACAGCTTGGAGAGCATAGGGCACTTCCACTCATGGGCGTATAAATTGGGAAAACTAAAAATCAGCAAGACACAGGCACCCCAAAGTTTAGGGCTGCTTTGTTGACAAGAACCCCCACTTCATTACACCTTAAATATCCTAGGAAAGAGAAAAGTGGATAAAGAACTTGTGGTCCTCATGTACAATGGAATATCACTCAGCCATGAAATCCACGTCATAAGGCTAGTAGCAGCACGATGAGTGGATTTAGGTACGACGATTCTAAGTGAAATAAGTCACACAGAAAAAGACACTTATCATAAGATATCACTTATAGAGGCAATGTAAAAACCGCTACACTTGAAATGAATTACAGAACAGGACAGAGTCACAAGTTCAGAAAACACACTATGGCTCCTGAACCGGAAAGGTGAGGTGGGGTGATGCATAAAACAAGGTTTTCAAATTAGCTCAGATACCGTTCCATAAACCCAATATGTAGTAGACAAGACCTACTCCTTGCTCAGTGAACTGGCCTCAACACCCCCTATTCACCGCACAAAAATATATCTGACTAGTAAGAATCTTCAAACCTATGTATTGATATCTCTCTGTAAGTGAGTCAATTGGGTGTAAAGCGGCCTAAACACAGCCGTGAAAAGCAGCTAAACCCCATTATAAAAATAAATTACTTTTCAAAACCCGTGAAACAAAGACAGTGAAAGAGATAGAAACTCTTACAAAATTCGTTCAGGGGCTGTGATGCAACCTGGATTGACCATATCTAGACCCACAGCTGATTGAGACATAAGGGTGGACACTCTTGGGGCTGAGAGGTTTGGTGAGGTTGCGTGAGCCAACGCAGACCCTTTAAAGTAATACTGCATGGTACCCATCCCATGGGTCCCAAATCTCCAGGTTCAAGGGCATCTTCCTACGTCGAAAACATGCATGAGAAACCCAGAAGATGGTACACCGTGTGATCGGGAAAGGTTTCTAAAACGCACCTCATTTCTCATCTCCTTGTGATCGGGTTCGCCATTCCAGCCGCTTTACTAGCCATCTCCCTCCTTGGAGAATCAGCACCTTTAACCTCCTGTTCCGTACAGGTTGCAATTTGTCCTGAGGATGAACGGGAAGAGGGGGAACCAATGAGAGACTAGCTCTAGGGGTTGGGACAGGCACAGGTCACTCTATTTTCCCATCAGGAAGAAGAATTAACCACAAGCTCAGCCTGCCCCCAGAACCAGAAGAGGGCCTGAAGCAATCCTGCACTTTTGCGGCCAGCTCCCAAAAAAGCGACTGGAAAAATGGAGCTCAGGGGCACTGCAATTCACAAACCTGCAGAGTTATAAATGATAACTCTCGTCCACAAATATATTGAGGGAAGGCAACGAAGAGGCTTTGAAAGCAAGGCAGAATTGCAGGAAACAGATTTCAGGAGGTAGATTCGAATCGCCTTGAAAGCACATGAAAAGCGGCAAAACGTGGACAATGATGCCCTTGGCCCAAAAGGGCGTATGCGTTTTTTCCTGAATATATTCAGGAAAAAACGCATACGCCCTTTTTGGCCAACCAAGCAACCTGGAAAGGCAAATCAGCGCTCCAAAGAAGTCTCGCTTCCCAGCGGGAAAAAGGGCCATGCGGAAAAAAGTGTCCAAACCAGAAATGCAGGACAGGCCATGGAGAAATGGGAGCCTTGCTACGCTGATGGGCGGGATGTAAATTGCCAACAGCCACTCTGGAGAAGTGTACGGTGTGTCCTGAAACATATAAAAAACACAGCTTGGAGAACATAGGGCACTTCCACTCATGGGCGTATAAATTGGGAAAACTAAAAATCAGCAAGACACAGGCACCCCAAAGTTTAGGGCTGCTCTGTTGACAAGAACCCCCACTTCATTACACCTTAAATATCCTAGGAAAGAGAAAAGTGGATAAAGAACTTGTGGTCCTCATGTACAATGGAATATCACTCAGCCATGAAATCCACGTCATAAGGCTAGTAGCAGCACGATGAGTGTATTTAGGTACGACGATTCTAAGTGAAATAAGTCACACAGAAAAGGACACTTATCATAAGATATCACTTATAGAGGGAATGTAAAAACCGCTACACTTGAACTGAATTACAAAACAGAACAGAGTCACACGTTCAGAAAACACACTATGGCTGCTGAACGGGAAAGTTGAGGTGGGGTGATGCATAAAAGAAGGGTTTCAAATTAGCTCCGATACCGTTCCATAAACCCAATGTGTAGTAGACAAGACCTACTCCTTGCTCAGTGAACTGGCCTCAACACCCCCTATTCACCGCCCAAGAATATATCTGACTAGTAAGAATCTTCGAACCTATGTATTGATATCTCTCTGTAAGTGAGTCAAGGGGGTGTAAAGCGGCCTAAACACAGCCGTGAAAAGCAGCTAAACCCCATTATAAAAATAAATTACTTTTCAAAACCCGTGAAACAAAGACAGTGAAAGAGAGAGAAATTCTTACAAAATTCGTTCAGGGGCTGTGATGCAACCTGGATTGACCATATCTAGACCCACAGCTGATTGAGACATAAGGGTGGACACTCTTGGGGCTGAGAGGTTTGGTGAGGTTGCGTGAGCCAACGCAGACCCTTTCAAGTAATACTGCATGGTACCCATCCCAAGGGTCCCAAATCTCCAGGTTCAAGGGCATCTTCCTACGTCGAAAACATGCATGAGAAACCCAGAAGATGGTACACCGTGTGATCGGGAAAGGTTTCTAAAACGCACCTCATTTCTCATCTCCTTGTGCTCGGGTTCGCCATTCCAGCCGCTTTACTAGCCATCTCCCTCCTTGGAGAATCAGCACCTTTAATCTCCTGTTCCTTACAGGTTGCAATTTGTCCTGAGGATGAACGGGAAGAGGGGAACCAATGAGAGACTAGCTCTAGGGGTTGGGACAGGCACAGGTCACTCTATTTTCCCATCGGGAAGAAGAATTAACCACAAGCTCAGCCTGCCGCCCAGAACCAGAAGAGGGCCTGAAGCAATCCTGCACTTTTGCGGCCAGCTCCCAAAAAAGCGACTGGAAAAATGGAGCTCAGGGGCACTGCAATTCACAAACCTGCAGAGTTATAAATGATAACTCTCGTCCACAAATATATTGAGGGAAGGCAACGAAGAGGCTTTGAAAGCAAGGCAGAATGGCAGGAAACAGATTTCAGGAGGTAGATTCGAATCGCCTTGAAAGCACATGAAAAGCGGCAAAACGTGGACAATGATGCCCTTGGCCAAAAAGGGCGTATGCGTTTTTTCCTGAATATATTCAGGAAAAAACGCATACGCCCTTTTTGGCCAACCAAGCAACCTGGAAAGGCAAATCAGCGCTCCAAAGAAGTCTCTCTTCCCAGCAGGCAAAAGGGCCATGCGGAAAAAAGTGTCCAAACCAGAAATGCAGGACCGGCCATGGAGAAATGGGAGCCTTGCTACGCTGATGGGCGGGATGTAAATTGCCAACAGCCACTCTGGAGAAGTGTAAGGTGTGTCCTGAAACATCTAAAAAACACAGCTTGGAGAGCATAGGGCACTTCCACTCATGGGCGTATAAATTGGGAAAACTAAAAATCAGCAAGACACAGGCACCCCAAAGTTTAGGGCTGCTCTGTTGACAAGAACCCCCACTTCATTACACCTTAAATATCCTAGGAAAGAGAAAAGTGGATAAAGAACTTGTGGTCCTCATGTACAATGGAATATCACTCAGCCATGAAATCCACGTCATAAGGCTAGTAGCAGCACGATGATTGGATTTAGGTACGACGATTCTAAGTGAAATAAGTCACACAGAAAACGACACTTATCATAAGATATCACTTATAGAGGCAATGTAAACACCGCTACACTTGAACTGAATTACAGAACAGGACAGAGTCACAAGTTCAGAAAACACACTATGGCTGCTGAACGGGAAAGGTGAGGTGGGGTGATGCATAAAAGAAGGGTTTCAAATTAGTTCCGATACCGTTCCATAAACCCAATATGTAGTAGACAAGACCTACTCCTTGCTCAGTGAACTGGCCTCAACACCCCCTATTCACCGCCCAAGAATATATCTGACTAGTAAGAATCTTCGAACCTATGTATTGATATCTCTCTGTAAGTGAGTCAAGGGGGTGTAAAGCGGCCTAAACACAGCCGTGAAAAGCAGCTAAACCCCATTATAAAAATAAATTACTTTTCAAAACCCGTGAAACAAAGACAGTGAAAGAGAGAGAAATTCTTACAAAATTCGTTCAGGGGCTGTAATGCAACCTGGATTGACCATATCTAGACCCACAGCTGATTGAGACATAAGGGTGGACACTCTTGGGGCTGAGAGGTTTGGTGAGGTTGCGTGAGCCAACGCAGACCCTTTCAAGTAATACTGCATGGTACCCATCCCAAGGGTCCCAAATCTCCAGGTTCAAGGGCATCTTCCTACGTCGAAAACATGCATGAGAAACCCAGAAGTTGGTACACCGTGTGATCGGGAAAGGTTTCTAAAACGCACCTCATTTCTCATCTCCTTGTGCTCGGGTTCGCCATTCCAGCCGCTTTACTAGCCATCTCCCTCCTTGGAGAATCAGCACCTTTAATCTCCTGTTCCTTACAGGTTGCAATTTGTCCTGAGGATGAACGGGAAGAGGGGAACCAATGAGAGACTAGCTCTAGGGGTTGGGACAGGCACAGGTCACTCTATTTTCCCATCGGGAAGAAGAATTAACCACAAGCTCAGCCTGCCGCCTAGAACCAGAAGACGGCCTGAAGCAATCCTGCACTTTTGCGGCCAGCTCCCAAAAAAGCGACTGGAAAAATGGAGCTCAGGGGCACTGCAATTCACAAACCTGCAGAGTTATAAATGATAACTCTCGTCCACAAATATATTGAGGGAAGGCAACGAAGAGGCTTTGAAAGCAAGGCAGAATTGCAGGAAACAGATTTCAGGAGGTAGATTCGAATCGCCTTGAAAGCACATGAAAAGCGGCAAAACGTGGACAATGATGCCCTTGGCCAAAAAGGGCGTATGCGTTTTTTCCTGAATATATTCAGGAAAAAACGCATACGCCCTTTTTGGCCAACCAAGCAACCTGGAAAGGCAAATCAGCGCTCCAAAGAAGTCTCTCTTCCCAGCAGGCAAAAGGGCCATGCGGAAAAAAGTGTCCAAACCAGAAATGCAGGACCGGCCATGGAGAAATGGGAGCCTTGCTACGCTGATGGGCGGGATGTAAATTGCCAACAGCCACTCTGGAGAAGTGTAAGGTGTGTCCTGAAACATCTAAAAAACACAGCTTGGAGAGCATAGGGCACTTCCACTCATGGGCGTATAACTTGGGAAAACTAAAAATCAGCAAGACACAGGCACCCCAAAGTTTAGGGCTGCTCTGTTGACAAGAACCCCCACTTCATTACACCTTAAATATCATAGGAAAGAGAAAAGTGGATAAAGAACTTGTGGTCCTCATGTACAATGGAATATCACTCAGCCACGAAATCCACGTCATAAGGCTAGTAGCAGCACGATGAGTGGATTTAGGTACGACGATTCTAAGTGAAATAAGTCACACAGAAAAAGACACTTATCATAAGATATCACTTATAGAGGGAATGTAAAAACCGCTACACTTGAACTGAATTACAAAACAGAACAGAGTCACACGTTCAGAAAACACACTATGGCTGCTGAACGGGAAAGGTGAGGTGGGGTGATGCATAAAACAAGGGTTTCAAATTAGCTCCGATACCGTTCCATAAACCCAATATGTAGTAGACAAGACCTACTCCTTGCTCAGTGAACTGGCCTCAACACCCCCTATTCACCGCCCAAGAATATATCTGACTAGTAAGAATCTTCGAACCTATGTATTGATATCTCTCTGTAAGTGAGTCAAGGGGGTGTAAAGCGGCCTAAACACAGCCGTGAAAAGCAGCTAAACCCCATTATAAAAATAAATTACTTTTCAAAACCCGTGAAACAAAGACAGTGAAAGAGAGAGAAATTCTTACAAAATTCGTTCAGGGGCTGTGATGCAACCTGGATTGACCATATCTAGACCCACAGCTGATTGAGACATAAGGGTGGACACTCTTGGGGCTGAGAGGTTTGGTGAGGTTGCGTGAGCCAACGCAGACCCTTTCAAGTAATACTGCATGGTACCCATCCCAAGGGTCCCAAATCTCCAGGTTCAAGGGCATCTTCCTACGTCGAAAACATGCATGAGAAACCCAGAAGATGGTACACCGTGTGATCGGGAAAGGTTTCTAAAACGCACCTCATTTCTCATCTCCTTGTGCTCGGGTTCGCCATTCCAGCCGCTTTACTAGCCATCTCCCTCCTTGGAGAATCAGCACCTTTAATCTCCTGTTCCTTACAGGTTGCAATTTGTCCTGAGGATGAACGGGAAGAGGGGAACCAATGAGAGACTAGCTCTAGGGGTTGGGACAGGCACAGGTCACTCTATTTTCCCATCGGGAAGAAGAATTAACCACAAGCTCAGCCTGCCGCCCAGAACCAGAAGAGGGCCTGAAGCAATCCTGCACTTTTGCGGCCAGCTCCCAAAAAAGCGACTGGAAAAATGGAGCTCAGGGGCACTGCAATTCACAAACCTGCAGAGTTATAAATGATAACTCTCGTCCACAAATATATTGAGGGAAGGCAACGAAGAGGCTTTGAAAGCAAGGCAGAATTGCAGGAAACAGATTTCAGGAGGTAGATTCGAATCGCCTTGAAAGCACATGAAAAGCGGCAAAACGTGGACAATGATGCCCTTGGCCCAAAAGGGCGTATGCGTTTTTTCCTGAATATATTCAGGAAAAAACGCATACGCCCTTTTTGGCCAACCAAGCAACCTGGAAAGGCAAATCAGCGCTCCAAAGAAGTCTCGCTTCCCAGCGGGAAAAAGGGCCATGCGGAAAAAAGTGTCCAAACCAGAAATGCAGGACAGGCCATGGAGAAATGGGAGCCTTGCTACGCTGATGGGCGGGATGTAAATTGCCAACAGCCACTCTGGAGAAGTGTACGGTGTGTCCTGAAACATATAAAAAACACAGCTTGGAGAACATAGGGCACTTCCACTCATGGGCGTATAAATTGGGAAAACTAAAAATCAGCAAGACACAGGCACCCCAAAGTTTAGGGCTGCTCTGTTGACAAGAACCCCCACTTCATTACACCTTAAATATCCTAGGAAAGAGAAAAGTGGATAAAGAACTTGTGGTCCTCATGTACAATGGAATATCACTCAGCCATGAAATCCACGTCATAAGGCTAGTAGCAGCACGATGAGTGTATTTAGGTACGACGATTCTAAGTGAAATAAGTCACACAGAAAAGGACACTTATCATAAGATATCACTTATAGAGGGAATGTAAAAACCGCTACACTTGAACTGAATTACAAAACAGAACAGAGTCACACGTTCAGAAAACACACTATGGCTGCTGAACGGGAAAGTTGAGGTGGGGTGATGCATAAAAGAAGGGTTTCAAATTAGCTCCGATACCGTTCCATAAACCCAATGTGTAGTAGACAAGACCTACTCCTTGCTCAGTGAACTGGCCTCAACACCCCCTATTCACCGCCCAAGAATATATCTGACTAGTAAGAATCTTCGAACCTATGTATTGATATCTCTCTGTAAGTGAGTCAAGGGGGTGTAAAGCGGCCTAAACACAGCCGTGAAAAGCAGCTAAACCCCATTATAAAAATAAATTACTTTTCAAAACCCGTGAAACAAAGACAGTGAAAGAGAGAGAAATTCTTACAAAATTCGTTCAGGGGCTGTGATGCAACCTGGATTGACCATATCTAGACCCACAGCTGATTGAGACATAAGGGTGGACACTCTTGGGGCTGAGAGGTTTGGTGAGGTTGCGTGAGCCAACGCAGACCCTTTCAAGTAATACTGCATGGTACCCATCCCAAGGGTCCCAAATCTCCAGGTTCAAGGGCATCTTCCTACGTCGAAAACATGCATGAGAAACCCAGAAGATGGTACACCGTGTGATCGGGAAAGGTTTCTAAAACGCACCTCATTTCTCATCTCCTTGTGCTCGGGTTCGCCATTCCAGCCGCTTTACTAGCCATCTCCCTCCTTGGAGAATCAGCACCTTTAATCTCCTGTTCCTTACAGGTTGCAATTTGTCCTGAGGATGAACGGGAAGAGGGGAACCAATGAGAGACTAGCTCTAGGGGTTGGGACAGGCACAGGTCACTCTATTTTCCCATCGGGAAGAAGAATTAACCACAAGCTCAGCCTGCCGCCCAGAACCAGAAGAGGGCCTGAAGCAATCCTGCACTTTTGCGGCCAGCTCCCAAAAAAGCGACTGGAAAAATGGAGCTCAGGGGCACTGCAATTCACAAACCTGCAGAGTTATAAATGATAACTCTCGTCCACAAATATATTGAGGGAAGGCAACGAAGAGGCTTTGAAAGCAAGGCAGAATGGCAGGAAACAGATTTCAGGAGGTAGATTCGAATCGCCTTGAAAGCACATGAAAAGCGGCAAAACGTGGACAATGATGCCCTTGGCCAAAAAGGGCGTATGCGTTTTTTCCTGAATATATTCAGGAAAAAACGCATACGCCCTTTTTGGCCAACCAAGCAACCTGGAAAGGCAAATCAGCGCTCCAAAGAAGTCTCTCTTCCCAGCAGGCAAAAGGGCCATGCGGAAAAAAGTGTCCAAACCAGAAATGCAGGACCGGCCATGGAGAAATGGGAGCCTTGCTACGCTGATGGGCGGGATGTAAATTGCCAACAGCCACTCTGGAGAAGTGTAAGGTGTGTCCTGAAACATCTAAAAAACACAGCTTGGAGAGCATAGGGCACTTCCACTCATGGGCGTATAAATTGGGAAAACTAAAAATCAGCAAGACACAGGCACCCCAAAGTTTAGGGCTGCTCTGTTGACAAGAACCCCCACTTCATTACACCTTAAATATCCTAGGAAAGAGAAAAGTGGATAAAGAACTTGTGGTCCTCATGTACAATGGAATATCACTCAGCCATGAAATCCACGTCATAAGGCTAGTAGCAGCACGATGATTGGATTTAGGTACGACGATTCTAAGTGAAATAAGTCACACAGAAAACGACACTTATCATAAGATATCACTTATAGAGGCAATGTAAACACCGCTACACTTGAACTGAATTACAGAACAGGACAGAGTCACAAGTTCAGAAAACACACTATGGCTGCTGAACGGGAAAGGTGAGGTGGGGTGATGCATAAAAGAAGGGTTTCAAATTAGTTCCGATACCGTTCCATAAACCCAATATGTAGTAGACAAGACCTACTCCTTGCTCAGTGAACTGGCCTCAACACCCCCTATTCACCGCCCAAGAATATATCTGACTAGTAAGAATCTTCGAACCTATGTATTGATATCTCTCTGTAAGTGAGTCAAGGGGGTGTAAAGCGGCCTAAACACAGCCGTGAAAAGCAGCTAAACCCCATTATAAAAATAAATTACTTTTCAAAACCCGTGAAACAAAGACAGTGAAAGAGAGAGAAATTCTTACAAAATTCGTTCAGGGGCTGTAATGCAACCTGGATTGACCATATCTAGACCCACAGCTGATTGAGACATAAGGGTGGACACTCTTGGGGCTGAGAGGTTTGGTGAGGTTGCGTGAGCCAACGCAGACCCTTTCAAGTAATACTGCATGGTACCCATCCCAAGGGTCCCAAATCTCCAGGTTCAAGGGCATCTTCCTACGTCGAAAACATGCATGAGAAACCCAGAAGTTGGTACACCGTGTGATCGGGAAAGGTTTCTAAAACGCACCTCATTTCTCATCTCCTTGTGCTCGGGTTCGCCATTCCAGCCGCTTTACTAGCCATCTCCCTCCTTGGAGAATCAGCACCTTTAATCTCCTGTTCCTTACAGGTTGCAATTTGTCCTGAGGATGAACGGGAAGAGGGGAACCAATGAGAGACTAGCTCTAGGGGTTGGGACAGGCACAGGTCACTCTATTTTCCCATCGGGAAGAAGAATTAACCACAAGCTCAGCCTGCCGCCTAGAACCAGAAGACGGCCTGAAGCAATCCTGCACTTTTGCGGCCAGCTCCCAAAAAAGCGACTGGAAAAATGGAGCTCAGGGGCACTGCAATTCACAAACCTGCAGAGTTATAAATGATAACTCTCGTCCACAAATATATTGAGGGAAGGCAACGAAGAGGCTTTGAAAGCAAGGCAGAATTGCAGGAAACAGATTTCAGGAGGTAGATTCGAATCGCCTTGAAAGCACATGAAAAGCGGCAAAACGTGGACAATGATGCCCTTGGCCAAAAAGGGCGTATGCGTTTTTTCCTGAATATATTCAGGAAAAAACGCATACGCCCTTTTTGGCCAACCAAGCAACCTGGAAAGGCAAATCAGCGCTCCAAAGAAGTCTCTCTTCCCAGCAGGCAAAAGGGCCATGCGGAAAAAAGTGTCCAAACCAGAAATGCAGGACCGGCCATGGAGAAATGGGAGCCTTGCTACGCTGATGGGCGGGATGTAAATTGCCAACAGCCACTCTGGAGAAGTGTAAGGTGTGTCCTGAAACATCTAAAAAACACAGCTTGGAGAGCATAGGGCACTTCCACTCATGGGCGTATAACTTGGGAAAACTAAAAATCAGCAAGACACAGGCACCCCAAAGTTTAGGGCTGCTCTGTTGACAAGAACCCCCACTTCATTACACCTTAAATATCATAGGAAAGAGAAAAGTGGATAAAGAACTTGTGGTCCTCATGTACAATGGAATATCACTCAGCCACGAAATCCACGTCATAAGGCTAGTAGCAGCACGATGAGTGGATTTAGGTACGACGATTCTAAGTGAAATAAGTCACACAGAAAAAGACACTTATCATAAGATATCACTTATAGAGGGAATGTAAAAACCGCTACACTTGAACTGAATTACAAAACAGAACAGAGTCACACGTTCAGAAAACACACTATGGCTGCTGAACGGGAAAGGTGAGGTGGGGTGATGCATAAAACAAGGGTTTCAAATTAGCTCCGATACCGTTCCATAAACCAAATATGTAGTAGACAAGACCTACTCCTTGCTCAGTGAACTGGCCTCAACACCCCCTATTCACCGCCCAAGAATATATCTGACTAGTAAGAATCTTCGAACCTATGTATTGATATCTCTCTGTAAGTGAGTCAAGGGGGTGTAAAGCGGCCTAAACACAGCCGTGAAAAGCAGCTAAACCCCATTATAAAAATAAATTACTTTTCAAAACCCGTGAAACAAAGACAGTGAAAGAGAGAGAAATTCTTACAAAATTCGTTCAGGGGCTGTGATGCAACCTGGATTGACCATATCTAGACCCACAGCTGATTGAGACATAAGGGTGGACACTCTTGGGGCTGAGAGGTTTGGTGAGGTTGCGTGAGCCAACGCAGACCCTTTCAAGTAATACTGCATGGTACCCATCCCAAGGGTCCCAAATCTCCAGGTTCAAGGGCATCTTCCTACGTCGAAAACATGCATGAGAAACCCAGAAGATGGTACACCGTGTGATCGGGAAAGGTTTCTAAAACGCACCTCATTTCTCATCTCCTTGTGCTCGGGTTCGCCATTCCAGCCGCTTTACTAGCCATCTCCCTCCTTGGAGAATCAGCACCTTTAATCTCCTGTTCCTTACAGGTTGCAATTTGTCCTGAGGATGAACGGGAAGAGGGGAACCAATGAGAGACTAGCTCTAGGGGTTGGGACAGGCACAGGTCACTCTATTTTCCCATCGGGAAGAAGAATTAACCACAAGCTCAGCCTGCCGCCCAGAACCAGAAGAGGGCCTGAAGCAATCCTGCACTTTTGCGGCCAGCTCCCAAAAAAGCGACTGGAAAAATGGAGCTCAGGGGCACTGCAATTCACAAACCTGCAGAGTTATAAATGATAACTCTCGTCCACAAATATATTGAGGGAAGGCAACGAAGAGGCTTTGAAAGCAAGGCAGAATGGCAGGAAACAGATTTCAGGAGGTAGATTCGAATCGCCTTGAAAGCACATGAAAAGCGGCCAAACGTGGACAATGATGCCCTTGGCCCAAAAGGGCGTATGCGTTTTTTCCTGAATATATTCAGGAAAAAACGCATACGCCCTTTTTGGCCAACCAAGCAACCTGGAAAGGCAAATCAGCGCTCCAAAGAAGTCTCTCTTCCCAGCAGGCAAAAGGGCCATGCGGAAAAAAGTGTCCAAACCAGAAATGCAGGACCGGCCATGGATAAATGGGAGCCTTGCTACGCTGATGGGCGGGATGTAAATTGCCAACAGCCACTCTGGAGAAGTGTAAGGTGTGTCCTGAAACATCTAAAAAACACAGCTTGGAGAGCATAGGGCACTTCCACTCATGGGCGTATAAATTGGGAAAACTAAAAATCAGCAAGACACAGGCACCCCAAAGTTTAGGGCTGCTCTGTTGACAAGAACCCCCACTTCATTACACCTTAAATATCCTAGGAAAGAGAAAAGTGGATAAAGAACTTGTGGTCCTCATGTACAATGGAATATCACTCAGCCATGAAATCCACGTCATAAGGCTAGTAGCAGCACGATGATTGGATTTAGGTACGACGATTCTAAGTGAAATAAGTCACACAGAAAACGACACTTATCATAAGATATCACTTATAGAGGCAATGTAAACACCGCTACACTTGAACTGAATTACAGAACAGGACAGAGTCACAAGTTCAGAAAACACACTATGGCTGCTGAACGGGAAAGGTGAGGTGGGGTGATGCATAAAACAAGGGTTTCAAATTAGCTCAGATACCGTTCCATAAACCCAATATGTAAGAGACAAGACCTATTCCTTTTTCAGTGAACTGGACTCAACACCCCCTATTCACCGCACAAGAATATATCTGACTAGTAAGAATCTTCAAACCTATGTATTGATATCTCTCTGTAAGTGAGTCAAGGGGGTGTAAAGCGGCATAAACACAGCCGTGAAAAGCAGCTAAACCCCATTATAAAAATAAATTACTTTTCAAAACCCGTGAAACAAAGACAGTGAAAGAGAGAGAAATTCTTACAAAATTCGTTCAGGGGCTGTGATGCAACCTGGATTGACCATATCTAGACCCACAGCTGATTGAGACATAAGGGTGGACACTCTTGGGGCTGAGAGGTTTGGTGAGGTTGCGTGAGCCAACGCAGACCCTTTAAAGTAATACTGCATGGTACCCATCCCATGGGTCCCAAATCTCCATGTTCAAGGGCATCTTCCTACGTCGAAAACATGCATGAGAAACCCAGAAGATGGTACACCGTGTGATCGGGAAAGGTTTCTAAAACGCACCTCATTTCTCATCTCCTTGTGCTCGGGTTCGCCATTCCAGCCGCTTTACTAGCCATCTCCCTCCTTGGAGAATCAGCACCTTTAATCTCCTGTTCCTTACAGGTTGCAATTTGTCCTGAGGATGAATGGGAAGAGGGGAACCAATGAGAGACTAGCTCTAGGGGTTGGGACAGGCACAGGTCACTCTATTTTCCCATCGGGAAGAAGAATTAACCACAAGCTCAGCCTGCCCCCCAGAACCAGAAGAGGGCCTGAAGCAATCCTGCACTTTCGCGGCCAGCTCCCAAAAAAGCGACTGGAAAAATGGAGCTCAGGGGCACTGCAATTCACAAACCTGCAGAGTTATAAATGATAACTCTCGTCCACAAATATATTGAGGGAAGGCAACGAAGAGGCTTTGAAAGCAAGGCAGAATTGCAGGAAACAGATTTCAGGAGGTAGATTCGAATCGCCTTGAAAGCACATGAAAAGCGGCAAAACGTGGACAATGATGCCCTTGGCCAAAAAGGGCGTATGCGTTTTTTCCTGAATATATTCAGGAAAAAACGCATATGCCCTTTTTAGCCAACCAAGCAAGCTGGAAAGGCAAATCAGCGCTCCAAAGAAGTCTCTCTTCCCAGCAGGCAAAAGGGCCATGCGGAAAAAAGTGTCCAAACCAGAAATGCAAGACCGGTCATGGAGAAATGGGAGCCTTGCTACGCTGATGGGCGGGATGTAAATTGCCAACAGCCACTCTGGAGAACTATAAGGTGTGTCCTGAAACATCTAAAAAACACAGCTTGGAGAGCATAGGGCAATTCCACTCATGGGCGTATAAATTGGGAAAGCTAAAATCAGCAAGACACAGGCCACCCAAAGTTTAGGGCTGCTCTGCTGACAAGAACCCCCACTTCATTACACCTTAAATATCCTAGGAAAGTGAAAAGTAGATAAGGAAGTTGTTGTCCTCATGTACAATGGAATATCACTCAGCCATGAAATCCACGTCATAAGGCTAGTACCAGCACGATGAGTGGATTTAGCTACGACGATTGTAAGTGAAATAAGTCACACAGAAAAAGACACTTATCATAAGATATCACTTATAGAGGGAATGTAAAAACCGCTACACTTGAACTGAATTACAAAACAGAACAGAGTCACACGTTCAGAAAACACACTATGGCTGCTGAACGGGAAAGGTGAGGTGGGGTGATGCATAAAACAAGGGTTTCAAATTAGCTCCGATACCGTTCCATAAACCCAATATGTAGTAGACAAGACCTACTCCTTGCTCAGTGAACTGGCCTCAACACCCCCTATTCACCGCCCAAGAATATATCTGACTAGTAAGAATCTTCGAACCTATGTATTGATATCTCTCTGTAAGTGAGTCAAGGGGGTGTAAAGCGGCCTAAACACAGCCGTGAAAAGCAGCTAAACCCCATTATAAAAATAAATTACTTTTCAAAACCCGTGAAACAAAGACAGTGAAAGAGAGAGAAATTCTTACAAAATTCCTTCAGGGGCTGTGATGCAACCTGGATTGACCATATCTAGACCCACAGCTGATTGAGACATAAGGGTGGACACTCTTGGGGCTGAGAGGTTTGGTGAGGTTGCGTGAGCCAACGCAGACCCTTTCAAGTAATACTGCATGGTACCCATCCCAAGGGTCCCAAATCTCCAGGTTCAAGGGCATCTTCCTACGTCGAAAACATGCATGAGAAACCCAGAAGATGGTACACCGTGTGATCGGGAAAGGTTTCTAAAACGCACCTCATTTCTCATCTCCTTGTGCTCGGGTTCGCCATTCCAGCCGCTTTACTAGCCATCTCCCTCCTTGGAGAATCAGCACCTTTAATCTCCTGTTCCTTACAGGTTGCAATTTGTCCTGAGGATGAAAGGGAAGAGGGGAACCAATGAGAGACTAGCTCTAGGGGTTGGGACACGCACAGGTCACTCTATTTTCCCATCGGGAAGAAGAATTAACCACAAGCTCAGCCTGCCCCCCAGAACCAGAAGAGGGCCTGAAGCAATCTTGCACTTTCGCGGCCAGCTCCCAAAAAAGCGACTGGAAAAATGGAGCTCAGGGGCACTGCAATTCACAAACCTGCAGAGTTATAAATGATAACTCTCGTCCACAAATATATTGAGGGAAGGCAACGAAGAGGCTTTGAAAGCAAGGCAGAATTGCAGGAAACAGATTTCAGGAGGTAGATTCGAATCGCCTTGAAAGCACATGAAAAGCGGCCAAACGTATACAATGATGCCCTTGGCCAAAAAGGGCGTATGCGTTTTTTCCTGAATATATTCAGGAAAAAACGCATACGCCCTTTTTGGCCAACCAAGCAACCTGGAAAGGCAAATCAGCGCTCCAAAGAAGTCTCTCTTCCCAGCAGGCAAAAGGGCCATGCGGAAAAAAGTGTCCAAACCAGAAATGCAGGACCGGCCATGGAGAAATGGGAGCCTTGCTACGCTGATGGGCGGGATGTAAATTGCCAACAGCCACTCTGGAGAACTGTAAGGTGTGTCCTGAAACATCTAAAAAACACAGCTTGGAGAGCATAGGGCAATTCCACTCATGGGCGTATAAATTGGGAAAGCTAAAATCAGCAAGACACAGGCCCCCCAAAGTTTAGGGCTGCTCTGCTGACAAGAACCCCCACTTCATTACACCTTAAATATCCTAGGAAAGTGAAAAGTAGATAAGGAAGTTGTGGTCCTCATGTACAATGGAATATCACTCAGCCATGAAATCCACGTCATAAGGCTAGTAGCAGCACGATGAGTGGATTTAGCTACGACGATTCTAAGTGAAATAAGTCACACAGAAAAAGACACTTATCATAAGATATCACTTATAGAGGGAATGTAAAAACCGCTACACTTGAACTGAATTACAAAACAGAACAGAGTCACACGTTCAGAAAACACACTATGGCTGCTGAACGGGAAAGGTGAGGTGGGGTGATGCATAAAACAAGGGTTTCAAATTAGCTCCGATACCGTTCCATAAACCCAATATGTAGTAGACAAGACCTACTCCTTGCTCAGTGAACTGGCCTCAACACCCCCTATTCACCGCCCAAGAATATATCTGACTAGTAAGAATCTTCGAACCTATGTATTGATATCTCTCTGTAAGTGAGTCAAGGGGGTGTAAAGCGGCCTAAACACAGCCGTGAAAAGCAGCTAAACCCCATTATAAAAATAAATTACTTTTCAAAACCCGTGAAACAAAGACAGTGAAAGAGAGAGAAATTCTTACAAAATTCGTTCAGGGGCTGTGATGCAACCTGGATTGACCATATCTAGACCCACAGCTGATTGAGACATAAGGGTGGACACTCTTGGGGCTGAGAGGTTTGGTGAGGTTGCGTGAGCCAACGCAGACCCTTTCAAGTAATACTGCATGGTACCCATCCCATGGGTCCCAAATCTCCAGGTTCAAGGGCATCTTCCTACGTCGAAAACATGCATGAGAAACCCAGAAGATGGTACACCGTGTGATTGGGAAAGGTTTCTAAAACGCACCTCATTTCTCATCTCCTTGTGCTCGGGTTCGCCATTCCAGCCGCTTTACTAGCCATCTCCCTCCTTGGAGAATCAGCACCTTTAATCTCCTATTCCTTACAGGTTGCAATTTGTCCTGAGGATGAACGGGAAGAGGGGAACCAATGAGAGACTAGCTCTAGGGGTTGGGACAGGCACAGGTCACTCTATTTTCCCATCGGGAAGAAGAATTAACCACAAGCTCAGCCTGCCCCCCAGAACCAGAAGAGGGCCTGAAGCAATCCTGCACTTTCGCGGCCAGCTCCCAAAAAAGCGACTGGAAAAATGGAGCTCAGGGGTACTGCAATTCACAAACCTGCAGAGTTATAAATGATAACTCTCGTCCACAAATATATTGAGGGAAGGCAACGAAGAGGCTTTGAAAGCAAGGCAGAATTGCAGGAAACAGATTTCAGGAGGTAGATTCGAATCGCCTTGAAAGCACATGAAAAGCGGCCAAACGTATACAATGATGCCCTTGGCCAAAAAGGACGTATGCGTTTTTTCCTGAATATATTCAGGAAAAAACGCATACGCCCTTTTTGGCCAACCAAGCAACCTGGAAAGGCAAATCAGCGCTCCAAAGAAGTCTCTCTTCCCAGCAGGCAAAAGGGCCATGCGGAAAAAAGTGTCCAAACCAGAAATGCAGGACCGGCCATGGAGAAATGGGAGCCTTGCTACGCTGATGGGCGGGATGTAAATTGCCAACAGCCACTCTGGAGAACTGTAAGGTGTGTCCTGAAACATCTAAATAACACAGCTTGGAGAGCATAGGGCACTTCCACTCATGGGCGTATAAATTGGGAAAACTAAAAATCAGCAAGACACAGGCACCCCAAAGTTTAGGGCTGCTCTGTTGACAAGAACCCCCACTTCATTACACCTTAAATATCCTAGGAAAGAGAAAAGTGGATAAAGAACTTGTGGTCCTCATGTACAATGGAATATCACTCAGCCATGAAATCCACGTCATAAGGCTAGTAGCAGCACGATGAGTGGATTTAGCTACGACGATTCTAAGTGAAATAAGTCACACAGAAAAAGACACTTATCATAAGATATCACTTATAGAGGGAATGTAAAAACCGCTACACTTGAACTGAATTACAAAACAGAACAGAGTCACACGTTCAGAAAACACACTATGGCTGCTGAACGGGAAAGGTGAGGTGGGGTGATGCATAAAACAAGGGTTTCAAATTAGCTCCGATACCGTTCCATAAACCCAATATGTAGTAGACAAGACCTACTCCTTGCTCAGTGAACTGGCCTCAACACCCCCTATTCACCGCCCAAGAATATATCTGACTAGTAAGAATCTTCGAACCTATGTATTGATATCTCTCTGTAAGTGAGTCAAGGGGGTGTAAAGCGGCCTAAACACAGTGGTGAAAAGCAGCTAAACCCCATTATAAAAATAAATTACTTTTCAAAACCCGTGAAACAAAGACAGTGAAAGAGAGAGAAATTCTTACAAAATTCGTTCAGGGGCTGTGATGCAACCTGGATTGACCATATCTAGACCCACAGCTGATTGAGACATAAGGGTGGACACTCTTGGGGCTGAGAGGTTTGGTGAGGTTGCGTCAGCCAACGCAGACCCTTTCAAGTAATACTGCATGGTGCCCATCCCATGGGTCCCAAATCTCCAGGTTCAAGGGCATCTTCCTACGTTGAAAACATGCATGAGAAACCCAGAAGATGGTACACCGTGTGATCGGGAAAGGTTTCTAAAACGCACCTCATTTCTCATCTCCTTGTGCTCGGGTTCGCCATTCCAGCCGCTTTACTAGCCATCTCCCTCCTTGGAGAATCAGCACCTTTAACCTCCTGTTCAGTACAGGTTGCAATTTGTCCTGAGGATGAACGGGAAGAGGGGGAACCAATGAGAGACTAGCTCTAGGTGTTGGGACAGGCACAGGTCACTCTATTTTCCCATCAGGAAGAAGAATTAACCACAAGCTCAGCCTGCCCCCCAGAACCAGAAGAGGGCCTGAAGCAATCTTGCACTTTCGCGGCCAGCTCCCAAAAAAGCGACTGGAAAAATGGAGCTCAGGGGCACTGCAATTCACAAACCTGCAGAGTTATAAATGATAACTCTCGTCCACAAATATATTGAGGGAAGGCAACGAAGAGGCTTTGAAAGCAAGGCAGAATTGCAGGAAACAGATTTCAGGAGGTAGATTCGAATCGCCTTGAAAGCACATGAAAAGCGGCCAAACGTATACAATGATGCCCTTGGCCAAAAAGGACGTATGCGTTTTTTCCTGAATATATTCAGGAAAAAACGCATACGCCCTTTTTGGCCAACCAAGCAACCTGGAAAGGCAAATCAGCGCTCCAAAGAAGTCTCTCTTCCCAGCAGGCAAAAGGGCCATGCGGAAAAAAGTGTCCAAACCAGAAATGCAGGACCGGCCATGGAGAAATGGGAGCCTTGCTACGCTGATGGGCGGGATGTAAATTGCCAACAGCCACTCTGGAGAAGTGTAAGGTGTGTCCTGAAACATCTAAAAAACACAGCTTGGAGAGCATAGGGCAATTCCACTCATGGGCGTATAAATTGGGAAAACTAAAAATCAGCAAGACACAGGCACCCCAAAGTTTAGGGCTGCTCTGTTGACAAGAACCCCCACTTCATTACACCTTAAATATCCTAGGAAAGAGAAAAGTGGATAAAGAACTTGTGGTCCTCATGTACAATGGAATATCACTCAGCCATGAAATCCACGTCATAAGGCTAGTAGCAGCACGATGAGTGGATTTAGCTACGACGATTCTAAGTGAAATAAGTCACACAGAAAAAGACACTTATCATAAGATATCACTTATAGAGGGAATGTAAAAACCGCTACACTTGAACTGAATTACAAAACAGAACAGAGTCACACGTTCAGAAAACACACTATGGCTGCTGAACGGGAAAGGTGAGGTGGGGTGATGCATAAAACAAGGGTTTCAAATTAGCTCCGATACCGTTCCATAAACCCAATATGTAGTAGACAAGACCTACTCCTTGCTCAGTGAACTGGCCTCAACACCCCCTATTCACCGCCCAAGAATATATCTGACTAGTAAGAATCTTCGAACCTATGTATTGATATCTCTCTGTAAGTGAGTCAAGGGGGTGTAAAGCGGCCTAAACACAGCCGTGAAAAGCAGCTAAACCCCATTATAAAAATAAATTACTTTTCAAAACCCGTGAAACAAAGACAGTGAAAGAGAGAGAAATTCTTACAAAATTCGTTCAGGGGCTGTGATGCAACCTGGATTGACCATATCTAGACCCACAGCTGATTGAGACATAAGGGTGGACACTCTTGGGGCTGAGAGGTTTGGTGAGGTTGCGTGAGCCAACGCAGACCCTTTCAAGTAATACTGCATGGTACCCATCCCATGGGTCCCAAATCTCCAGGTTCAAGGGCATCTTCCTACGTCGAAAACATGCATGAGAAACCCAGAAGATGGTACACCGTGTGATTGGGAAAGGTTTCTAAAACGCACCTCATTTCTCATCTCCTTGTGCTCGGGTTCGCCATTCCAGCCGCTTTACTAGCCATCTCCCTCCTTGGAGAATCAGCACCTTTAATCTCCTATTCCTTACAGGTTGCAATTTGTCCTGAGGATGAACGGGAAGAGGGGAACCAATGAGAGACTAGCTCTAGGGGTTGGGACAGGCACAGGTCACTCTATTTTCCCATCGGGAAGAAGAATTAACCACAAGCTCAGCCTGCCCCCCAGAACCAGAAGAGGGCCTGAAGCAATCCTGCACTTTCGCGGCCAGCTCCCAAAAAAGCGACTGGAAAAATGGAGCTCAGGGGTACTGCAATTCACAAACCTGCAGAGTTATAAATGATAACTCTCGTCCACAAATATATTGAGGGAAGGCAACGAAGAGGCTTTGAAAGCAAGGCAGAATTGCAGGAAACAGATTTCAGGAGGTAGATTCGAATCGCCTTGAAAGCACATGAAAAGCGGCCAAACGTATACAATGATGCCCTTGGCCAAAAAGGACGTATGCGTTTTTTCCTGAATATATTCAGGAAAAAACGCATACGCCCTTTTTGGCCAACCAAGCAACCTGGAAAGGCAAATCAGCGCTCCAAAGAAGTCTCTCTTCCCAGCAGGCAAAAGGGCCATGCGGAAAAAAGTGTCCAAACCAGAAATGCAGGACCGGCCATGGAGAAATGGGAGCCTTGCTACGCTGATGGGCGGGATGTAAATTGCCAACAGCCACTCTGGAGAACTGTAAGGTGTGTCCTGAAACATCTAAATAACACAGCTTGGAGAGCATAGGGCACTTCCACTCATGGGCGTATAAATTGGGAAAACTAAAAATCAGCAAGACACAGGCACCCCAAAGTTTAGGGCTGCTCTGTTGACAAGAACCCCCACTTCATTACACCTTAAATATCCTAGGAAAGAGAAAAGTGGATAAAGAACTTGTGGTCCTCATGTACAATGGAATATCACTCAGCCATGAAATCCACGTCATAAGGCTAGTAGCAGCACGATGAGTGGATTTAGCTACGACGATTCTAAGTGAAATAAGTCACACAGAAAAAGACACTTATCATAAGATATCACTTATAGAGGGAATGTAAAAACCGCTACACTTGAACTGAATTACAAAACAGAACAGAGTCACACGTTCAGAAAACACACTATGGCTGCTGAACGGGAAAGGTGAGGTGGGGTGATGCATAAAACAAGGGTTTCAAATTAGCTCCGATACCGTTCCATAAACCCAATATGTAGTAGACAAGACCTACTCCTTGCTCAGTGAACTGGCCTCAACACCCCCTATTCACCGCCCAAGAATATATCTGACTAGTAAGAATCTTCGAACCTATGTATTGATATCTCTCTGTAAGTGAGTCAAGGGGGTGTAAAGCGGCCTAAACACAGTGGTGAAAAGCAGCTAAACCCCATTATAAAAATAAATTACTTTTCAAAACCCGT
This sequence comes from Balaenoptera acutorostrata, assembly GCF_949987535.1. Taxonomy (NCBI): domain Eukaryota; kingdom Metazoa; phylum Chordata; class Mammalia; order Artiodactyla; family Balaenopteridae; genus Balaenoptera; species Balaenoptera acutorostrata. Next base: position 482,262 of record NW_026645541.1, read on the forward strand.
GAAACAAAGACAGTGAAAGAGAGAGAAATTCTTACAAAATTCGTTCAGGGGCTGTGATGCAACCTGGATTGACCATATCTAGACCCACAGCTGATTGAGACATAAGGGTGGACACTCTTGGGGCTGAGAGGTTTGGTGAGGTTGCGTGAGCCAACGCAGACCCTTTCAAGTAATACTGCATGGTACCCATCCCATGGGTCCCAAATCTCCAGGTTCAAGGGCATCTTCCTACGTCGAAAACATGCATGAGAAACCCAGAAGATGGTACACCGTGTGATCGGGAAAGGTTTCTAAAACGCACCTCATTTCTCATCTCCTTGTGCTCGGGTTCGCCATTCCAGCCGCTTTACTAGCCATCTCCCTCCTTGGAGAATCAGCACCTTTAATCTCCTGTTCCTTACAGGTTGCAATTTGTCCTGAGGATGAACGGGAAGAGGGGAACCAATGAGAGACTAGCTCTAGGGGTTGGGACAGGCACAGGTCACTCTATTTTCCCATCGGGAAGAAGAATTAACCACAAGCTCAGCCTGCCCCCCAGAACCAGAAGAGGGCCTGAAGCAATCCTGCACTTTCGCGGCCAGCTCCCAAAAAAGCGACTGGAAAAATGGAGCTCAGGGGTACTGCAATTCACAAACCTGCAGAGTTATAAATGATAACTCTCGTCCACAAATATATTGAGGGAAGGCAACGAAGAGGCTTTGAAAGCAAGGCAGAATTGCAGGAAACAGATTTCAGGAGGTAGATTCGAATCGCCTTGAAAGCACATGAAAAGCGGCCAAACGTATACAATGATGCCCTTGGCCAAAAAGGACGTATGCGTTTTTTCCTGAATATATTCAGGAAAAAACGCATACGCCCTTTTTGGCCAACCAAGCAACCTGGAAAGGCAAATCAGCGCTCCAAAGAAGTCTCTCTTCCCAGCAGGCAAAAGGGCCATGCGGAAAAAAGTGTCCAAACCAGAAATGCAGGACTGGCCATGGAGAAATGGGAGCCTTGCTACGCTGATGGGCGGGATGTAAATTGCCAACAGCCACTCTGGAGAAGTGTAAGGTGTGTCCTGAAACATCTAAAAAACACAGCTTGGAGAGCATAGGGCAATTCCACTCATGGGCGTATAAATTGGGAAAGCTAAAATCAGCAAGACACAGGCCCCCCAAAGTTTAGGGCTGCTCTGCTAACAAGAACCCCCACTTCATTACACCTTAAATATCCTAGGAAAGTGAAAAGTAGATAAGGAAGTTGTGGTCCTCATGTACAATGGAATATCACTCAGCCATGAAATCCACGTCATAAGGCTAGTAGCAGCACGATGAGTGGATTTAGCTACGACGATTCTAAGTGAAATAAGTCACACAGAAAAAGACACTTATCATAAGATATCACTTATAGAGGGAATGTAAAAACCGCTACACTTGAACTGAATTACAAAACAGAACAGAGTCACACGTTCAGAAAACACACTATGGCTGCTGAACAGGAAAGGTGAGGTGGGGTGATGCATAAAACAAGGGTTTCAAATTAGCTCCGATACCGTTCCATAAACCCAATATGTAGTAGACAAGACCTACTCCTTGCTCAGTGAACTGGCCTCAACACCCCCTATTCACCGCCCAAGAATATATCTGACTAGTAAGAATCTTCGAACCTATGTATTGATATCTCTCTGTAAGTGAGTCAAGGGGGTGTAAAGCGGCCTAAACACAGCCGTGAAAAGCAGCTAAACCCCATTATAAAAATAAATTACTTTTCAAAACCCGTGAAACAAAGACAGTGAAAGAGAGAGAAATTCTTACAAAATTCGTTCAGGGGCTGTGATGCAACCTGGATTGACCATATCTAGACCCACAGCTGATTGAGACATAAGGGTGGACACTCTTGGGGCTGAGAGGTTTGGTGAGGTTGCGTGAGCCAACGCAGACCCTTTCAAGTAATACTGCATGGTACCCATCCCATGGGTCCCAAATCTCCAGGTTCAAGGGCATCTTCCTACGTCGAAAACATGCATGAGAAACCCAGAAGATGGTACACCGTGTGATCGGGAAAGGTTTCTAAAACGCACCTCATTTCTCATCTCCTTGTGCTCGGGTTCGCCATTCCAGCCGCTTTACTAGCCATCTCCCTCCTTGGAGAATCAGCACCTTTAATCTCCTGTTCCTTACAGGTTGCAATTTGTCCTGAGGATGAACGGGAAGAGGGGAACCAATGAGAGACTAGCTCTAGGGGTTGGGACAGGCACAGGTCACTCTATTTTCCCATCGGGAAGAAGAATTAACCACAAGCTCAGCCTGCCCCCCAGAACCAGAAGAGGGCCTGAAGCAATCCTGCACTTTCGCGGCCAGCTCCCAAAAAAGCGACTGGAAAAATGGAGCTCAGGGGCACTGCAATTCACAAACCTGCAGAGTTATAAATGATAACTCTCGTCCACAAATATATTGAGGGAAGGCAACGAAGAGGCTTTGAAAGCAAGGCAGAATTGCAGGAAACAGATTTCAGGAGGTAGATTCGAATCGCCTTGAAAGCACATGAAAAGCGGCCAAACGTATACAATGATGCCCTTGGCCAAACAGGACGTATGCGTTTTTTCCTGAATATATTCAGGAAAAAACGCATACGCCCTTTTTGGCCAACCAAGCAACCTGGAAAGGCAAATCAGCGCTCCAAAGAAGTCTCTCTTCCCAGCAGGCAAAAGGGCCATGCGGAAAAAAGTGTCCAAACCAGAAATGCAGGACCGGCCATGGAGAAATGGGAGCCTTGCTACGCTGATGGGTGGGATGTAAATTGCCAACAGCCACTCTGGAGAACTGTAAGGTGTGTCCTGAAACATCTAAAAAACACAGCTTGGAGAGCATAGGGCAATTCCACTCATGGGCGTATAAATTGGGAAAACTAAAAATCAGCAAGACACAGGCACCCCAAAGTTTAGGGCTGCTCTGTTGACAAGAACCCCCACTTCATTACACCTTAAATATCCTAGGAAAGAGAAAAGTGGATAAAGAACTTGTGGTCCTCATGTACAATGGAATATCACTCAGCCATGAAATCCACGTCATAAGGCTAGTAGCAGCACGATGAGTGGATTTAGCTACGACGATTCTAAGTGAAATAAGTCACACAGAAAAAGACACTTATCATAAGATATCACTTATAGAGGGAATGTAAAAACCGCTACACTTGAACTGAATTACAAAACAGAACAGAGTCACACGTTCAGAAAACACACTATGGCTGCTGAACGGGAAAGGTGAGGTGGGGTGATGCATAAAACAAGGGTTTCAAATTAGCTCCGATACCGTTCCATAAACCCAATATGTAGTAGACAAGACCTACTCCTTGCTCAGTGAACTGGCCTCAACACCCCCTATTCACCGCCCAAGAATATATCTGACTAGTAAGAATCTTCGAACCTATGTATTGATATCTCTCTGTAAGTGAGTCAAGGGGGTGTAAAGCGGCCTAAACACAGCCGTGAAAAGCAGCTAAACCCCATTATAAAAATAAATTACTTTTCAAAACCCGTGAAACAAAGACAGTGAAAGAGAGAGAAATTCTTACAAAATTCGTTCAGGGGCTGTGATGCAACCTGGATTGACCATATCTAGACCCACAGCTGATTGAGACATAAGGGTGGACACTCTTGGGGCTGAGAGGTTTGGTGAGGTTGCGTGAGCCAACGCAGACCCTTTCAAGTAATACTGCATGGTACCCATCCCATGGGTCCCAAATCTCCAGGTTCAAGGGCATCTTCCTACGTCGAAAACATGCATGAGAAACCCAGAAGATGGTACACCGTGTGATCGGGAATGGTTTCTAAAACGCACCTCATTTCTCATCTCCTTGTGCTCGGGTTCGCCATTCCAGCCGCTTTACTAGCCATCTCCCTCCTTGGAGAATCAGCACCTTTAATCTCCTGTTCCTTACAGGTTGCAATTTGTCCTGAGGATGAACGGGAAGAGGGGAACCAATGAGAGACTAGCTCTAGGGGTTGGGACAGGCACAGGTCACTCTATTTTCCCATCGGGAAGAAGAATTAACCACAAGCTCAGCCTGCCCCCCAGAACCAGAAGAGGGCCTGAAGCAATCCTGCACTTTCGCGGCCAGCTCCCAAAAAAGCGACTGGAAAAATGGAGCTCAGGGGCACTGCAATTCACAAACCTGCAGAGTTATAAATGATAACTCTCGTCCACAAATATATTGAGGGAAGGCAACGAAGAGGCTTTGAAAGCAAGGCAGAATTGCAGGAAACAGATTTCAGGAGGTAGATTCGAATCGCCTTGAAAGCACATGAAAAGCGGCCAAACGTATACAATGATGCCCTTGGCCAAAAAGGACGTATGCGTTTTTTCCTGAATATATTCAGGAAAAAACGCATACGCCCTTTTTGGCCAACCAAGCAACCTGGAAAGGCAAATCAGCGCTCCAAAGAAGTCTCTCTTCCCAGCAGGCAAAAGGGCCATGCGGAAAAAAGTGTCCAAACCAGAAATGCAGGACCGGCCATGGAGAAATGGGAGCCTTGCTACGCTGATGGGCGGGATGTAAATTGCCAACAGCCACTCTGGAGAACTGTAAGGTGTGTCCTGAAACATCTAAAAAACACAGCTTGGAGAGCATAGGGCAATTCCACTCATGGGCGTATAAATTGGGAAAACTAAAAATCAGCAAGACACAGGCACCCCAAAGTTTAGGGCTGCTCTGTTGACAAGAACCCCCACTTCATTACACCTTAAATATCCTAGGAAAGAGAAAAGTGGATAAAGAACTTGTGGTCCTCATGTACAATGGAATATCACTCAGCCATGAAATCCACGTCATAAGGCTAGTAGCAGCACGATGAGTGGATTTAGCTACGACGATTCTAAGTGAAATAAGTCACACAGAAAAAGACACTTATCATAAGATATCACTTATAGAGGGAATGTAAAAACCACTACACTTGAACTGAATTACAAAACAGAACAGAGTCACACGTTCAGAAAACACACTATGGCTGCTGAACGGGAAAGGTGAGGTGGGGTGATGCATAAAACAAGGGTTTCAAATTAGCTCCGATACCGTTCCATAAACCCAATATGTAGTAGACAAGACCTACTCCTTGCTCAGTGAACTGGCCTCAACACCCCCTATTCACCGCCCAAGAATATATCTGACTAGTAAGAATCTTCGAACCTATGTATTGATATCTCTCTGTAAGTGAGTCAAGGGGGTGTAAAGCGGCCTAAACACAGTGGTGAAAAGCAGCTAAACCCCATTATAAAAATAAATTACTTTTCAAAACCCGTGAAACAAAGACAGTGAAAGAGAGAGAAATTCTTACAAAATTCGTTCAGGGGCTGTGATGCAACCTGGATTGACCATATCTAGACCCACAGCTGATTGAGACATAAGGGTGGACACTCTTGGGGCTGAGAGGTTTGGTGAGGTTGCGTGAGCCAACGCAGACCCTTTAAAGTAATACTGCATGGTACCCATCCCATGGGTCCCAAATCTCCAGGTTCAAGGGCATCTTCCTACGTCGAAAACATGCATGAGAAACCCAGAAGATGGTACACCGTGTGATCGGGAAAGGTTTCTAAAACGCACCTCATTTCTCATCTCCTTGTGCTCGGGTTCGCCATTCCAGCCGCTTTACTAGCCATCTCCCTCCTTGGAGAATCAGCACCTTTAATCTCCTGTTCCTTACAGGTTGCAATTTGTCCTGAGGATGAACGGGAAGAGGGGAACCAATGAGAGACTAGCTCTAGGGGTTGGGACACGCACAGGTCACTCTATTTTCCCATCGGGAAGAAGAATTAACCACAAGCTCAGCCTGCCCCCCAGAACCAGAAGAGGGCCTGAAGCAATCCTGCACTTTCGCGGCCAGCTCCCAAAAAAGCGACTGGAAAAATGGAGCTCAGGGGTACTGCAATTCACAAACCTGCAGAGTTATAAATGATAACTCTCGTCCACAAATATATTGAGGGAAGGCAACGAAGAGGCTTTGAAAGCAAGGCAGAATTGCAGGAAACAGATTTCAGGAGGTAGATTCGAATCGCCTTGAAAGCACATGAAAAGCGGCCAAACGTATACAATGATGCCCTTGGCCAAAAAGGACGTATGCGTTTTTTCCTGAATATATTCAGGAAAAAACGCATACGCCCTTTTTGGCCAACCAAGCAACCTGGAAAGGCAAATCAGCGCTCCAAAGAAGTCTCTCTTCCCAGCAGGCAAAAGGGCCATGCGGAAAAAAGTGTCCGAACCAGAAATGCAGGACCGGCCATGGAGAAATGGGAGCCTTGCTACGCTGATGGGCGGGATGTAAATTGCCAACAGCCACTCTGGAGAAGTGTAAGGTGTGTCCTGAAACATCTAAAAAACACAGCTTGGAGAGCATAGGGCACTTCCACTCATGGGCGTATAAATTGGGAAAACTAAAAATCAGCAAGACACAGGCACCCCAAAGTTTAGGGCTGCTCTGTTGACAAGAACCCCCACTTCATTACACCTTAAATATCCTAGGAAAGTGAAAAGTAGATAAGGAAGTTGTGGTCCTCATGTACAATGGAATATCACTCAGCCATGAAATCCACGTCATAAGGCTAGTAGCAGCACGATGAGTGGATTTAGCTACGACGATTCTAAGTGAAATAAGTCACACAGAAAAAGACACTTATCATAAGATATCACTTATAGAGGGAATGTAAAAACCGCTACACTTGAACTGAATTACAAAACAGAACAGAGTCACACGTTCAGAAAACACACTATGGCTGCTGAACAGGAAAGGTGAGGTGGGGTGATGCATAAAACAAGGGTTTCAAATTAGCTCCGATACCGTTCCATAAACCCAATATGTAGTAGACAAGACCTACTCCTTGCTCAGTGAACTGGCCTCAACACCCCCTATTCACCGCCCAAGAATATATCTGACTAGTAAGAATCTTCGAACCTATGTATTGATATCTCTCTGTAAGTGAGTCAAGGGGGTGTAAAGCGGCCTAAACACAGCCGTGAAAAGCAGCTAAACCCCATTATAAAAATAAATTACTTTTCAAAACCCGTGAAACAAAGACAGTGAAAGAGAGAGAAATTCTTACAAAATTCGTTCAGGGGCTGTGATGCAACCTGGATTGACCATATCTAGACCCACAGCTGATTGAGACATAAGGGTGGACACTCTTGGGGCTGAGAGGTTTGGTGAGGTTGCGTGAGCCAACGCAGACCCTTTCAAGTAATACTGCATGGTACCCATCCCATGGGTCCCAAATCTCCAGGTTCAAGGGCATCTTCCTACGTCGAAAACATGCATGAGAAACCCAGAAGATGGTACACCGTGTGATCGGGAAAGGTTTCTAAAACGCACCTCATTTCTCATCTCCTTGTGCTCGGGTTCGCCATTCCAGCCGCTTTACTAGCCATCTCCCTCCTTGGAGAATCAGCACCTTTAATCTCCTGTTCCTTACAGGTTGCAATTTGTCCTGAGGATGAACGGGAAGAGGGGAACCAATGAGAGACTAGCTCTAGGGGTTGGGACAGGCACAGGTCACTCTATTTTCCCATCGGGAAGAAGAATTAACCACAAGCTCAGCCTGCCCCCCAGAACCAGAAGAGGGCCTGAAGCAATCCTGCACTTTCGCGGCCAGCTCCCAAAAAAGCGACTGGAAAAATGGAGCTCAGGGGCACTGCAATTCACAAACCTGCAGAGTTATAAATGATAACTCTCGTCCACAAATATATTGAGGGAAGGCAACGAAGAGGCTTTGAAAGCAAGGCAGAATTGCAGGAAACAGATTTCAGGAGGTAGATTCGAATCGCCTTGAAAGCACATGAAAAGCGGCCAAACGTATACAATGATGCCCTTGGCCAAACAGGACGTATGCGTTTTTTCCTGAATATATTCAGGAAAAAACGCATACGCCCTTTTTGGCCAACCAAGCAACCTGGAAAGGCAAATCAGCGCTCCAAAGAAGTCTCTCTTCCCAGCAGGCAAAAGGGCCATGCGGAAAAAAGTGTCCAAACCAGAAATGCAGGACCGGCCATGGAGAAATGGGAGCCTTGCTACGCTGATGGGTGGGATGTAAATTGCCAACAGCCACTCTGGAGAACTGTAAGGTGTGTCCTGAAACATCTAAAAAACACAGCTTGGAGAGCATAGGGCAATTCCACTCATGGGCGTATAAATTGGGAAAACTAAAAATCAGCAAGACACAGGCACCCCAAAGTTTAGGGCTGCTCTGTTGACAAGAACCCCCACTTCATTACACCTTAAATATCCTAGGAAAGAGAAAAGTGGATAAAGAACTTGTGGTCCTCATGTACAATGGAATATCACTCAGCCATGAAATCCACGTCATAAGGCTAGTAGCAGCACGATGAGTGGATTTAGCTACGACGATTCTAAGTGAAATAAGTCACACAGAAAAAGACACTTATCATAAGATATCACTTATAGAGGGAATGTAAAAACCGCTACACTTGAACTGAATTACAAAACAGAACAGAGTCACACGTTCAGAAAACACACTATGGCTGCTGAACGGGAAAGGTGAGGTGGGGTGATGCATAAAACAAGGGTTTCAAATTAGCTCCGATACCGTTCCATAAACCCAATATGTAGTAGACAAGACCTACTCCTTGCTCAGTGAACTGGCCTCAACACCCCCTATTCACCGCCCAAGAATATATCTGACTAGTAAGAATCTTCGAACCTATGTATTGATATCTCTCTGTAAGTGAGTCAAGGGGGTGTAAAGCGGCCTAAACACAGCCGTGAAAAGCAGCTAAACCCCATTATAAAAATAAATTACTTTTCAAAACCCGTGAAACAAAGACAGTGAAAGAGAGAGAAATTCTTACAAAATTCGTTCAGGGGCTGTGATGCAACCTGGATTGACCATATCTAGACCCACAGCTGATTGAGACATAAGGGTGGACACTCTTGGGGCTGAGAGGTTTGGTGAGGTTGCGTGAGCCAACGCAGACCCTTTCAAGTAATACTGCATGGTACCCATCCCATGGGTCCCAAATCTCCAGGTTCAAGGGCATCTTCCTACGTCGAAAACATGCATGAGAAACCCAGAAGATGGTACACCGTGTGATCGGGAATGGTTTCTAAAACGCACCTCATTTCTCATCTCCTTGTGCTCGGGTTCGCCATTCCAGCCGCTTTACTAGCCATCTCCCTCCTTGGAGAATCAGCACCTTTAATCTCCTGTTCCTTACAGGTTGCAATTTGTCCTGAGGATGAACGGGAAGAGGGGAACCAATGAGAGACTAGCTCTAGGGGTTGGGACAGGCACAGGTCACTCTATTTTCCCATCGGGAAGAAGAATTAACCACAAGCTCAGCCTGCCCCCCAGAACCAGAAGAGGGCCTGAAGCAATCCTGCACTTTCGCGGCCAGCTCCCAAAAAAGCGACTGGAAAAATGGAGCTCAGGGGCACTGCAATTCACAAACCTGCAGAGTTATAAATGATAACTCTCGTCCACAAATATATTGAGGGAAGGCAACGAAGAGGCTTTGAAAGCAAGGCAGAATTGCAGGAAACAGATTTCAGGAGGTAGATTCGAATCGCCTTGAAAGCACATGAAAAGCGGCCAAACGTATACAATGATGCCCTTGGCCAAAAAGGACGTATGCGTTTTTTCCTGAATATATTCAGGAAAAAACGCATACGCCCTTTTTGGCCAACCAAGCAACCTGGAAAGGCAAATCAGCGCTCCAAAGAAGTCTCTCTTCCCAGCAGGCAAAAGGGCCATGCGGAAAAAAGTGTCCAAACCAGAAATGCAGGACCGGCCATGGAGAAATGGGAGCCTTGCTACGCTGATGGGCGGGATGTAAATTGCCAACAGCCACTCTGGAGAACTGTAAGGTGTGTCCTGAAACATCTAAAAAACACAGCTTGGAGAGTATAGGGCAATTCCACTCATGGGCGTATAAATTGGGAAAACTAAAAATCAGCAAGACACAGGCACCCCAAAGTTTAGGGCTGCTCTGTTGACAAGAACCCCCACTTCATTACACCTTAAATATCCTAGGAAAGAGAAAAGTGGATAAAGAACTTGTGGTCCTCATGTACAATGGAATATCACTCAGCCATGAAATCCACGTCATAAGGCTAGTAGCAGCACGATGAGTGGATTTAGCTACGACGATTCTAAGTGAAATAAGTCACACAGAAAAAGACACTTATCATAAGATATCACTTATAGAGGGAATGTAAAAACCACTACACTTGAACTGAATTACAAAACAGAACAGAGTCACACGTTCAGAAAACACACTATGGCTGCTGAACGGGAAAGGTGAGGTGGGGTGATGCATAAAACAAGGGTTTCAAATTAGCTCCGATACCGTTCCATAAACCCAATATGTAGTAGACAAGACCTACTCCTTGCTCAGTGAACTGGCCTCAACACCCCCTATTCACCGCCCAAGAATATATCTGACTAGTAAGAATCTTCGAACCTATGTATTGATATCTCTCTGTAAGTGAGTCAAGGGGGTGTAAAGCGGCCTAAACACAGTGGTGAAAAGCAGCTAAACCCCATTATAAAAATAAATTACTTTTCAAAACCCGTGAAACAAAGACAGTGAAAGAGAGAGAAATTCTTACAAAATTCGTTCAGGGGCTGTGATGCAACCTGGATTGACCATATCTAGACCCACAGCTGATTGAGACATAAGGGTGGACACTCTTGGGGCTGAGAGGTTTGGTGAGGTTGCGTGAGCCAACGCAGACCCTTTAAAGTAATACTGCATGGTACCCATCCCATGGGTCCCAAATCTCCAGGTTCAAGGGCATCTTCCTACGTCGAAAACATGCATGAGAAACCCAGAAGATGGTACACCGTGTGATCGGGAAAGGTTTCTAAAACGCACCTCATTTCTCATCTCCTTGTGCTCGGGTTCGCCATTCCAGCCGCTTTACTAGCCATCTCCCTCCTTGGAGAATCAGCACCTTTAATCTCCTGTTCCTTACAGGTTGCAATTTGTCCTGAGGATGAACGGGAAGAGGGGAACCAATGAGAGACTAGCTCTAGGGGTTGGGACACGCACAGGTCACTCTATTTTCCCATCGGGAAGAAGAATTAACCACAAGCTCAGCCTGCCCCCCAGAACCAGAAGAGGGCCTGAAGCAATCCTGCACTTTCGCGGCCAGCTCCCAAAAAAGCGACTGGAAAAATGGAGCTCAGGGGTACTGCAATTCACAAACCTGCAGAGTTATAAATGATAACTCTCGTCCACAAATATATTGAGGGAAGGCAACGAAGAGGCTTTGAAAGCAAGGCAGAATTGCAGGAAACAGATTTCAGGAGGTAGATTCGAATCGCCTTGAAAGCACATGAAAAGCGGCCAAACGTATACAATGATGCCCTTGGCCAAAAAGGACGTATGCGTTTTTTCCTGAATATATTCAGGAAAAAACGCATACGCCCTTTTTGGCCAACCAAGCAACCTGGAAAGGCAAATCAGCGCTCCAAAGAAGTCTCTCTTCCCAGCAGGCAAAAGGGCCATGCGGAAAAAAGTGTCCGAACCAGAAATGCAGGACCGGCCATGGAGAAATGGGAGCCTTGCTACGCTGATGGGCGGGATGTAAATTGCCAACAGCCACTCTGGAGAAGTGTAAGGTGTGTCCTGAAACATCTAAAAAACACAGCTTGGAGAGCATAGGGCACTTCCACTCATGGGCGTATAAATTGGGAAAACTAAAAATCAGCAAGACACAGGCACCCCAAAGTTTAGGGCTGCTCTGTTGACAAGAACCCCCACTTCATTACACCTTAAATATCCTAGGAAAGAGAAAAGTGGATAAAGAACTTGTGGTCCTCATGTACAATGGAATATCACTCAGCCATGAAATCCACGTCATAAGGCTAGTAGCAGCACGATGAGTGGATTTAGCTACGACGATTCTAAGTGAAATAAGTCACACAGAAAAAGACACTTATCATAAGATATCACTTATAGAGGGAATGTAAAAACCGCTACACTTGAACTGAATTACAAAACAGAACAGAGTCACACGTTCAGAAAACACACTATGGCTGCTGAACGGGAAAGGTGAGGTGGGGTGATGCATAAAACAAGGGTTTCAAATTAGCTCCAATACCGTTCCATAAACCCAATATGTAGTAGACAAGACCTACTCCTTGCTCAGTGAACTGGCCTCAACACCCCCTATTCACCGCCCAAGAATATATCTGACTAGTAAGAATCTTCGAACCTATGTATTGATATCTCTCTGTAAGTGAGTCAAGGGGGTGTAAAGCGGCCTAAACACAGCGGTGAAAAGCAGCTAAACCCCATTATAAAAATAAATTACTTTTCAAAACCCGTGAAACAAAGACAGTGAAAGAGAGAGAAATTCTTACAAAATTCGTTCAGGGGCTGTGATGCAACCTGGATTGACCATATCTAGACCCACAGCTGATTGAGACATAAGGGTGGACACTCTTGGGGCTGAGAGGTTTGGTGAGGTTGCGTGAGCCAACGCAGACCCTTTAAAGTAATACTGCATGGTACCCATCCCAAGGGTCCCAAATCTCCAGGTTCAAGGGCATCTTCCTACGTCGAAAACATGCATGAGAAACCCAGAAGATGGTACACCGTGTGATCGGGAATGGTTTCTAAAACGCACCTCATTTCTCATCTCCTTGTGCTCGGGTTCGCCATTCCAGCCGCTTTACTAGCCATCTCCCTCCTTGGAGAATCAGCACCTTTAATCTCCTGTTCCTTACAGGTTGCAATTTGTCCTGAGGATGAACGGGAAGAGGGGAACCAATGAGAGACTAGCTCTAGGGGTTGGGACAGGCACAGGTCACTCTATTTTCCCATCGGGAAGAAGAATTAACCACAAGCTCAGCCTGCCCCCCAAAACCAGAAGAGGGCCTGAAGCAATCCTGCACTTTCGCGGCCAGCTCCCAAAAAAGCGACTGGAAAAATGGAGCTCAGGGGCACTGCAATTCACAAACCTGCAGAGTTATAAATGATAACTCTCGTCCACAAATATATTGAGGGAAGGCAACGAAGAGGCTTTGAAAGCAAGGCAGAATTGCAGGAAACAGATTTCAGGAGGTAGATTCGAATCGCCTTGAAAGCACATGAAAAGCGGCCAAACGTATACAATGATGCCCTTGGCCAAAAAGGACGTATGCGTTTTTTCCTGAATATATTCAGGAAAAAACGCATACGCCCTTTTTGGCCAACCAAGCAACCTGGAAAGGCAAATCAGCGCTCCAAAGAAGTCTCTCTTCCCAGCAGGCAAAAGGGCCATGCGGAAAAAAGTGTCCAAACCAGAAATGCAGGACCGGCCATGGAGAAATGGGAGCCTTGCTACGCTGATGGGCGGGATGTAAATTGCCAACAGCCACTCTGGAGAAGTGTAAGGTGTGTCCTGAAACATCTAAAAAACACAGCTTGGAGAGCATAGGGCACTTCCACTCATGGGCGTATAAATTGGGAAAACTAAAAATCAGCAAGACACAGGCACCCCAAAGTTTAGGGCTGCTCTGTTGACAAGAACCCCCACTTCATTACACCTTAAATATCCTAGGAAAGAGAAAAGTGGATAAAGAACTTGTGGTCCTCATGTACAATGGAATATCACTCAGCCATGAAATCCACGTCATAAGGCTAGTAGCAGCACGATGAGTGGATTTAGCTACGACGATTCTAAGTGAAATAAGTCACACAGAAAAAGACACTTATCATAAGATATCACTTATAGAGGGAATGTAAAAACCGCTACACTTGAACTGAATTACAAAACAGAACAGAGTCACACGTTCAGAAAACACACTATGGCTGCTGAACGGGAAAGGTGAGGTGGGGTGATGCATAAAAAAAGGGTTTCAAATTAGCTCCGATACCGTTCCATAAACCCAATATGTAGTAGACAAGACCTACTCCTTGCTCAGTGAACTGGCCTCAACACCCCCTATTCACCGCCCAAGAATATATCTGACTAGTAAGAATCTTCGAACCTATGTATTGATATCTCTCTGTAAGTGAGTCAAGGGGGTGTAAAGCGGCCTAAACACAGTGGTGAAAAGCAGCTAAACCCCATTATAAAAATAAATTACTTTTCAAAACCCGTGAAACAAAGACAGTGAAAGAGAGAGAAATTCTTACAAAATTCGTTCAGGGGCTGTGATGCAACCTGGATTGACCATATCTAGACCCACAGCTGATTGAGACATAAGGGTGGACACTCTTGGGGCTGAGAGGTTTGGTGAGGTTGCGTGAGCCAACGCAGACCCTTTCAAGTAATACTGCATGGTACCCATCCCATGGGTCCCAAATCTCCAGGTTCAAGGGCATCTTCCTACGTCGAAAACATGCATGAGAAACCCAGAAGATGGTACACCGTGTGATCGGGAAAGGTTTCTAAAACGCACCTCATTTCTCATCTCCTTGTGCTCGGGTTCGCCATTCCAGCCGCTTTACTAGCCATCTCCCTCCTTGGAGAATCAGCACCTTTAATCTCCTGTTCCTTACAGGTTGCAATTTGTCCTGAGGATGAACGGGAAGAGGGGAACCAATGAGAGACTAGCTCTAGGGGTTGGGACAGGCACAGGTCACTCTATTTTCCCATCGGGAAGAAGAATTAACCACAAGCTCAGCCTGCCCCCCAGAACCAGAAGAGGGCCTGAAGCAATCCTGCACTTTCGCGGCCAGCTCCCAAAAAAGCGACTGGAAAAATGGAGCTCAGGGGCACTGCAATTCACAAACCTGCAGAGTTATAAATGATAACTCTCGTCCACAAATATATTGAGGGAAGGCAACGAAGAGGCTTTGAAAGCAAGGCAGAATTGCAGGAAACAGATTTCAGGAGGTAGATTCGAATCGCCTTGAAAGCACATGAAAAGCGGCCAAACGTATACAATGATGCCCTTGGCCAAAAAGGACGTATGCGTTTTTTCCTGAATATATTCAGGAAAAAACGCATACGCCCTTTTTGGCCAACCAAGCAACCTGGAAAGGCAAATCAGCGCTCCAAAGAAGTCTCTCTTCCCAGCAGGCAAAAGGGCCATGCGGAAAAAAGTGTCCAAACCAGAAATGCAGGACCGGCCATGGAGAAATGGGAGCCTTGCTACGCTGATGGGCGGGATGTAAATTGCCAACAGCCACTCTGGAGAACTGTAAGGTGTGTCCTGAAACATCTAAAAAACACAGCTTGGAGAGCATAGGGCAATTCCACTCATGGGCGTATAAATTGGGAAAACTAAAAATCAGCAAGACACAGGCACCCCAAAGTTTAGGGCTGCTCTGTTGACAAGAACCCCCACTTCATTACACCTTAAATATCCTAGGAAAGAGAAAAGTGGATAAAGAACTTGTGGTCCTCATGTACAATGGAATATCACTCAGCCATGAAATCCACGTCATAAGGCTAGTAGCAGCACGATGAGTGGATTTAGCTACGACGATTCTAAGTGAAATAAGTCACACAGAAAAAGACACTTATCATAAGATATCACTTATAGAGGGAATGTAAAAACCGCTACACTTGAACTGAATTACAAAACAGAACAGAGTCACACGTTCAGAAAACACACTATGGCTGCTGAACGGGAAAGGTGAGGTGGGGTGATGCATAAAACAAGGGTTTCAAATTAGCTCCGATACCGTTCCATAAACCCAATATGTAGTAGACAAGACCTACTCCTTGCTCAGTGAACTGGCCTCAAAACCCCCTATTCACCGCCCAAGAATATATCTGACTAGTAAGAATCTTCGAACCTATGTATTGATATCTCTCTGTAAGTGAGTCAAGGGGGTGTAAAGCGGCCTAAACACAGTGGTGAAAAGCAGCTAAACCCCATTATAAAAATAAATTACTTTTCAAAACCCGTGAAACAAAGACAGTGAAAGAGAGAGAAATTCTTACAAAATTCGTTCAGGGGCTGTGATGCAACCTGGATTGACCATATCTAGACCCACAGCTGATTGAGACATAAGGGTGGACACTCTTGGGGCTGAGAGGTTTGGTGAGGTTGCGTGAGCCAACGCAGACCCTTTAAAGTAATACTGCATGGTACCCATCCCATGGGTCCCAAATCTCCAGGTTCAAGGGCATCTTCCTACGTCGAAAACATGCATGAGAAACCCAGAAGATGGTACACCGTGTGATCGGGAAAGGTTTCTAAAACGCACCTCATTTCTCATCTCCTTGTGCTCGGGTTCGCCATTCCAGCCGCTTTACTAGCCATCTCCCTCCTTGGAGAATCAGCACCTTTAATCTCCTGTTCCTTACAGGTTGCAATTTGTCCTGAGGATGAACGGGAAGAGGGGAACCAATGAGAGACTAGCTCTAGGGGTTGGGACACGCACAGGTCACTCTATTTTCCCATCGGGAAGAAGAATTAACCACAAGCTCAGCCTACCCCCCAGAACCAGAAGAGGGCCTGAAGCAATCCTGCACTTTCGCGGCCAGCTCCCAAAAAAGCGACTGGAAAAATGGAGCTCAGGGGTACTGCAATTCACAAACCTGCAGAGTTATAAATGATAACTCTCGTCCACAAATATATTGAGGGAAGGCAACGAAGAGGCTTTGAAAGCAAGGCAGAATTGCAGGAAACAGATTTCAGGAGGTAGATTCGAATCGCCTTGAAAGCACATGAAAAGCGGCCAAACGTATACAATGATGCCCTTGGCCAAAAAGGACGTATGCGTTTTTTCCTGAATATATTCAGGAAAAAACGCATACGCCCTTTTTGGCCAACCAAGCAACCTGGAAAGGCAAATCAGCGCTCCAAAGAAGTCTCTCTTCCCAGCAGGCAAAAGGGCCATGCGGAAAAAAGTGTCCAAACCAGAAATGCAGGACCGGCCATGGAGAAATGGGAGCCTTGCTACGCTGATGGGCGGGATGTAAATTGCCAACAGCCACTCTGGAGAAGTGTAAGGTGTGTCCTGAAACATCTAAAAAACACAGCTTGGAGAGCATAGGGCACTTCCACTCATGGGCGTATAAATTGGGAAAACTAAAAATCAGCAAGACACAGGCACCCCAAAGTTTAGGGCTGCTCTGTTGACAAGAACCCCCACTTCATTACACCTTAAATATCCTAGGAAAGAGAAAAGTGGATAAAGAACTTGTGGTCCTCATGTACAATGGAATATCACTCAGCCATGAAATCCACGTCATAAGGCTAGTAGCAGCACGATGAGTGGATTTAGCTACGACGATTCTAAGTGAAATAAGTCACACAGAAAAAGACACTTATCATAAGATATCACTTATAGAGGGAATGTAAAAACCGCTACACTTGAACTGAATTACAAAACAGAACAGAGTCACACGTTCAGAAAACACACTATGGCTGCTGAACGGGAAAGGTGAGGTGGGGTGATGCATAAAACAAGGGTTTCAAATTAGCTCCAATACCGTTCCATAAACCCAATATGTAGTAGACAAGACCTACTCCTTGCTCAGTGAACTGGCCTCAACACCCCCTATTCACCGCCCAAGAATATATCTGACTAGTAAGAATCTTCGAACCTATGTATTGATATCTCTCTGTAAGTGAGTCAAGGGGGTGTAAAGCGGCCTAAACACAGCGGTGAAAAGCAGCTAAACCCCATTATAAAAATAAATTACTTTTCAAAACCCGTGAAACAAAGACAGTGAAAGAGAGAGAAATTCTTACAAAATTCGTTCAGGGGCTGTGATGCAACCTGGATTGACCATATCTAGACCCACAGCTGATTGAGACATAAGGGTGGACACTCTTGGGGCTGAGAGGTTTGGTGAGGTTGCGTGAGCCAACGCAGACCCTTTAAAGTAATACTGCATGGTACCCATCCCAAGGGTCCCAAATCTCCAGGTTCAAGGGCATCTTCCTACGTCGAAAACATGCATGAGAAACCCAGAAGATGGTACACCGTGTGATCGGGAAAGGTTTCTAAAACGCACCTCATTTCTCATCTCCTTGTGCTCGGGTTCGCCATTCCAGCCGCTTTACTAGCCATCTCCCTCCTTGGAGAATCAGCACCTTTAATCTCCTGTTCCTTACAGGTTGCAATTTGTCCTGAGGATGAACGGGAAGAGGGGAACCAATGAGAGACTAGCTCTAGGGGTTGGGACAGGCACAGGTCACTCTATTTTCCCATCGGGAAGAAGAATTAACCACAAGCTCAGCCTGCCCCCCAGAACCAGAAGAGGGCCTGAAGCAATCCTGCACTTTCGCGGCCAGCTCCCAAAAAAGCGACTGTAAAAATGGAGCTCAGGGGCACTGCAATTCACAAACCTGCAGAGTTATAAATGATAACTCTCGTCCACAAATATATTGAGGGAAGGCAACGAAGAGGCTTTGAAAGCAAGGCAGAATTGCAGGAAACAGATTTCAGGAGGTAGATTCGAATCGCCTTGAAAGCACATGAAAAGCGGCCAAACGTATACAATGATGCCCTTGGCCAAAAAGGACGTATGCGTTTTTTCCTGAATATATTCAGGAAAAAACGCATACGCCCTTTTTGGCCAACCAAGCAACCTGGAAAGGCAAATCAGCGCTCCAAAGAAGTCTCTCTTCCCAGCAGGCAAAAGGGCCATGCGGAAAAAAGTGTCCAAACCAGAAATGCAGGACCGGCCATGGAGAAATGGGAGCCTTGCTACGCTGATGGGCGGGATGTAAATTGCCAACAGCCACTCTGGAGAACTGTAAGGTGTGTCCTGAAACATCTAAAAAACACAGCTTGGAGAGCATAGGGCAATTCCACTCATGGGCGTATAAATTGGGAAAACTAAAAATCAGCAAGACACAGGCACCCCAAAGTTTAGGGCTGCTCTGTTGACAAGAACCCCCACTTCATTACACCTTAAATATCCTAGGAAAGAGAAAAGTGGATAAAGAACTTGTGGTCCTCATGTACAATGGAATATCACTCAGCCATGAAATCCACGTCATAAGGCTAGTAGCAGCACGATGAGTGGATTTAGCTACGACGATTCTAAGTGAAATAAGTCACACAGAAAAAGACACTTATCATAAGATATCACTTATAGAGGGAATGTAAAAACCGCTACACTTGAACTGAATTACAAAACAGAACAGAGTCACACGTTCAGAAAACACACTATGGCTGCTGAACGGGAAAGGTGAGGTGGGGTGATGCATAAAACAAGGGTTTCAAATTAGCTCCGATACCGTTCCATAAACCCAATATGTAGTAGACAAGACCTACTCCTTGCTCAGTGAACTGGCCTCAACACCCCCTATTCACCGCCCAAGAATATATCTGACTAGTAAGAATCTTCGAACCTATGTATTGATATCTCTCTGTAAGTGAGTCAAGGGGGTGTAAAGCGGCCTAAACACAGTGGTGAAAAGCAGCTAAACCCCATTATAAAAATAAATTACTTTTCAAAACCCGTGAAACAAAGACAGTGAAAGAGAGAGAAATTCTTACAAAATTCGTTCAGGGGCTGTGATGCAACCTGGATTGACCATATCTAGACCCACAGCTGATTGAGACATAAGGGTGGACACTCTTGGGGCTGAGAGGTTTGGTGAGGTTGCGTGAGCCAACGCAGACCCTTTCAAGTAATACTGCATGGTACCCATCCCATGGGTCCCAAATCTCCAGGTTCAAGGGCATCTTCCTACGTCGAAAACATGCATGAGAAACCCAGAAGATGGTACACCGTGTGATCGGGAAAGGTTTCTAAAACGCACCTCATTTCTCATCTCCTTGTGCTCGGGTTCGCCATTCCAGCCGCTTTACTAGCCATCTCCCTCCTTGGAGAATCAGCACCTTTAATCTCCTGTTCCTTACAGGTTGCAATTTGTCCTGAGGATGAACGGGAAGAGGGGAACCAATGAGAGACTAGCTCTAGGGGTTGGGACACGCACAGGTCACTCTATTTTCCCATCGGGAAGAAGAATTAACCACAAGCTCAGCCTGCCCCCCAGAACCAGAAGAGGGCCTGAAGCAATCCTGCACTTTCGCGGCCAGCTCCCAAAAAAGCGACTGGAAAAATGGAGCTCAGGGGTACTGCAATTCACAAACCTGCAGAGTTATAAATGATAACTCTCGTCCACAAATATATTGAGGGAAGGCAACGAAGAGGCTTTGAAAGCAAGGCAGAATTGCAGGAAACAGATTTCAGGAGGTAGATTCGAATCGCCTTGAAAGCACATGAAAAGCGGCCAAACGTATACAATGATGCCCTTGGCCAAAAAGGACGTATGCGTTTTTTCCTGAATATATTCAGGAAAAAACGCATACGCCCTTTTTGGCCAACCAAGCAACCTGGAAAGGCAAATCAGCGCTCCAAAGAAGTCTCTCTTCCCAGCAGGCAAAAGGGCCATGCGGAAAAAAGTGTCCAAACCAGAAATGCAGGACCGGCCATGGAGAAATGGGAGCCTTGCTACGCTGATGGGCGGGATGTAAATTGCCAACAGCCACTCTGGAGAAGTGTAAGGTGTGTCCTGAAACATCTAAAAAACACAGCTTGGAGAGCATAGGGCACTTCCACTCATGGGCGTATAAATTGGGAAAACTAAAAATCAGCAAGACACAGGCACCCCAAAGTTTAGGGCTGCTCTGTTGACAAGAACCCCCACTTCATTACACCTTAAATATCCTAGGAAAGAGAGAAGTGGATAAAGAACTTGTGGTCCTCATGTACAATGGAATATCACTCAGCCATGAAATCCACGTCATAAGGCTAGTAGCAGCACGATGAGTGGATTTAGCTACGACGATTCTAAGTGAAATAAGTCACACAGAAAAAGACACTTATCATAAGATATCACTTATAGAGGGAATGTAAAAACCGCTACACTTGAACTGAATTACAAAACAGAACAGAGTCACACGTTCAGAAAACACACTATGGCTGCTGAACGGGAAAGGTGAGGTGGGGTGATGCATAAAACAAGGGTTTCAAATTAGCTCCAATACCGTTCCATAAACCCAATATGTAGTAGACAAGACCTACTCCTTGCTCAGTGAACTGGCCTCAACACCCCCTATTCACCGCCCAAGAATATATCTGACTAGTAAGAATCTTCGAACCTATGTATTGATATCTCTCTGTAAGTGAGTCAAGGGGGTGTAAAGCGGCCTAAACACAGCGGTGAAAAGCAGCTAAACCCCATTATAAAAATAAATTACTTTTCAAAACCCGTGAAACAAAGACAGTGAAAGAGAGAGAAATTCTTACAAAATTCGTTCAGGGGCTGTGATGCAACCTGGATTGACCATATCTAGACCCACAGCTGATTGAGACATAAGGGTGGACACTCTTGGGGCTGAGAGGTTTGGTGAGGTTGCGTGAGCCAACGCAGACCCTTTAAAGTAATACTGCATGGTACCCATCCCAAGGGTCCCAAATCTCCAGGTTCAAGGGCATCTTCCTACGTCGAAAACATGCATGAGAAACCCAGAAGATGGTACACCGTGTGATCGGGAAAGGTTTCTAAAACGCACCTCATTTCTCATCTCCTTGTGCTCGGGTTCGCCATTCCAGCCACTTTACTAGCCATCTCCCTCCTTGGAGAATCAGCACCTTTAATCTCCTGTTCCTTACAGGTTGCAATTTGTCCTGAGGATGAACGGGAAGAGGGGAACCAATGAGAGACTAGCTCTAGGGGTTGGGACAGGCACAGGTCACTCTATTTTCCCATCGGGAAGAAGAATTAACCACAAGCTCAGCCTGCCCCCCAGAACCAGAAGAGGGCCTGAAGCAATCTTGCACTTTCGCGGCCAGCTCCCAAAAAAGCGACTGGAAAAATGGAGCTCAGGGGCACTGCAATTCACAAACCTGCAGAGTTATAAATGATAACTCTCGTCCACAAATATATTGAGGGAAGGCAACGAAGAGGCTTTGAAAGCAAGGCAGAATTGCAGGAAACAGATTTCAGGAGGTAGATTCGAATCGCCTTGAAAGCACATGAAAAGCGGCCAAACGTATACAATGATGCCCTTGGCCAAAAAGGGCGTATGCGTTTTTTCCTGAATATATTCAGGAAAAAACGCATACGCCCTTTTTGGCCAACCAAGCAACCTGGAAAGGCAAATCAGCGCTCCAAAGAAGTCTCTCTTCCCAGCAGGCAAAAGGGCCATGCGGAAAAAAGTGTCCAAACCAGAAATGCAGGACCGGCCATGGAGAAATGGGAGCCTTGCTACGCTGATGGGCGGGATGTAAATTGCCAACAGCCACTCTGGAGAACTGTAAGGTGTGTCCTGAAACATCTAAAAAACACAGCTTGGAGAGCATAGGGCACTTCCACTCATGGGCGTATAAATTGGGAAAACTAAAAATCAGCAAGACACAGGCACCCCAAAGTTTAGGGCTGCTCTGTTGACAAGAACCCCCACTTCATTACACCTTAAATATCCTAGGAAAGAGAAAAGTGGATAAAGAACTTGTGGTCCTCATGTACAATGGAATATCACTCAGCCATGAAATCCACGTCATAAGGCTAGTAGCAGCACGATGAGTGGATTTAGCTACGACGATTCTAAGTGAAATAAGTCACACAGAAAAAGACACTTATCATAAGATATCACTTCTAGAGGGAATGTAAAAACCGCTACACTTGAACTGAATTACAAAACAGAACAGAGTCACACGTTCAGAAAACACACTATGGCTGCTGAACGGGAAAGGTGAGGTGGGGTGATGCATAAAACAAGGGTTTCAAATTAGCTCCGATACCGTTCCATAAACCCAATATGTAGTAGACAAGACCTACTCCTTGCTCAGTGAACTGGCCTCAACACCCCCTATTCACCGCCCAAGAATATATCTGACTAGTAAGAATCTTCGAACCTATGTATTGATATCTCTCTGTAAGTGAGTCAAGGGGGTGTAAAGCGGCCTAAACACAGCGGTGAAAAGCAGCTAAACCCCTTTATAAAAATAAATTACTTTTCAAAACCCGTGAAACAAAGACAGTGAAAGAGAGAGAAATTCTTACAAAATTCGTTCAGGGGCTGTGATGCAACCTGGATTGACCATATCTAGACCCACAGCTGATTGAGACATAAGGGTGGACACTCTTGGGGCTGAGAGGTTTGGTGAGGTTGCGTGAGCCAACGCAGACCCTTTAAAGTAATACTGCATGGTACCCATCCCATGGGTCCCAAATCTCCAGGTTCAAGGGCATCTTCCTACGTCGAAAACATGCATGAGAAACCCAGAAGATGGTACACCGTGTGATCGGGAAAGGTTTCTAAAACGCACCTCATTTCTCATCTCCTTGTGCTCGGGTTCGCCATTCCAGCCGCTTTACTAGCCATCTCCCTCCTTGGAGAATCAGCACCTTTAATCTCCTGTTCCTTACAGGTTGCAATTTGTCCTGAGGATGAACGGGAAGAGGGGAACCAATGAGAGACTAGCTCTAGGGGTTGGGACAGGCACAGGTCACTCTATTTTCCCATCGGGAAGAAGAATTAACCACAAGCTCAGCCTGCCCCCCAGAACCAGAAGAGGGCCTGAAGCAATCCTGCACTTTCGCGGCCAGCTCCCAAAAAAGCGACTGGAAAAATGGAGCTCAGGGGCACTGCAATTCACAAACCTGCAGAGTTATAAATGATAACTCTCGTCCACAAATATATTGAGGGAAGGCAACGAAGAGGCTTTGAAAGCAAGGCAGAATTGCAGGAAACAGATTTCAGGAGGTAGATTCGAATCGCCTTGAAAGCACATGAAAAGCGGCCAAACGTATACAATGATGCCCTTGGCCAAAAAGGACGTATGCGTTTTTTCCTGAATATATTCAGGAAAAAACGCATACGCCCTTTTTGGCCAACCAAGCAACCTGGAAAGGCAAATCAGCGCTCCAAAGAAGTCTCTCTTCCCAGCAGGCAAAAGGGCCATGCGGAAAAAAGTGTCCAAACCAGAAATGCAGGACCGGCCATGGAGAAATGGGAGCCTTGCTACGCTGATGGGCGGGATGTAAATTGCCAACAGCCACTCTGGAGAACTGTAAGGTGTGTCCTGAAACATCTAAAAAACACAGCTTGGAGAGCATAGGGCAATTCCACTCATGGGCGTATAAATTGGGAAAACTAAAAATCAGCAAGACACAGGCACCCCAAAGTTTAGGGCTGCTCTGTTGACAAGAACCCCCACTTCATTACACCTTAAATATCCTAGGAAAGAGAAAAGTGGATAAAGAACTTGTGGTCCTCATGTACAATGGAATATCACTCAGCCATGAAATCCACGTCATAAGGCTAGTAGCAGCACGATGAGTGGATTTAGCTACGACGATTCTAAGTGAAATAAGTCACACAGAAAAAGACACTTATCATAAGATATCACTTATAGAGGGAATGTAAAAACCGCTACACTTGAACTGAATTACAAAACAGAACAGAGTCACACGTTCAGAAAACACACTATGGCTGCTGAACGGGAAAGGTGAGGTGGGGTGATGCATAAAACAAGGGTTTCAAATTAGCTCCGATACCGTTCCATAAACCCAATATGTAGTAGACAAGACCTACTCCTTGCTCAGTGAACTGGCCTCAACACCCCCTATTCACCGCCCAAGAATATATCTGACTAGTAAGAATCTTCGAACCTATGTATTGATATCTCTCTGTAAGTGAGTCAAGGGGGTGTAAAGCGGCCTAAACACAGCCGTGAAAAGCAGCTAAACCCCATTATAAAAATAAATTACTTTTCAAAACCCGTGAAACAAAGACAGTGAAAGAGAGAGAAATTCTTACAAAATTCGTTCAGGGGCTGTGATGCAACCTGGATTGACCATATCTAGACCCACAGCTGATTGAGACATAAGGGTGGACACTCTTGGGGCTGAGAGGTTTGGTGAGGTTGCGTGAGCCAACGCAGACCCTTTCAAGTAATACTGCATGGTACCCATCCCATGGGTCCCAAATCTCCAGGTTCAAGGGCATCTTCCTACGTCGAAAACATGCATGAGAAACCCAGAAGATGGTACACCGTGTGATCGGGAATGGTTTCTAAAACGCACCTCATTTCTCATCTCCTTGTGCTCGGGTTCGCCATTCCAGCCGCTTTACTAGCCATCTCCCTCCTTGGAGAATCAGCACCTTTAATCTCCTGTTCCTTACAGGTTGCAATTTGTCCTGAGGATGAACGGGAAGAGGGGAACCAATGAGAGACTAGCTCTAGGGGTTGGGACAGGCACAGGTCACTCTATTTTCCCATCGGGAAGAAGAATTAACCACAAGCTCAGCCTGCCCCCCAGAACCAGAAGAGGGCCTGAAGCAATCCTGCACTTTCGCGGCCAGCTCCCAAAAAAGCGACTGTAAAAATGGAGCTCAGGGGCACTGCAATTCACAAACCTGCAGAGTTATAAATGATAACTCTCGTCCACAAATATATTGAGGGAAGGCAACGAAGAGGCTTTGAAAGCAAGGCAGAATTGCAGGAAACAGATTTCAGGAGGTAGATTCGAATCGCCTTGAAAGCACATGAAAAGCGGCCAAACGTATACAATGATGCCCTTGGCCAAAAAGGACGTATGCGTTTTTTCCTGAATATATTCAGGAAAAAACGCATACGCCCTTTTTGGCCAACCAAGCAACCTGGAAAGGCAAATCAGCGCTCCAAAGAAGTCTCTCTTCCCAGCAGGCAAAAGGGCCATGCGGAAAAAAGTGTCCAAACCAGAAATGCAGGACCGGCCATGGAGAAATGGGAGCCTTGCTACGCTGATGGGCGGGATGTAAATTGCCAACAGCCACTCTGGAGAACTGTAAGGTGTGTCCTGAAACATCTAAAAAACACAGCTTGGAGAGCATAGGGCAATTCCACTCATGGGCGTATAAATTGGGAAAACTAAAAATCAGCAAGACACAGGCACCCCAAAGTTTAGGGCTGCTCTGTTGACAAGAACCCCCACTTCATTACACCTTAAATATCCTAGGAAAGAGAAAAGTGGATAAAGAACTTGTGGTCCTCATGTACAATGGAATATCACTCAGCCATGAAATCCACGTCATAAGGCTAGTAGCAGCACGATGAGTGGATTTAGCTACGACGATTCTAAGTGAAATAAGTCACACAGAAAAAGACACTTATCATAAGATATCACTTATAGAGGGAATGTAAAAACCGCTACACTTGAACTGAATTACAAAACAGAACAGAGTCACACGTTCAGAAAACACACTATGGCTGCTGAACGGGAAAGGTGAGGTGGGGTGATGCATAAAACAAGGGTTTCAAATTAGCTCCGATACCGTTCCATAAACCCAATATGTAGTAGACAAGACCTACTCCTTGCTCAGTGAACTGCCCTCAACACCCCCTATTCACCGCCCAAGAATATATCTGACTAGTAAGAATCTTCGAACCTATGTATTGATATCTCTCTGTAAGTGAGTCAAGGGGGTGTAAAGCGGCCTAAACACAGTGGTGAAAAGCAGCTAAACCCCATTATAAAAATAAATTACTTTTCAAAACCCGTGAAACAAAGACAGTGAAAGAGAGAGAAATTCTTACAAAATTCGTTCAGGGGCTGTGATGCAACCTGGATTGACCATATCTAGACCCACAGCTGATTGAGACATAAGGGTGGACACTCTTGGGGCTGAGAGGTTTGGTGAGGTTGCGTGAGCCAACGCAGACCCTTTCAAGTAATACTGCATGGTACCCATCCCATGGGTCCCAAATCTCCAGGTTCAAGGGCATCTTCCTACGTCGAAAACATGCATGAGAAACCCAGAAGATGGTACACCGTGTGATCGGGAAAGGTTTCTAAAACGCACCTCATTTCTCATCTCCTTGTGCTCGGGTTCGCCATTCCAGCCGCTTTACTAGCCATCTCCCTCCTTGGAGAATCAGCACCTTTAATCTCCTGTTCCTTACAGGTTGCAATTTGTCCTGAGGATGAACGGGAAGAGGGGAACCAATGAGAGACTAGCTCTAGGGGTTGGGACAGGCACAGGTCACTCTATTTTCCCATCGGGAAGAAGAATTAACCACAAGCTCAGCCTGCCCCCCAGAACCAGAAGAGGGCCTGAAGCAATCCTGCACTTTCGCGGCCAGCTCCCAAAAAAGCGACTGGAAAAATGGAGCTCAGGGGTACTGCAATTCACAAACCTGCAGAGTTATAAATGATAACTCTCGTCCACAAATATATTGAGGGAAGGCAACGAAGAGGCTTTGAAAGCAAGGCAGAATTGCAGGAAACAGATTTCAGGAGGTAGATTCGAATCGCCTTGAAAGCACATGAAAAGCGGCCAAACGTATACAATGATGCCCTTGGCCAAAAAGGACGTATGCGTTTTTTCCTGAATATATTCAGGAAAAAACGCATACGCCCTTTTTGGCCAACCAAGCAACCTGGAAAGGCAAATCAGCGCTCCAAAGAAGTCTCTCTTCCCAGCAGGCAAAAGGGCCATGCGGAAAAAAGTGTCCAAACCAGAAATGCAGGACCGGCCATGGAGAAATGGGAGCCTTGCTACGCTGATGGGCGGGATGTAAATTGCCAACAGCCACTCTGGAGAAGTGTAAGGTGTGTCCTGAAACATCTAAAAAACACAGCTTGGAGAGCATAGGGCACTTCCACTCATGGGCGTATAAATTGGGAAAACTAAAAATCAGCAAGACACAGGCACCCCAAAGTTTAGGGCTGCTCTGTTGACAAGAACCCCCACTTCATTACACCTTAAATATCCTAGGAAAGAGAAAAGTGGATAAAGAACTTGTGGTCCTCATGTACAATGGAATATCACTCAGCCATGAAATCCACGTCATAAGGCTAGTAGCAGCACGATGAGTGGATTTAGCTGCGACGATTCTAAGTGAAATAAGTCACACAGAAAAAGACACTTATCATAAGATATCACTTATAGAGGGAATGTAAAAACCGCTACACTTGAACTGAATTACAAAACAGAACAGAGTCACACGTTCAGAAAACACACTATGGCTGCTGAACGGGAAAGGTGAGGTGGGGTGATGCATAAAACAAGGGTTTCAAATTAGCTCCGATACCGTTCCATAAACCCAATATGTAGTAGACAAGACCTACTCCTTGCTCAGTGAACTGGCCTCAACACCCCCTATTCACCGCCCAAGAATATATCTGACTAGTAAGAATCTTCGAACCTATGTATTGATATCTCTCTGTAAGTGAGTCAAGGGGGTGTAAAGCGGCCTAAACACAGTGGTGAAAAGCAGCTAAACCCAATTATAAAAATAAATTACTTTTCAAAACCCGTGAAACAAAGACAGTGAAAGAGAGAGAAATTCTTACAAAATTCGTTCAGGGGCTGTGATGCAACCTGGATTGACCATATCTAGACCCACAGCTGATTGAGACATAAGGGTGGACACTCTTGGGGCTGAGAGGTTTGGTGAGGTTGCATCAGCCAACGCAGACCCTTTCAAGTAATACTGCATGGTGCCCATCCCATGGGTCCCAAATCTCCAGGTTCAAGGGCATCTTCCTACGTCGAAAACATGCATGAGAAACCCAGAAGATGGTACACCGTGTGATCGGGAAAGGTTTCTAAAACGCACCTCATTTCTCATCTCCTTGTGCTCGGGTTCGCCATTCCAGCCGCTTTACTAGCCATCTCCCTCCTTGGAGAATCAGCACCTTTAATCTCCTGTTCCTTACAGGTTGCAATTTGTCCTGAGGATGAACGGGAAGAGGGGAACCAATGAGAGACTAGCTCTAGGGGTTGGGACAGGCACAGGTCACTCTATTTTCCCATCGGGAAGAAGAATTAACCACAAGCTCAGCCTGCCCCCCAGAACCAGAAGAGGGCCTGAAGCAATCCTGCACTTTCGCGGCCAGCTCCCAAAAAAGCGACTGGAAAAATGGAGCTCAGGGGCACTGCAATTCACAAACCTGCAGAGTTATAAATGATAACTCTCGTCCACAAATATATTGAGGGAAGGCAACGAAGAGGCTTTGAAAGCAAGGCAGAATTGCAGGAAACAGATTTCAGGAGGTAGATTCGAATCGCCTTGAAAGCACATGAAAAGCGGCCAAACGTATACAATGATGCCCTTGGCCAAAAAGGACGTATGCGTTTTTTCCTGAATATATTCAGGAAAAAACGCATACGCCCTTTTTGGCCAACCAAGCAACCTGGAAAGGCAAATCAGCGCTCCAAAGAAGTCTCTCTTCCCAGCAGGCAAAAGGGCCATGCGGAAAAAAGTGTCCAAACCAGAAATGCAGGACCGGCCATGGAGAAATGGGAGCCTTGCTACGCTGATGGGCGGGATGTAAATTGCCAACAGCCACTCTGGAGAAGTGTAAGGTGTGTCCTGAAACATCTAAAAAACACAGCTTGGAGAGCATAGGGCAATTCCACTCATGGGCGTATAAATTGGGAAAACTAAAAATCAGCAAGACACAGGCACCCCAAAGTTTAGGGCTGCTCTGTTGACAAGAACCCCCACTTCATTACACCTTAAATATCCTAGGAAAGAGAAAAGTGGATAAAGAACTTGTGGTCCTCATGTACAATGGAATATCACTCAGCCATGAAATCCACGTCATAAGGCTAGTAGCAGCACGATGAGTGGATTTAGCTACGACGATTCTAAGTGAAATAAGTCACACAGAAAAAGACACTTATCATAAGATATCACTTATAGAGGGAATGTAAAAACCGCTACACTTGAACTGAATTACAAAACAGAACAGAGTCACACGTTCAGAAAACACACTATGGCTGCTGAACGGGAAAGGTGAGGTGGGGTGATGCATAAAACAAGGGTTTCAAATTAGCTCCGATACCGTTCCATAAACCCAATATGTAGTAGACAAGACCTACTCCTTGCTCAGTGAACTGGCCTCAACACCCCCTATTCACCGCCCAAGAATATATCTGACTAGTAAGAATCTTCGAACCTATGTATTGATATCTCTCTGTAAGTGAGTCAAGGGGGTGTAAAGCGGCCTAAACACAGTGGTGAAAAGCAGCTAAACCCAATTATAAAAATAAATTACTTTTCAAAACCCGTGAAACAAAGACAGTGAAAGAGAGAGAAATTCTTACAAAATTCGTTCAGGGGCTGTGATGCAACCTGGATTGACCATATCTAGACCCACAGCTGATTGAGACATAAGGGTGGACACTCTTGGGGCTGAGAGGTTTGGTGAGGTTGCATCAGCCAACGCAGACCCTTTCAAGTAATACTGCATGGTGCCCATCCCATGGGTCCCAAATCTCCAGGTTCAAGGGCATCTTCCTACGTCGAAAACATGCATGAGAAACCCAGAAGATGGTACACCGTGTGATCGGGAAAGGTTTCTAAAACGCACCTCATTTCTCATCTCCTTGTGCTCGGGTTCGCCATTCCAGCCGCTTTACTAGCCATCTCCCTCCTTGGAGAATCAGCACCTTTAATCTCCTGTTCCTTACAGGTTGCAATTTGTCCTGAGGATGAACGGGAAGAGGGGAACCAATGAGAGACTAGCTCTAGGGGTTGGGACAGGCACAGGTCACTCTATTTTCCCATCGGGAAGAAGAATTAACCACAAGCTCAGCCTGCCCCCCAGAACCAGAAGAGGGCCTGAAGCAATCCTGCACTTTCGCGGCCAGCTCCCAAAAAAGCGACTGGAAAAATGGAGCTCAGGGGCACTGCAATTCACAAACCTGCAGAGTTATAAATGATAACTCTCGTCCACAAATATATTGAGGGAAGGCAACGAAGAGGCTTTGAAAGCAAGGCAGAATTGCAGGAAACAGATTTCAGGAGGTAGATTCGAATCGCCTTGAAAGCACATGAAAAGCGGCCAAACGTATACAATGATGCCCTTGGCCAAAAAGGACGTATGCGTTTTTTCCTGAATATATTCAGGAAAAAACGCATACGCCCTTTTTGGCCAACCAAGCAACCTGGAAAGGCAAATCAGCGCTCCAAAGAAGTCTCTCTTCCCAGCAGGCAAAAGGGCCATGCGGAAAAAAGTGTCCAAACCAGAAATGCAGGACCGGCCATGGAGAAATGGGAGCCTTGCTACGCTGATGGGCGGGATGTAAATTGCCAACAGCCACTCTGGAGAAGTGTAAGGTGTGTCCTGAAACATCTAAAAAACACAGCTTGGAGAGCATAGGGCAATTCCACTCATGGGCGTATAAATTGGGAAAACTAAAAATCAGCAAGACACAGGCACCCCAAAGTTTAGGGCTGCTCTGTTGACAAGAACCCCCACTTCATTACACCTTAAATATCCTAGGAAAGAGAAAAGTGGATAAAGAACTTGTGGTCCTCATGTACAATGGAATATCACTCAGCCATGAAATCCACGTCATAAGGCTAGTAGCAGCACGATGAGTGGATTTAGCTACGACGATTCTAAGTGAAATAAGTCACACAGAAAATGACACTTATCATAAGATATCACTTATAGAGGGAATGTAAAAACCGCTACACTTGAACTGAATTACAAAACAGAACAGAGTCACACGTTCAGAAAACACACTATGGCTGCTGAACGGGAAAGGTGAGGTGGGGTGATGCATAAAACAAGGGTTTCAAATTAGCTCCGATACCGTTCCATAAACCCAATATGTAGTAGACAAGACCTACTCCTTGCTCAGTGAACTGGCCTCAACACCCCCTATTCACCGCCCAAGAATATATCTGACTAGTAAGAATCTTCGAACCTATGTATTGATATCTCTCTGTAAGTGAGTCAAGGGGGTGTAAAGCGGCCTAAACACAGTGGTGAAAAGCAGCTAAACCCCATTATAAAAATAAATTACTTTTCAAAACCCGTGAAAAAAAGACAGTGAAAGAGAGAGAAATTCTTACAAAATTCGTTCAGGGGCTGTGATGCAACCTGGATTGACCATATCTAGACCCACAGCTGATTGAGACATAAGGGTGGACACTCTTGGGGCTGAGAGGTTTGGTGAGGTTGCGTGAGCCAACGCAGACCCTTTCAAGTAATACTGCATGGTACCCATCCCATGGGTCCCAAATCTCCAGGTTCAAGGGCATCTTCCTACGTCGAAAACATGCATGAGAAACCCAGAAGATGGTACACCGTGTGATCGGGAAAGGTTTCTAAAACGCACCTCATTTCTCATCTCCTTGTGCTCGGGTTCGCCATTCCAGCCGCTTTACTAGCCGTCTCCCTCCTTGGAGAATCAGCACCTTTAATCTCCTGTTCCTTACAGGTTGCAATTTGTCCTGAGGATGAACGGGAAGAGGGGAACCAATGAGAGACTAGCTCTAGGGGTTGGGACAGGCACAGGTCACTCTATTTTCCCATCGGGAAGAAGAATTAACCACAAGCTCAGCCTGCCCCCCAGAACCAGAAGAGGGCCTGAAGCAATCCTGCACTTTCGCGGCCAGCTCCCAAAAAAGCGACTGGAAAAATGGAGCTCAGGGGTACTGCAATTCACAAACCTGCAGAGTTATAAATGATAACTCTCGTCCACAAATATATTGAGGGAAGGCAACGAAGAGGCTTTGAAAGCAAGGCAGAATTGCAGGAAACAGATTTCAGGAGGTAGATTCGAATCGCCTTGAAAGCACATGAAAAGCGGCCAAACGTATACAATGATGCCCTTGGCCAAAAAGGACGTATGCGTTTTTTCCTGAATATATTCAGGAAAAAACGCATACGCCCTTTTTGGCCAACCAAGCAACCTGGAAAGGCAAATCAGCGCTCCAAAGAAGTCTCTCTTCCCAGCAGGCAAAAGGGCCATGCGGAAAAAAGTGTCCAAACCAGAAATGCAGGACCGGCCATGGAGAAATGGGAGCCTTGCTACGCTGATGGGTGGGATGTAAATTGCCAACAGCCACTCTGGAGAAGTGTAAGGTGTGTCCTGAAACATCTAAAAAACACAGCTTGGAGAGCATAGGGCACTTCCACTCATGGGCGTATAAATTGGGAAAACTAAAAATCAGCAAGACACAGGCACCCCAAAGTTTAGGGCTGCTCTGTTGACAAGAACCCCCACTTCATTACACCTTAAATATCCTAGGAAAGAGAAAAGTGGATAAAGAACTTGTGGTCCTCATGTACAATGGAATATCACTCAGCCATGAAATCCACGTCATAAGGCTAGTAGCAGCACGATGAGTGGATTTAGCTACGACGATTCTAAGTGAAATAAGTCACACAGAAAAAGACACTTATCATAAGATATCACTTATAGAGGGAATGTAAAAACCGCTACACTTGAACTGAATTACAAAACAGAACAGAGTCACACGTTCAGAAAACACACTATGGCTGCTGAACGGGAAAGGTGAGGTGGGGTGATGCATAAAAGAAGGGTTTCAAATTAGCTCCGATACCGTTCCATAAACCCAATATGTAGTAGACAAGACCTACTCCTTGCTCAGTGAACTGGCCTCAACACCCCCTATTCACCGCCCAAGAATATATCTGACTAGTAAGAATCTTCGAACCTATGTATTGATATCTCTCTGTAAGTGAGTCAAGGGGGTGTAAAGCGGCCTAAACACAGCCGTGAAAAGCAGCTAAACCCCATTATAAAAATAAATTACTTTTCAAAACCCGTGAAACAAAGACAGTGAAAGAGAGAGAAATTCTTACAAAATTCGTTCAGGGGCTGTGATGCAACCTGGATTGACCATATCTAGACCCACAGCTGATTGAGACATAAGGGTGGACACTCTTGGGGCTGAGAGGTTCGGTGAGGTTGGGTGAGCCAACGCAGACCCTTTCAAGTAATACTGCATGGTACCCATCCCATGGGTCCCAAATCTCCAGGTTCAAGAGCATCTTCCTACGTCGAAAACATGCATGAGAAACCCAGAAGATGGTACACCGTGTGATCGGGAAAGGTTTCTAAAACGCACCTCATTTCTCATCTCCTTGTGCTCGGGTTCGCCATTCCAGCCGCTTTACTAGCCATCTCCCTCCTTGGAGAATCAGCACCTTTAATCTCCTGTTCCTTACAGGTTGCAATTTGTCCTGAGGATGAACGGGAAGAGGGGAACCAATGAGAGACTAGCTCTAGGGGTTGGGACAGGCACAGGTCACTCTATTTTCCCATCGGGAAGAAGAATTAACCACAAGCTCAGCCTGCCCCCCAGAACCAGAAGAGGGCCTGAAGCAATCCTGCACTTTTGCGGCCAGCTCCCAAAAAAGCGACTGGAAAAATGGAGCTCAGGGGCACTGAGGTTCACAAACCTGCAGAGTTATAAATGATAACTCTCGTCCACAAATATATTAAGGGAAGGCAACGAAGAGGCTTTGAAAGCAAGGCAGAATTGCAGGAAACAGATTTCAGGAGGTAGATTCGAATCGCCTTGAAAGCACATGAAAAGCGGCAAAACGTGGACAATGATGCCCTTGGCCAAAAAGGGCGTATGCGTTTTTTCCTGAATATATTCAGGAAAAAACGCATACGCCCTTTTTGGCCAACCAAGCAACCTGGAAAGGCAAATCAGCGCTCCAAAGAAGTCTCTCTTCCCAGCAGGCAAAAGGGCCATGCGGAAAAAGTGTCCAAACCAGAAATGCAGGACCGGCCATGGAGAAATGGGAGCCTTGCTACGCTGATGGGCGGGATGTAAATTGCCAACAGCCACTCTGGAGAAGTGTACGGTGTGTCCTGATACATGTAAAAAACACAGCTTGGAGAGCATAGGGCACTTCCACTCATGGGCGTATAAATTGGGAAAACTAAAAATCAGCAAGACACAGGCACCCCAAAGTTTAGGGCTGCTCTGTTGACAAGAACCCCCACTTCATTACACCTTAAATATCCTAGGAAAGAGAAAAGTGGATAAAGAACTTGTGGTCCTCATGTACAATGGAATATCACTCAGCCATGAAATCCACGTCACAAGGCTAGTAGCAGCACGATGAGTGGATTTAGGTACGACGATTCTAAGTGAAATAAGTCACACAGAAAAAGACACTTATCATAAGATATCACTTATAGAGGCAATGTAAAAACCGCTACACTTGAACTGAATTACAGAACAGGACAGAGTCACAAGTTCAGAAAACACACTATGGCTGCTGAACGGGAAAGGTGAGGTGGGGTGATGCATAAAACAAGGTTTTCAAATTAGCTCAGATACCGTTCCATAAACCCAATATGTAGTAGACAAGACCTACTCCTTGCTCAGTGAACTGGCCTCAACACCCCCTATTCACCGCACAAAAATATATCTGACTAGTAAGAATCTTCAAACCTATGTATTGATATCTCTCTGTGAGTGAGTCAAGGGGGTGTAAAGCGGCATAAACACAGCCGTGAAAAGCAGCAAAACCCCATTATAAAAATAAATTACTTTTCAAAACCCGTGAAACAAAGACAGTGAAAGAGAGAGAAATTCTTACAAAATTCGTTCAGGGGCTGTGATGCAACCTGGATTGACCATATCTAGACCCACAGCTGATTGAGACATAAGGGTGGACACTCTTGGGGCTC
The DNA here is from genome assembly GCF_949987535.1 of Balaenoptera acutorostrata. Lineage (NCBI taxonomy): Eukaryota > Metazoa > Chordata > Mammalia > Artiodactyla > Balaenopteridae > Balaenoptera > Balaenoptera acutorostrata. Next base: position 517,566 of record NW_026645541.1, read on the forward strand.
AGAGGTTTGGTGAGGTTGCGTGAGCCAACGCAGACCCTTTAAAATAATACTGCATGGTACCCATTCCATGTGTCCCAAATCTCCAGGTTCAAGGGAATCTTGCTACGTCGAAAACATGCATGAGAAACCCAGAAGATGGTACACCGTGCGATCGGGAAAGGTTTCTAAAACGCACCTCATTTCCCATCTCCTTGTGCTCGGGTTCGCCATTCTAGCCGCTTTACTAGCCTTCTCCGTCCTTGGAGAATCAGCACCTTTAACCTCCTGTTCCATACAGGTTGCAATTTGTCCTGAGGATGAACGGGAAGAGGGGGAACCAATGAGAGACTAGCTCTAGGGGTTGGGACAGGCACAGGTCACTCTATTTTCCCATCAGGAAGAAGAAATAACCACAAGCTCAGCCTGCCCCCCAGAACCAGAAGAGGGCCTGAAGCAATCCTGCACTTTTGCGGCCAGCTCCCAAAAAAGCGACTGGAAAAATGGAGCTCAGGGGTACTGCAATTCACAAACCTGCAGAGTTATAAATGATAACTGTCGTCCACAAATATATTGAGGGAAGGCAACGAAGAGGCTTTGAAAGCAAGGCAGAATTGCAGGAAACAGATTTCAGGAGGTAGATTCGAATCGCCTTGAAAGCACATGAAAAGCAGCAAAACGTGGACAATGATGCCCTTGGTCAAAAAGGGCGTATGCGTTTTTTCCTGAATATATTCAGGAAAAAACGCATACGCCCTTTTTGGCCAACCAAGCAACCTGAAAAGGCAAATCAGCGCTCCAAAGAAGTCTCGCTTCGCAGCGGGCAAAAGGGCCATGCGGAAAAAAGTGTCCAAACCAGAAATGCAGGACCGGCCATGGAGAAATGGGAGCCTTGCTACGCTGATGGGCAGGATGTAAATTGCCAACAGCCACTCTGGAGAACTGTAAGGTGTGTCCTGAAACATCTAAAAAACACAGCTTGGAGAGCATAGGGCAATTCCACTCATGGGCGTATAAATTGGGAAAGCTAAAATCAGCAAGACACAGGCCCACCAAAGTTTAGGGCTACTCTGTTGACAAGAACCCCCACTTCATTACACCTTATATATCCTAGGAAAGTGAATAGTAGATAAAGAAGTTGTGGTCCTCATGTACAATGGTATATCACTCAGCCATGAAATCCACGTCATAAGGCTATTAGCAGCACGATGAGTGGATTTAGCTACGACGATTCTAAGTGAAATAAGTCACACAGAAAAAGACACTTATCATTAGATATCACTTATAGAGGGAATGTAAAAACCGCTACACTTGAACTGAATTACAAAACAGAACAGAGTCCCACGTTCAGAAAACACACTATGGCTGCTGAACGGGACAGGGGAGGTGGGGTGATGCATAAAACAAGGGTTTCAAATTAGCTCAGATACCGTTCCATAAACCCAATATGTAGTAGACAAGACCTACTCCTTGCTCAGTGAACTGGACTCAACACCCCCTATTCACCACACAAGATTATATCTGTCTAGTAAGAATCTTCAAACCTATGTATTGATATCTCTCTGTAAGTGAGTCAAGGGGGTGTAAAGCGGCATAAACACAGCCGTGAAAAGCAGCTAAACCCCATTATAAAAATAAATTACTATTGAAAACCCGTGAAACAAAGACAGAGAAAGAGAGAGAAATTCTTACAAAATTCGTTCAGGGGCTGTGATGCAACCTGGATTGACCATATCTAGACCCACAGCTGATTGAGACATAAGGGTGGACACTCTTGGGGCTGAGAGGTTTGGTGAGGTTGCGTGAGCCAACGCAGACCCTTTCAAGTAATACTGCATGGTACCCATCCCATGGGTCCCAAATCTCCAGGTTCAAGGGCATCTTCCTACGTCGAAAACATGCATGAGAAACCCAGAAGATGGTACACCGTGTGATTGGGAAAGGTTTCTAAAACGCACCTCATTTCTCATCTCCTTGTGCTCGGGTTCGCCATTCCAGCCGCTTTACTAGCCATCTCCCTCCTTGGAGAATCAGCACCTTTAATCTCCTATTCCTTACAGGTTGCAATTTGTCCTGAGGATGAACGGGAAGAGGGGAACCAATGAGAGACTAGCTCTAGGGGTTGGGACAGGCACAGGTCACTCTATTTTCCCATCGGGAAGAAGAATTAACCACAAGCTCAGCCTGCCCCCCAGAACCAGAAGAGGGCCTGAAGCAATCCTGCACTTTCGCGGCCAGCTCCCAAAAAAGTGAGTTGAAAAATGGAGCTCAGGGGCACTGCAATTCACAAACCTGAAGAATTATAAATGATAACTCTCGTCCACAAATATATTGAGGGAAGGCAACGAAGAGGATTTGAATGCAAGGCCGAATTCCAGGAAAAAGTTTTCAGGAGGTAGATTCGAATAAGCTTCAAAGCTCATGAAAAGAGGCTAAACGTGGACAACGATGCCCTTGGCCAAAAAGGGCGTATGCGTTTTCTCCGGAATATATTCAGGAAAAAACGCATACGCCCTTTTTGGCCAACCAAGCAATCTGGAAAGGCAAATCAGCGCTCCAAAGAAGTCTCGCTTCCCATCGGGCAAAAGGGCCATGCGGAAAAATGTGTCAAAACCAGAAATGCAGGACCGGCCATGGAGAAATGGGAGCCTTGCTACGCTGATGGGCGGGATGTAAATTGCCAACAGCCACTCTGGAGAAGTGTACGGTGTGTCCTGAAACATCTAAAAAACACAGCTTAGAGAGCATAGGGCACTTCCACTCATGGGCGTATAAATTGGGAAAACTAAAAATCAGCAAGATGCAGGCACTCCAAAGTTTACGGCTGTTCTATAGACAGGAACCTCCACTTCATTACACCTTAAATATCGTAAGAAAGAGAAAAATGGATAAAGAAGTTGTGGTCCTTATGTACAATGGAATATCACTCAGCCATGAAATCAACGTCATAAGGCTAGTAGCAGCATGATGAGTGGATTTAGGTACGACGATTCTAATTGAAATAAGTCACACAGAAAAAGACACTTATCATTAGATATCACTTATAGAGGGAATGTAAAAACCGCTACACTTGAACTGAATTACAAAACAGAACAGAGTCACACGTTTAGAAAACATTCTATGGCTGCTGAACGGGAAAGGTGAGGTGGGGTGATGCATAAAACAAGGGTTTCAAATTAGCTCAGATACCGTGCCATAAACCCAATATGTAATAAAAAAGACCTACTCCTTACTCAGTGAACTGGACTCAACACCCCCCATTCACCGCACAGGAATATATCTGACTAGTAAGAATCTTCAAACCTATGTACTGATATCTCTCTGTAAGTAAGTCAAGGGGGTGTAAAGCGGCCTAAACACAGCCGTGAAAAACAGCTAAACCCCATTATAAATTACTTTTCAAAACCCGTGAAACAAAGACAGTGAAAGAGAGAGAAATTCTTACAAAATTCGTTCAGGGGCTGTGATGCAACCTGGATTGACCATATCTAGACCCACAGCTGATTGAGACATAAGGGTGGACACTCTTGGGGCTGAGAGGTTCGGTGAGGTTGGGTGAGCCAACGCAGACCCTTTCAAGTAATACTGCATGGTACCCATCCCATGGGTCCCAAATCTCCAGGTTCAACGGAATCTTCCTACACCAAAAATATGCATGGGAAACACAGAGAATGGTACATCATGTGATCGAGAAAGGTTTCTAAAAGGCACCTCATTTCTCATCTCCTGATGCTCTGTATTGCCATTCCTGCCACTTTACTAACAATCTCCCCACTTGGAGAATCAGCACCTTTCACTCCCTGTTTCATCCAGGTTGCAAATTGCCGTGAGGATGAACGGGAATCGGGGGAACCAATGAGAGACTAGCTCTAAGTGTTGGTAAATGCACAGGTCACTCTAATTTCCCAACAGGAAGAAGAATTAAACACAGCCTTGGCCTGCTCCCTAGAACCAGAATAGGGCCTGAAGCAATCCCGCGGATTTGCGGCCAGCTCCCAAAAAGCGAGTTGAAAAATAGAGTTCACGGTCACTGCAATTCACAAACCTGCAGAGTTATAAATGATAACTCTCGTCCAAAAATATATTGAAGGAAGGCAGCGAAGAGGATTTCAAAGCAAAGGAAAATTGCAGGAAACTGATTTCAGGAGGTAGATACGAATCGCCCCTAAAGCACATGAAAAGCTTCAAAACGTCGAAAACGGTGCACTTGTCCCAAAAGGGCGTATGCGTTTTTTCCTGAATATATACAGGAAAAAACGCATACGCCCTTTTGGGCCAACCAAGCAAGCTGTAAATGCAAATCAGCACTACAAAGAAGTCTCACTTCCCATCGGTCAAAAGCGTCATCCTAAAAAAGTGTAAAAACCAGAAATGCAGGACAGGCCATGGAGAAATGAGAACCTCGTTACGCTCATGGGCGGGATGAAAATTGCCAACAGCCTCTGTGGAGAAGTGTATGGTGTGTCCTGAAACATGTAGGAAACAGCTTAGAGAGCATAGGGCACTTCCATTCATGGCTGTATAACTTGGGAAAACTAAAAATCAGCAAGACACAGGCACCCCAAATTTTAGGGCTGCTCTGTTTCCAAGAACCTCCACTTCGGTACACCTTAAATATCCCAGGAAAGAGGAAAATGGATAAAGAAGTTGTGGTACTTATGTACAATGGAATATGACTCATCCATGAAATCAATGTCCTAAGGCTACTAGCAGCATGATGAGTGGATGTAGGTACGATGATTCTAAGTGAAATAAGTCACACAGAAAAAGACACTTATCAAAAGGTATCACTTATAGAGGGAATGTAAAAACCGTTACACTTGAACTGAATTACAAAACTGAACAGAGTCACACATTTAGAAAACACACTATGACTGCTTAACGGGAAAGGTGAGGTGGGGTGATGCATGAAACAAGGGTTTCAAATTAGCTCAGATACCGTTCCATAAACCCAATATGTAATAGACAAGACCTACTCCTTGCTCACTGAACTGGACTCAACACCCCCTATTCACCGCACAAGACTATATCTGACTAGTAAGAATCTTAAACCCTATGTATTGATATCTCTCTGTAAGTGAGTCAAGTGGGTGTAAAGCGGCATAAACACAGCCGTGAAAAGCCGCTAAACCCCATTATAAAAATAAACTACTTTTAAATACCCTTGAAACAAAGACGTTGAAAGACAGAGAAATTCTCACACAATTCATTCAGGGGCTGTGATGCAACCTAGATTGACCATATCTAGATCCACAGCTGGATGAGACATAAGGGTGGACACTTTTGGGGCTGAAGGCTCCTTCCCTAGTTACCAGATTGGGGAATGTGGAAAGGCTGCCGCCCTCCGGCCGTTACCTGCCAAAGCAGCTTTCAAATCTGTGCTAATGGTCACTTCATATGAACAAGTACTTCAGGGCTGTAAATGAAACCTGCCTTCAAAATGTCTTGAGGGAGATAATGGCCAAAAATTTTCAAAATGTGACACTTACTTTAAGAAAACACTTTGAAGAACTAAGCTGTAATCACAGTTTGATAAATAGAAAGGGCATGCTTTAAAGCTCAATTTCAACAGATTTTGGGACACATGCAAATTCAACCACAGAGAGGTATCAGCTCGCACCTGTTAGAATAACCATCAGCAAGAAAACTACAAACAATAAATATTGAAGGTGTTTTGGAGAAATGCATACCCTCAATTTTAAGTGGGACGTAACCTGGAAAGAGCCACTAATGAGAACTGAATGGTGGTGCCTTTAAAACGTACACACTGAGCTACCATATGATACAGCAAGCCCACTCCTTGGCCTATAACATAAGAAGATAGAACTGGAAAGACACAGGCAAGAAAATATGCATTGCAGCAGTATTACAATAGCCAAGACATGGAGGCAACCAGAAAGTCCATCAAGAGGTGCGTGGCCAAAGAAGAACTGGTACACGTACAGATGGAATATTAGCCAGGGAAAAAAATGAAACAATGCCATTTGCAGCACCATGTATGATTCTTGAGGTAATCAGGCAAATTGTACTAAGTCAGAAAGCCAAAGACACATATCCTATAATATCACTTATAGGTCTTAGCTAAAAATTCATACCAATGAAGATATTTCCACAGAGAAATGCAATCACAGATTTATTAAACAAACTTATGGTTCACCAAATGGAAAGGTGTGAGGATTGGATACATTAGGATATTGGGGTTAAGATAGATATAGAAACACATGTGAAATATGTAATCACCAAAGACCTATGTAATACCAAGACAAGACTGCTCAACATTGTGTCATAACCTACATGGGAAAATGATCCAAAGAAGAATAGATATATGTATATGTTTAAAAGAACCACATCTTGCACACCTAGAAGAAACAAAACATTTTAATCAAATTTGCTCTGACAAAAAATAAAAATTAGATTAAAAAAAAAAACAAGAAGTAGTGAGACATAAACTTAAGGGGCTTTTTGCTGGCACATTGCATTCTAATTTACAACCAGAACATGAATTCCATTAAGACTCTGTCATCACTAATAAAGCAGCTTTATAAGCAATGTTGAAGGTAGCTTAAAAGAAGTCTCACTAATTATTGATAGTAACAAGGAAACAAAGAAAAGTAAAAATCTCACTGCAAAAAGTATACATAGGGTAAGGATAGTAGATCAAACACTTATTAAACTTCTGTAAAGAATAAAAGACAACAGTAGTATGTTTTTTTAAAAAGAGAGGGCCCAAATAAATCTGAAATGAAAGAGATGATGTTACAACAGACAGACACCACAGAAATACAAAGTATCCTAAGATACACACAGGGTAACTCAGGGCTCAGACTGGACAGAGCTCACTCTCCAGTCCCCTGCACATGACTTACAGGAGCCTCAGGAACTGAGGAGGGGGTCCCTGAGGAGAGGCTCAAGATAGAATATGGTAGGCATTAACATGACTGCATTCATCTTAAACATGCCTGAACTACATTCACACGAGATGATTTTGTCCTGTATGTACATCGGCACCTCTAGTCGGAACTGCAGATCTTTGGCTTCAACACCTCTACTGACAACGTTAGCTTCACCTACTGTGGACCGTCTCCTATAGGATTTCTAGAACCACAAAACATCGAAGCTTCACAGGACCCAGAGTCTGTGCGACTCCACGCAGAGTCTCAGAGTCTCAACTCCACTCAGATACTCCACTCATGGAGGGCACAAACAAAGTAGTGTGCACATCAGGACCCAGGGGAAGGAGCAGTGACCCTGTAGGAGAATGATCAGAACTACCTGCTACTTTTAGAGGGTCTCCTGCAGAGGCAGGTGGTGGCTGTGGCTGTGGCTCACCGTGAGGACAACGACAATGGCAGCAGAAGTTCTGGGAAATACTCCTTGGTGTGAGCCCTCCCAGAGTCCGCCATTAGCCCCACCAAGAGCAAGGTAGGCTCCAGTGCTGGGTCGCCTCAGGCCAAACCACCAACAGGGAGGGAACCCAGCCCCATGCATCAGCAGACAAGCGGATTAAACTTTTTATTAAAGTTTTATTTAATCCACAGACAAGCGGATTAAAGCTCTGCCCACCAAAGCAACACCCAGCTCTACCCACCACCAGTCCCTCCCATCAGGAAGCTTGCACAAGCCTCTAAGATAGACTCATCCACCAGAGAGCAGACAGCAGAAGCAAGAAGAACTACAATTCTGCAGCCTGTGGAAGGAAAACCACATTCACAGAAAGATAGACAAAATGAAAAGGCAGAGGACTTTATACCAGATCAAGGAACAAGATAAAAACCCCAGAAAAAAAAAAAAACGAAATGACGTGGAGATAGGGAACCTTCCCGAAAAAGAATTCCGAATAATGATAGTGAAGTTGAGCCAAGACCTTGGAAAAAGAAAGGAGGCAAAGATGGAGAAGACACAAAAAATGCTTAACAAAGACCTAGAAGAATTAAGGAACAAACACCTAGAAGAATTAAAGAACAAACAAACAGAGGTGAACAATGTAATAACTGAAATGAAAAATATACTAGAAGGAATCAGTAGCAGAATAACTGTGGCAGAAGAACGGATAAGTGACCTGGAAGACAGAAAGGTGGAAATCACTGCCATGGAACAGAATAAAGAAAAAGAATGAAAATAAATGAAGACACCCCAAGAGTCCTCTGGGACAACATTAAACACAACAACATTCGCATGATAGGGGTCCCAGAAGGAGAAGAGAGAGAAAGGACCCGAGAATATATTTGAAGAGATTATGGTCAAAAACTTCCCTAGCATGGGAAAAGAAATAGCCACCCAAGTCCAGAAGCACAGAGAGTCCCAGGCAGGATAAACCAAAGGAGAAAAATGACAAGACACATAGTAATCAAATTGACAAAAATTAACGACAAAGAAAAATTATTGAAAGCAGCAAGGGAAAAATGACAAATAACATACAAGGGAACTCCCATAAGGATAACAGCTGATTTCTCAGCAGAAAATCTACAAGCCAGAAGGGAGTGGCATGATCAATTTAAAGTGATGAAAGGGAAGAACCTACAACCAAGAGTACTCCACCCTGCAAAGGTCTCATTCAGATTTGATGGAGAAATCAAAAGCCTTACAGACAAGCAAAAGCTAAGAGAATTCAGCACCATGAAACCAGCTCTACCCCAAATGCTAAAGGAACTTCTCTAAGTGGGAAACACAAGAGAAGAAAAGGACCCACCAAGACAACCCCATAACAATTAAGAAAATAGTAATAGGAACATACATATCGATAATTACCTTAAACGTGAATGCACTAAATGTTCCAACCAAAAGACACAGGCTCGCTGAATGGATACAAAAACAAGACCCATATATATGCTGTCTACAAGAGACCCATTTCAGACCTAGGGACACACACAGACTGAAAGTGAGGCGATGGAAAAATATATTCTATGCAAATGAAAATCAAAAGAAAGCTGGAGTAGCAATACTCATATCAGATAAAATAGACTTTAAAATAAAGAATGTTACAAGAGACAAGGAAAGACAGTACATAATGGTCAAGGGATCAATCCAAGAAGAAGATATAACAATTATAAATATATATGTACCCAACATAGGAGCACCTCAATGTATAAGGCAACCGCTAACAGCTATAAAAGAGGAAATCAACAGTAACACAATAATAGTGGGGGACTTTAACAGCTCACTTACACCAGTGGAGATCAGCCAGACAGAAAATTAATAAGGAAACACAAGCTTTAAATGACACAATAGACCAGATAGAGTTAATTGATATTTATAGGACATTCCATCCAAAAACAGCAGATTACACGTTCTTCTTAACTGCACACGGAACATTCTCCAAGATAGATCACATCTTGGGTCACAAAGCCTCAGTAAATTTAAGAAAACTGAAATCATGTCAAGCAGCTGTTCCAACCACAATGCTATGAGATTAGAAATCAATTACACGGAAAAATACCGTAAAAAACACAAACACATGGAGGCTAAACAATACGTTACTAAATAACCAAGAGATCACTGAAGAAATCAAAGAGGAAATCAAAAACTACCTAGAGACAAATGACAACAAAAACACGATGATCCAAAACCTATGGGATGCAGCAAAAGCAGTTCTAAGAGGGAAGTTTATAGCAATACAAGCCTACCTCAAGAAACAAGAAAAATCTCAAATAAACAATCTAACCTTACACCTAGAGGAACTAGAGAAAGAAGAACAAAACCCAAAGTTAGTAGAAGGAAAGAAATCTTAAAGATCAGAGCAGAAATAAATGAAATAGAAACAAAGAAAATGAAAGCAAAGATCAATAAAACTAAAAGCTGGTTCTTTGAGAAGATAAGCAATAATGATCAACCTTTAGCCAGACTCAAGAAAAAGAGGGAGAGGACTCAAATCAACAAAATTAGAAGTGAAAAAGGAGAAGTTACAACAGACACCACAGGAATACAAAGCATCCTAAGAGACTACTACAAGCAAATCTATGCCAATAAAATGGACAACCTGGAAGAAATGGACAAATTCTTAGAAAGGGATAACCTTCCAAGACTGAACCAGGAAGAAATAGAAAATATGAACAAACCTATCACAAGCAAGTAAATTGAAACTGTGATTAAAAATCTTCCAACAAACAAAAGTCCAGAACCAGATGGCATCACAGGTGAATTCTATCAAACATTTAGAGAAGAGCTAACACCCAACCTTCTCAAATTCTTCAAAACAATTGCAGGGGAAGGAACACTCCCAAACTCATTCTATGAGACCACCATCACCCTGATACCAAAATCAGACAGAGATACTACAAGGAAAGAAAATTATAGACCAATATCACTGATGAATATAGATGTAAAAATCCTCAACCAAATACTAGCAAACAGAATCGAACAACACATTAAAAGGATCATACACCATGATCAAGTGGGGTGTATCCCAGGGATGCAAGGATTCTTCAATATACACAAATCAATGTGAATACACCATATTAACAAATTGTAGAATAAAACCATATGATCATCTCAATAGATGAAGGAAAAGATTTTGTGAAAATTCAACACGCATTTATGATAAAAACTCTGCAGAGTGTGGGCACAGAGGGAAACTACCTCAACATAATAAAGGCCATATATGACAAACCCGCAGCAAACACCATTCTCAATGGTGAAAAACTGCAAGCGTTTCCTCTAAGATCAGGAACAAGACGAGGATGTCCACTCTCACCACTGCTATTCAACATAGTTTTGGAAGTCCTAGCCATGGCAAACAGAGAAGAAAAAGAAATAAAAGGAATACAAAAAGGAAAAGAAGGAGTACAATTGTCACTGTTTGCAGATGACATGATATCATAGATAGAGAATCCTAAAGATGCCACCAGAAAACCACTGGAGCTAATCAATGAATCTGGTAAAGTTGCAGGATACAAAATTAATGCACAGAAATTGCTTGCATTCCTATACACTAACAATGAAAGATCAGAAAGAGAAATTAAGGAAACAATCCCATTACCACTGCAACAAAAAGAATAAAATACCTAGGAATAAACCTACCTAAGGAAGTAAAAGACCTGTACTCAGAAAACTATAAGACACTGATGAAAGAAATCAAAGATGATATAAACAGATGGAGACATATACCATGTTCTTGGATTAGAAGAATCAATATTGTGAAAATGACTATACTACCCAAAGCAATCTACAGATTTAATGCAATCCCGATCAAAATACCTTTGGCATTTTCTACAGAACAAGAAAAAAAAATCTTAAAATTTGTAGGGAGACACAAAAGACCTTGGATAGCCAAAGCAGTCTTCAGGGGGAAAAAAAAGAGCAGGAGGAATCAGACTTCCAGACTTCAGACTATATTACAAAGCTACAGTAATCAAGATAATATGGTACTGACACAAAAACAGAAATATAGGTCAATAGAACAGGATAGAAAGCACAGAGATAAACCCACATACCTATGGTTAACTAATCTATGACAAAGGAGGCAAGGGTATACAACGGAGAAAAGACAGTGTCTTCAGTAAGTGGTGCTGGGAAAACTGGACAGCTACATGTAAAAGAATGAAATTAGAACACTCCCTAACACCATACACAAAAATAAACTCAAAATGGATTAGAGACCTAAATATAAGACCAGCCACTATAAAACTCTTAGAGGAAAACATAAGCAGAACAGTCTATGACATAAATCACAGCAAGATCCTTTTTGACCCACCTCCTAGAGAAATGGAAATAAAAACAAAAATAAAAAAATGGGACCTAATGAAACATAAATTCTTTTGCACAGCAAAGGAAAACATAAGCAAGATGAAAAGACAACCATCAGAATGGGAGAAAATATTTTCAAATGAAGCAAATGGCAAAGGATTAATCTCCAAAAAGCAGCTCATGTAGCTCAATATCACAAAACCAAACAACCCAATCCAAAAATGGGCAGAAGACCTAAATAGACATTTCTCCAAAGAAGATATACAGGTTGCCAACAAACACATGAAAGATGCTGAACATCACTAATCATTAGAGAAATGCAAATCAAAACTACAGCGAGGTATCACCTCACACCAGTCAGAATGGCCATCATCAAAAAATCTACCAACAATAAATGCTGGAGAGGCATTAATTGGAGAAAAGGGAACCCTCTTGCACTGTTGGTGGGAATGTAAATTGATATAGCCACTAGGGAGAACGGTATGAAGGTTCCTTAAAAACTAAAAATAGAACTACCATACAACCCAGCAAACCCACTCCTGGACATTTACCCTGAGAAAACCATAATTCAAAAAGAGTCATGTACCACAATGTTCACTGTAGCTCTATTTACAATAGCCAGGACATGGAAGCAACCTAAGTGTCCATCAACAGATAAATGGATAAAGAAGATGTGGCACATATATACAATGGAACATGATTCAGCCATAAAAAGAAACGAAATTGAGTTATTTTTAGTGAGGTGGATGGATCTAGAGTCTGTCCTACAGAGTGAAGTAAGTCAGAAAGAGAAAAACAAACACCGTATGCTAACACATATATATGGAATCTAAAAAAAAAAGTTTATGTAGAACCTAGGGGCAGGAAAGGATTAAGGACACAGACGTAGAGAAAGGACTTGAGGACATGGGGAGGGGGAAGGGTAAGCTGGGACAAAGTGAGAGAGTGGTATGGACATATATACAGTACCAAATGTAAAATTGATAGCTACTGGGAAGCAGCCACATAGCACAGGGAGACCAGCTCTGTGCTTTGTGACCACCTAAAAGGGTGGGATAAGGGAGTGAGAGGGAGGTGCAAGAGGGAGGGGATATGGTGTTATATGTATACGCATAGCTGATTCAGTTTTTTATACAGCAGAAACTAACACACAATTGTAAAGCAATTATACTCCATTAAAGATGTAAAAGAAAAAAAAAAAGAAAGCCCAGAGATAAACCTACACACCTATGACCCACTAATCTATGACAAAGGAGGCAAGGATATACAATGGAGAAAAGACAGTCTCTTCAATAAGTGGTGCTGGGAAAAATGGACAGCTACATGTAAAAGAATGAAATTAGAACACTCCCTAACACCATACACAAAAAATAAACTCAAAATGCATTAGAGACCAAAATGTAAGACCGGACACTCGAAAACTCTTAGAGGGAAACATAGGAAGAATACTCTTTGACATAAATCACAGCAAGGTCTTTTTTGATCCACCTCCTAGAGTAATGGAATAAGAAACAATAATAAACAAATGGGAGCAAATGAAACCTAAAAGCTTTTGCAAAGCAAAGGAAACTACAAACAAGATGAAAAGACAACCCTCAGAATGGGAGAAAATATTTGCAAACGAATCAATGGACAAAGGATTAATCTCCAATGTATATAAACAGCTCATGCAGCTCAACAGTAAAAAAACAAACAACCCAATCCAAAAATGGGCAGATGACGTAAATAGACATTTGTCCCAAGAAGACATACAGATGACCAAGAAGCACATGAAAAGCTGCTCAACATCACTAATTATTAGAGAAATATAAACCAAAACTACAATGAGTTATCACCTCACACGAGTTAGAATGGGCATCATCAGAAAATCTACAAACAACAAATGCTGGAGAGGGTGTGGAGAAAAGGGAACCCTCTTACACTATTTGTGGGAATGTAAGTTGATACAGTCACTATGGAGAACAGTATGGAGGTTCCTTAAAAAACTAAAAATAGAATTACCGTGTGACCCAGCAATCCCACTACTGGCCATATACCCAGAGAAAACCATAATTCAAAAAGACATATTCACCACAATGTTCACTGCAGCACTATTTACAATAGCCAGGTCATGGAAGCAACCTAAATGCCCATAGACAGATGAACGGAAAAGATGTGCTACATATATAAAATGCAATATTTCTCAGCCATAAAAAGGAATGAAATTGGGTCATTTGTAGAGACGTGGATAGATCTAGAGACTGTCATACAGAGTGAAGTAAGTCAGAAAGAGAAAAACAAATATCGTATATTAACGCATACATGTGGAACCTAGAAAAATGGTACAGATGAGCCGGTTTGCAAGGCAGAAATAGAGACACAGATGTAGAGAACAAATGTATGGACACCAAGGGGGGAAAGTGGCAGGGTGGTGGTGGTGGGATGAATTGCGAGCCTGGGATTGACATATATACACTTACATGTATAAAATAGATAACCAATAAGAACCTGCTGTATAAAAAAATGAATAAAATAAATTCAAAAATTAAAAAATAATTAATACTTAAAAAAATAAAACAGAAAAAAAAGTTCTGTCCTTCCCATAGACGTATTTATATGAATGAATTATTTCCATGCTTATATCCATAAATACAAAAAGAGGAATAAAATTTACCTTGAACCAAAAAAGAAAAAAAAAAACAGAACCCACTGGTCATACAGAGGAAAACCCTATCAGGGCACTTGCTCCAGTGGTAAACAATTCTGAAGTTGGTCACAGGTGGGGAATCATTTCCCATGCAGCCAGCAGCCCCAACACAAGGAGCGTCCTCATTGCAAAGCTGGGGGACCGTGAGGAGGCGTCTCTGAGTAAATGTGAGCTGAGCCCCAGGCCAGTTGCTGCTGAACTTTTCCCACCCTTCCCAGGTAAAACACCTGAATGTGTGCAAAGACTTTATAAGCTAGAGGAAGGGGCTTGGACACGCAGGCCGACTTGGTGCCTGCAGGCCAGCCAGGATGGTCCTGGCCCCGGGCACTCGTCTGGAAGCTTTCCATTTCCCTGCCTGAGGTACCCCTCCTGTCCCGGCCCCCACTGCTTTTTTTCCTTCCTCACCTCTGCCCGGGGAGAAATTCCAGCAGCAAGTATGGGTGACACATCCTCTTCTTTAGCAGGTGGCAGCAGGGCAACTCCTTCAGGAAGTCCAGCAGAGCCCCAGTCACACCGGGCCACTCATAGAGCCACGGGCCCTACTCCCTCCCACCATCCCAACCCCGAGACTGCGGACGGGGCAGAGAATATGGCGTCAGGCACAGCTGCAGAGGCTTTTGCTGCCTGGAGGGGTGTTTATATTGACCTCAACCCAGGCACACCTGGGAAGGGCTGGCCGGCCGGGTCAGGCTGCCAAGGTCAGCCAATCCTCGCCCCTCAGGGGCTCAGAGTTGCAGAAAATGGGCCTTGCTGCACCGGCCAGATCCAAGGAACAGGTGTAGGGTCCCGAGAGTCAGGATAGATAAGGGGCGGCAGCCCTGGCTTGTTTTCTAATCATTTCATCTGGTCCATGAGTGGGAGACAACTTCAAGAAGACCCTCTGCTAATGAGAGGAACCCAGGAGTCAGGGAGAGGAGGGGTGGTGGGTGCAGACAGAGGCCTGGTGCCCCGGATGCAGTGGAAGCCCCTGGAAGACCAGGCAGAGGGAGGCTGCACAGAGTGAAGCCTAGGGTCACAGACCTGTTGGAGCTGCTGTTTGTTAGTTCAAGCTCTGCTCTGAGGTGCTCTGTGTCAGCTCTGAGCTACAGTTGTGGTGGGGGTGCTCTGCAATGAGGGCTATGTGCACGGTTTCTGTGTGCCCAGCCCTGCCAGGGTACCTGTCCAGGGGAGCTCCATATCCAGGGAGGGGCCTGCCCACGAGAGCCCTGTGGGCTGCTGCATACCTGCCCAGGTGAGCTCCATAACCTGGGAGGGGCCTGACCATGAGGGCCCCATGGGCTGCTGGGTACCTGCCCAGGTGAGCTCCATATCCTGGGAGGGGCCTGACCACAAGAGCCCCGTGGGCTGCTGGGTACCTGGTAGAGGACGCCAGGACAGTCAGTGAAGCCACAGAGGATATACATCTAGTAGTTCCAAATTCCTACACCCTGCTGGTCATTCTACCATCCAGCAGGACATGGTATTCTGTATTAGACTTCAATGATGCCTTCTTCTGTATTCCATTAGTCCCAGAGTCACAAGAAATTTTGGCTGTGAGTGGCAGGACTCAACATACAACAAAAACAATGCTGCTGGGCCGTCCTGCCCCAGAGGTTCAAAAATTCCCACACCATCTTTTGGGAAACGTTAGCTAAAGACCTAAAAGATCTACCTCTGGAGAAGGGAACCCTCCTTCAATATGCAGATGACATTCTGATCACCAGCCCGACTAAGGAGGCCTCTGAACTACCTAGCCAATAAAAGATAGAAGGTGTCCAAGAAAAAGGCTCAAATATCACAAACTAAGGTGACCTTCCTGGGTTTCATTCACACAGAAGGTCGGAGAAGCCCACCCCAGGAAAGGGAAGAAGCCATTTGCTGCCTCACCCTTCCTGTATCTAGAAGACAGCTTAGGGGATCCTGGGGAGACCGGGGTTTGCTGCATCTGGATCCCTAACTACAGTCCAATAACTGGGCCTCTATATGAAACACTGAAAGGAAAAGATGATGATACTTTTGAATAGAATCCAGAAGCAGCCTTTCAAGAAGGGAAAGTGCAGTCAATTCAGACCCTTGCCCTGGACCTCCCTAAGTTAGCTAAACCCTTTGACCTTTACATTCCTGCTCCAAGGCGAATCACCCTTGGAGTATTAGTGCAAAAACTGGGACCACTTGAAATGGAACAATGCAAGAATGCCCTCCAGGCATTGGCCAGCCACTCCATCTGACCAGGATACTGGGGGTATCTAAAAACCTGGAAATCAGCAGCCCGCAAGGCCAGCTCCCTCCTAAGGGTAAAGGATGCCACTTGGTGATCCTAACCACCCACCATGCCCTGAAGTTGCAGGATTGCTCCGTGGGCACAATGGCCTCGAGTGAGGAGGCCGTCCAACACCAACCTCCAGAGAGACAACCGGGGGCAATGGGCCCCCATGACGACTCGTGTGACCGTCACTTGACCTGGAGTTTCTCTCAGAAAACAACAAGAGTGTGCCCCAAAAGAGCAGACTATTGCTTACAGGACTTACTGCACCCAGAGCGGAGCTAATAAACTTGGCAGGGGAACCGTAAATAACGCTGCCACCATAGAAAAGCCTACAGACACCGCGGTGACGGAGGCCAATGAGACCGGCTGTACTCCTGGCTACTTCAAAAGGCCGTTGACTGAGTGGCCGTCATGGTCCTGGATCACCACCAGCCCTGGACTGTCTGGGAGTTGAGCAAGCAGAGCTCTGATACCTGGTGCTGTTTGTACGTTAATTCAGTGACCTAACTGAAGAAAGCGCAGACTACTGGTCAGAGCATCTAGGCTGGCAGAAACCGTCAGCCTAAGGGGGTCGAACCAATGTGGAGCAGCGTAAAACCGCCCACCCCCCCACAACGTCTCTGAACATCTCTTTCCTGGACCCTTAAAGGTCATTAGAATCTATGAAACTTCCAATGCTGGTGCTCAGGCAGACGAGCAGTGAGGGAGGAGGCCTGGGGACAATCAACCTCACCTGGAGGCTGCTGGAGAGAAGTCCTGCCCCTCCCCCCAGGTATGAGGACACCCAACTCAGCACGAAGCATTTACAGAAGAGGTGTCTGCACCCTCAGCGCCCCACGAATGAGGAATGGGACAAAAGGCAGAGGAGGGCTTTGTCACTGGCAAAGCCCATTAAAAATTCCTGGGAGATAAAAATAGAATCTGGGCAATAAAATAAAGTCTAACCATTTTTTCCTTTGTACTTTGTCTAATTTCACTTGCTCCTAGGTTTCCACATGCAGAGGTCCCACACCCGGCACTTCAGACCCGATTTCCTAGTGCAAAATGGCTGGGCCGACACCTCAGCTCGTGGGGCCCTGTGCAGACTCTGCGACATAGAGCCTGAGCTCCAGCCAACCCGGCCCTCGAGAGTTCCGCCCCCTCCCTCCCGCTGATGCTGACAGGATCCCTACACAGCAGCCCGGCCCACAACCCGCAGGGGAGCACACACTCTCACCTCTCCATTCTCTGATTAAAATATAAAGTTTTCCTTTGCTTCTGAACCAAAGTCAGTCTCGATCTGTTGGCTCCAATGACACTGGGCAGGGACACCCTTGTTGGGGCCCACTCTGCAGGATCAGTAACAGAATTTGAGAACATTGTAACTTCAATGAACAGATGTGTGAGCCAAACTGTAATTAACATAGAGCAGTGTATAAGGCTCGTGTAAAATAAGATGTTTCTAACACTTCCATTTGATATTTCCATCACTTTATTATAAGCAAGTTCAGTGGAGGGGTTTGTCTTATTTGTCAGGTCAACAGTAGTGAAATGCAGTGATTTCTTTCCAAGGATGTACATCTAATAATCTTGGTTGAAGTTTCAACCTTGTTTTGAATGATTTTCCATTGAAAATGATACCTCTCTTTCAGCTCCTAGATTTCTGAGAAGTATAAAATCTTATATTTTTTTATTACCAAAGGGGAAAGGTGGGAGGAGGGATAAATTAACAGTTTCAGATTAACATATACACACTGCTATGTATAAAATATATCATCAACAAGGAACTACTGTATAGCACAGGGAACTATACTCAATATTTTTTAATGACCCCTAAGGGGAAATAATCTGAAAAACAATAGATATCTATATCAACATCATCTATCAACTACAGATAAAATGGAAACTAAAGGAGGCCGATGGTGAGCGTTTCTGAACCTGAAGACTTCAATCATCTAAAGTTCGGACTCTGCCTACGGCCCAAGTCCCTTAATGAACACACATGTACCAGTAGCTTAAAAATTCCCCAGATTGGAGATCGGGGAGACACTGATTTGGAAAAATCCCTGGTGTTCTCCTTACATACACGGGACCTTTCCTACAGTTAAAACATGCCTGTGACACCCAGAAGATGGAACACGGTTGGATCAGGAAGATTTTGGAAAAGGAACCAAAACTCCTAATTTCCTGGTTGTTGGATTCACCCCTCCAGCCATTTTCCTTAAAACCTCCCCACTTGAGGATGTCAGCACCTTCAACATCCAGTTGCACAGAATTTGGAATTTGTCCAAAGGAAGAAGGGGAAGGAGGAGAAACAAGGAGAGCCAAGCCCTAGATGCTCGGACAGGCACATGTCACTCTAATTTCCAATCAGGAAGAAGAATTAAGCAAAGGCTTAGCCTGCCACTGAGAACCAGAGTAGGGCCAGAAGCAAACCAGCGGCTCTGCGGGAAGCTCCCAAAAAGCGAATTGAAAAATGGAGCTCAGGGGCACTGCAATTCACAAACCTGCAGAGATTTAAATTATAACTATCGTCCAAAACTATATTGAGGGAAGGCAACGAAAAGGATTGGAAAGCAAGGCAGAATTGCAGGAAACAAATTTCAGGAGTTAGATTCGAATCGCCACTAAAGCACATGAAAAGCGGCCAAACGTCGACAAGGATGCCCTTGGCCAAAAAGGGCGTAAGCATTTTTTCCTGAATAAATTCAGAAAAAAACGCATAGGCCCTTTTTGGCCAACCAAGCAAGCCGGAAATGCAAATCAGCACTACAAAGGAGTCTCACTTCCCATCGGTCAAAAGGAACTTCCTAAAAAAGTGTAAAAACAAGAAATGCAGGAGAGGACAAGGAGGAAAGGGAGCCTTGTTACACTGATGGGCGGGATGTAAATTGCCAATGGCGACTCTGCAGAAGGGTATGGTGTTTCCAAAAACATCTAAAAAACACAGCTAGAGAGAATGGGGCACTTCCACGCATGGGCGTATAAATTGGGAAATCTAAAAATCAGCAAGACACAGGCAACCCAAAGTTTAGGGTTGCTCTGTTGACAAGAACCTCCACTTAATTACACCTTAAATATCCTAGGAAACAGAAAAATGGATAAAGAAGTTTTGCTTCTTATGTACAATGGAATATCACTCAGCCATGAAATCAATGTCTTAACGCGAGTAGCAGCATGAGGAGTGGATTTAGTTTCGACGATTCTAAGTGAAATAAGTCACACAGAAAAAGACACTTATCATAAGATATCACTTATAGAGGGAATGTAAAAACCGTCACACTTGAACTGAATTACAAAACAGAACAGAGTCACACTTTTAGAAGACACACTATGACTGCTTAACGGGAAATGTGAGGTGGTGTGATACATGAAAGAAGGGTTTCAAATTAGTTCATATACCGTTCCATAAACCCAATATGTAATAGACAAGAACTACTCCTTGCTCAGTGAACTGGACTCAACACCCGCTATTCACCGCACAAGAATATATCTGACAAGTAAGAATCTTAAAACCTAGGTATTGATATCTCTCCGTAAGTGAGTCAAGTGGGTGTAAAGCGGCATAAACAGAGCAGTGAAAAGAAGCGAAACACCATTATAAAAATAAATTTCTTTAAAAAACCCATGAAACAAAGACAGTGAAAGAGAGAGAAATTCTTACACAATTCGGTCAGGGGCTGTGATACAACCTGTATTGACCATATCTAGACCCAGAGCTGGATGAGACATAAGGGTGGACACTCTTGGGGATGAGAGGTTTGGTGAGGTTGGGTGAGCAAATGCAGACCTATTAAAGTAATACTGCGTGGTACCCATCCCATGGGTCCCAAATCTCCAGGTACAAGGGCATCTTCCTACATCGAAAACATGCATGAGAAACCCAGAAGATGGTACACCGTGTGATCGGGAAAGGTTTCTAAAACGCACCTCATTTGTCATCTCCTTGTGCTCCGGTTCGCCATTCCAGCCCCTTTACTAGCAATCTCCCTACTTGGAGCATAAGCACCTTTAACCTCCTGTTCTGTACAGGTTGCAATTTGTCCTGAGAATGAATGAAAGAAGGGGAACCAATGAGAGACTAGCTCTATATGTTGGGACAGGCACACATCACTCTATTTTCCCATCAGGAAGAAGAATTAACCAGAAGCTCAGCCTGGCCCCCGGAACCAGAAGAGGGCCTGAAGCAATCCTGCACTTTTGCGGCCAGCTCCCAAAAAACCGAGTTGAAAAATTCAGGTCAGGGGCACTGCAATTCACAAAACCTGCACAGTTATAAATGATAACTCTCGTCCACAAATATATTGAGGGAAGGCAACGAAGAGGATTTGAAAGCAAGGCAGATTTGCAGGAAACAGATTTCAGGAGGTAGATTCGAATCGCCTTTAAAGCCCATAAAAAGCGGCAAAACGTCGACAGTGATGCCCTTGGCCAAAAAGGGCGTATGCGTTTTTTCCTGAATATATTCAGGAAAAAACGCATACGCCCGTTTTGGCCAACCAAACAACCTGGCAAGGCAAATCAGCACTAAAAAGAAGTCTCGCTTCCCATCGGTCAAAAGGGCCATGCTGAAAAATGTATCAAAACCCGAAATGCAGGACAGGCCATGGAGAAATGGGAGCCTTGCTACGCTGATGGGTGGGATGTAAATTGCCAACAGCCACTGTGGAGAAGTGTACGGTGTGTCCTGAAACATCGAAAAAACACAGCTTAGAGAGCATAGGGCACTTCCACTCATGGGTGTATAAATTGGGAAAACTAAAAATCAGCAAGACACAAGCACCCCAAAGTTTACAGCTGCTCTGTTGACAGGAACCTCCACTTCATTACATCTTAAATAGCCCAGGAAAGCGAAAAATGGATAAAGAATTTGAGGTCCTTATGTAGAATGGGATATCACTCAGGCATGACATCAATGTCATAATGTTAGTAGCAGCATGATGAGTGGATTTAGGTACAACGATTCTAAGTGAAATAAGTCACACAGAAAAAGACACTTATCATAAGATATCACTTATAGAGGGAATGTAAAAACCGTTACACTTGAACTGAATTACAAAACAGAAGAGAATCACACATTTAGAAAACACACTATGGCTGCTTAACGGGAAAGGTGAGGTGGGGTGATGCATAAAACAAGGGTTTCAAATTAGCTCACATACCGTTCCATAAACCCAATATGTAATAGACAACACTTACTCCTTGCTCAGTGAACTGGACTCAACACCCCCTATTCATCGCACAAGAATATTTCTGACTAGTAAGAATCTTAAAACCTATGTATTGATATCTCTCTGTAAGTGAGTCAAGTGGGTGTAAAGCGGCATAAACACAGCAGTGAAAAGCAGCTAAACCCCATTATAAAAATAAATTACTTTTAAAAACCCATGAAACAAAGACAGTGAAAGAGAGAGAAATTCTCACACAATTCATTCAGGGGCTGTGATGCAACCTGGATTGACCATATCTGGACCCACAGCTTGATGAGACATAAGGGTGGACACGCTTGGGGCTGAGAGGTTTGGTGAGGTTGGGTGAGCCAACGCAAACCCTTTAAAGTAATACTGCGTCGTACCCATCCCATGGGTCCCAAATCTCCAGGTACAAGGTCATCTTCCTACATCGAAAAGATGCATGAGAAACCCAGAAGATGGTACACCATGTGATCGGGAAAGGTTTCTAAAACGCACCTCATTTCTCATCTCCTTGTGCTCCGGTTCGCCATTCCAGCCGCTTTACTAGCAACCTCCCTACTTGGAGCATCAGCACCTTTAACCTCCTGTTCCGTACAGGTTGCAATTTGTCCTGAAGATGAATGGGAAGAAGGGGAACCAATGAGAGACTAGCTCAATGTGTTGGGACAGGCACAGGTCACTGTATTTTCCCATCAGGAACAAGAATTAACCACAGGCTCAGCCTGCCCCCCGGAACCAGAAGAGGGCCTGAAGCTGTACCGTAACCCTTACCCTAAACTTATCCCTAACCCTAACCCTAAGCTACCCTTGAAGGCTTCTGCCTCCAATAGATTTCCTAAGCACTAGTGTTTTAAGGAACAAGTAAAAAAGAGAATCCTAATGTGATTTCTTCATAATGGGTGTGTTCCTTATCTTATCCTAGTGTCTAAACTCTTCTCCATGGCTGGACCCCCAAATAATATTCCTTTACGTGCTAAGTGGTATCTAGAGAGTGGGATAGGTTTAATAACTACCCTCACCCTAACGCGTACTGTAACGCTAACACCGACACTAACCCTAACGCGTACCCTAATCCTAACCCGTACCCTAAACCGAGCCCTAACCCTAACACTAATCCTAACCCTAACCCTAACCCATACCCTACGCCGTAGCATAACGCCTCCCCGAACCTGAACCCTAAGCCGTACCCTAACCTTCACACTAACCCTAACCCTAACCCTAAGCTACCCTTGACTGCTTCTGCCTCCAATAGAATTCCTAAGCACTAGTGTATTAAGGAAAAGGTTAAAAAGAGAATCCTAATGTGATTTCTTGATAATGGGTGTGTTCCTTCTCTTATCCTAGTGTCTAAACTCTTCTCCATGGCTGGACCCCAAAATAATATTCCTTTATGTGCTAAGGGGTATCTAAAGAGTGGGATAGGTTTAATAACTACCCAAACCCTAACGCGTATCCTAACCCTAACCCCTACCCTAACTTTAACGCGTACTCTAATCCTAACCCGTACCCTAAACCGAGCCCTAACACTAACCCTAACCCTAACCCTAACCCTAAAACATACTCTACGCCCTACCCTAACCCCTCCGTGAATCCGTAACCTAAACCGTACCCTAACACTCACCCTCACCCTAACCGTAACCCTAAGCTACCCTTGACTGCTTCTGCCTCCAATAGATTTCCTAAGCACTAGTGTTTTAAGGAACAGGTTAAAATGAGAATCCTAATGTGATTTCTTGATAATGGGTGTGTTCCTTATCTTATCCTAGTGTCTAAACTCTTCTCCATGGCTGGACCCCCAAAGGATATTCCTTTACGTGCTAAGGGGTATCTAGAGAGTGGGATAGGTATAATAACGACCCTAACCCTAACGTGTACCCTAACCCTAACCCCTACCCTAACCCTAACGCGTACCCTAATCCTAACCCATACACTAAACCGAGCCCTAACACTAACACTAACCCTAACACTAATCCTAACCCATACCCTACGCCCTTCCCGAACCCGTCCCCGAACCCGTACCCTAAGTCGTACGCTAAACCTCACCCTAACCCTAACCCTAACCCTAAGCTACCCTTGACTGCTTCTGCCTCCAATAGATTTCCTAAGCACTAGTGTTTTAAGGAGCAGGTTAAAAAGAGAATCCTAATGTGATTTCTTGATAATGGGTGTGTTCCTTATCTTCTCCTAGTGTCTAAACTCTTCTCCATGGCTGGACCCCCAAATAATATTCCTTTACGTGCTAAGGGGTATCTAGAGAGTGGGATAGGTTTAATAACTACCCTCACCCTAAAGCGTACCCTAACCCTAACCCCTACCCTATCCCTAACGTGTACCCTAATCCTAAGCCGTAGCCTAAACCGAGCCCTAACCCTAACACTAACCCTAAACCTAACACTAACACACACCCTACGCCGTACCCGTACCCCTCCCCGAACCCGTAACCTAAGCCGTACCCTAACCCTCACCCTAACCCTAACCCTAACCCTAAGCTACCCTTGACTGCTTCTGCCTCCAATAGATTTCCTAAGCACTAGTGTTTTAAGGAACAGGTTCAAAAGAGAATCCTAATGTGATTTCTTGATAATGGGTGTGTTCCTTATCTTATCCTAGTGTCTAAACTCTTCTCCATGTTTGGACCCCCAAATAATATTCCTTTACGTGCTAAGGGGTATCTAGAGAGTGGGATAGGTTTAATAACTACCCTCACCCTAACGCGTACCCTAACCCTAACGCGTACCCTATCCCTAACGCGTACCCTAATCCTAACCCGTACCCTAATCCTAACCCGTAGCCTAAACCGAGCCCTAACCCTAACACTAACCCTAACCCTAACCCTAACCCATACCCTATGCCCTACCCGGACCCCTCCCCGAACCCGTACCCTAAGCCGTACCCTAACACTCACCCTAACCTAACCCTAACCCTAAGCTACCCTTGACTGCTTCTGCCTCCAATAGATTTCCTAAGCACTAGTGTTTTAAGGAACAGGTTAAAAAGATAATCCTAATGTGATTTCTTCATAATGGGTGTGTTCCTTATCTTCTCCTAGTGTCTAACCTCTTCTCCATGGCTGGACCCCAAATAATATTCCTTTACGTGCTAAGGGTTATCTAGAGAGTGGGATAGGTTTAATAACGACCCTCACCCTAACACGTACCCTAGCCCTAAACCCTACCCTAACCCTAACGCATACCCTAATCCTAACCCGTACACTAAACCGAACCCTAACCCTAAAACTAACCCTAACCCATACCCTACGCCGTACCCGAACCCCTCCCCGAACCCGTACCCTAAGCTGTACCCTAACCCTCGCCCTAAACCTAACCCTAACACTAAGCTACCCTTGACTGCTTCTGCCTCGAATCGATTTCCTAAGCACTAGTGTTTTAAGGAACAGGTTAAAAAGAGAATCCTAATGTGATTTCTTGATAATTGGTGTGTTCCTTATCTTCTCCTAGTGTCTAAACTCTTCTCCATGGCTGGACCCCCAAATAATATTCCTTTACGTGCTAAGGGGTATCTAGAGAGTGGGATAGGTTTAATAACTACCCTCACCCTAACGCGTATCCTAACCCTAACCCCTACCCTAACCCTAACGCGTACCCTAATCCTAACCCGTACCGTAAACCGAGCCCTAACCCTAACACTAACCCTAACCCTAACCCTAACCCATACCTTACGCCGTACCCGAACCCCTGCCCGAACCCGAAACCTAAGCCCTACCCTAACACTCACCCTAACCCTAACGCTAAACCTAAGCTACCCTTGACTGCTTCTGCCTCCAATAGATTTCCTAAGCACTAGTTTTTTAAGGAAAAGGTTCAAAAGAGAATCCTAATGTGATTTCTTGATAATGGGTGTGTTCCTTATCTTCTCCTAGTGTCTAAACTCTTCTCCATGGCTGGACCCCCAAATAATATTCCTTTACGTGGTAAGGGGTATCTAGAGAGTGGGATAGGTTTAATAACTACCCTAACCCAAACGTGTAGCCTAACCCTAACCCCTACCTTAACCCTAACGCGTACACTAATTCTAACCCGTATCCTAAAGCGAGCCCTAACCCTAACACTAAACCTAAACCTAACCCTAACCCATACCCTACGCCCTACCCGAACCCCTCAGCGAACCCGTACCCTAAGCGGTACCCTAACCCTAAACCTAACGCTAAGCTACCCTTGACTGCTTCTGCCTCCAATAGATTTCCTAAGTACTAGTGTTTTAAGGAACAGGTTAAAAAGAGAATCCTAATGTGATTTCTTGATAATGGGTGTGTTCCTTATCTTATCCTAGTGTCTAACCTCTTCTCCATGGCTGGACCCCCAAATAATACTCCTTTACGTGCTAAGGGGTGTCTAGAGATTGGGATATGTTTAATAACTACCCTCACCCTAACGCATACCCTAAACCTAACCACTACCCTAACCCTAACGCGTACCCTAATCCTAAACCGTACCCTAAACCGAGCCCTCACCCTAACACTAACCCTAAACCTAACCCTAACACAAACCTTACGCCGTAACCGTACCCCTCCCCGAAACCGTACCCTAAGCCGTACCCTAACCCTCACCGTAACCCTAACCCTAGCCCTAAGCTACCCTTGACTGGTTCTGCCTCCAATAGATTTCCTAAGCACTAGTGTTTTAAGGAACAGGTTAAAAAGAGAATCCTAATGTAATTTCTTGATACTGGGTGTGTTCCTTATCTTCTCCTAGTGTCTTAACTCTTCTCCATGGCTGTACCCCGAAATAATATTCCTTTACGTGCTAAGGGGTATCTAGAGAGTGGGATAGGTTTAATAACGAACCTAACCCTAATGTGTACCCTAACCCTAACCCCTACCCTAACACTAACGCGTACCCTAATCCTAACCCGTACCCGAAACCGAGCCCAGCCCTAATACTAACCCTAACCCTAACCCTAAACCATACCCTACGACCTACCCGAACCCCCCCTCGAACCCGTACCTTAATCCGTCCCGAAACCCTCAGCCTAACCCTAACCCTAACCCAAAGCTACCCTTGAGTGCTTCTGCCTCCAATAGATTGCCTAAGCACTACTGTATTAAGGAACAGGTTAAAAAGAGAATCCTAATGTGATTTCTTGATAATGGGTGTGTTCCTTATCTTCTCCTAGTGTCTAAACTCTTCTCCATGGCTGGACCCCCAAATAATATTCCTTTACGTGCTAAGGGGTATCTAGAGAGTGGGATAGGTTTAATAACTAACCTCACCCTATCACGTACCCTAACCCTATCCACTACCCTAACACTAACGTGTACCCTAATCCAAACCCATAACCTAAACCGAGCCCTAACCCTAACACTAACCCTAACCCTAACCCTAACCCATACCCTACGCCCTACACGAACCCCTCACCGAACCCGTACCCTAAGCCGTACCCTAACCCTCAATCTAACCCTAACCCTAACCCTAAGGTACCCTTGACTGCTTCTGCCTCCAATAGATTTCCTAAGCACTAGTGTTTTAAGGAACAGGTTAAAAAGAGAATCCTAATGTGATTTCTTGATAATGGGTGTGTTCCTTATCTTCTCCTAGTGTCTAAACTCTTCTCCATGGCTGGACCCCAAAATAATATTCCTTTATGTGCTAAGGGGTATCTAAAGAGTGGGATAGGTTTAATAACTACCCAAACCCTAACGCGTATCCTAACCCTAACCCCTACCCTAACTTTAACGCGTACTCTAATCCTAACCCGTACCCTAAACCGAGCCCTAACACTAACCCTAACCCTAACCCTAACCCTAAAACATACTCTACGCCCTACCCTAACCCCTCCGTGAATCCGTAACCTAAACCGTACCCTAACACTCACCCTCACCCTAACCGTAACCCTAAGCTACCCTTGACTGCTTCTGCCTCCAATAGATTTCCTAAGCACTAGTGTTTTAAGGAGCAGGTTAAAAAGAGAATCCTAATGTGATTTCTTGATAATGGGTGTGTTCCTTATCTTCTCCTAGTGTCTAAACTCTTCTCCATGGCTGGACCCCCAAATAATATTCCTTTACGTGCTAAGGGGTATCTAGAGAGTGGGATAGGTTTAATAACTACCCTCACCCTAAAGCTTACCCTAACCCTAACCCCTACCCTATCCCTAACGTGTACCCTAATCCTAAGCCGTAGCCTAAACCGAGCCCTAACCCTAACACTAACCCTAAACCTAACACTAACACACACCCTACGCCGTACCCGTAACCCTCCCCGAACCCGTACCATAAGCCGTACCCTAACCCTCACCCTAACCCTAACCCTAACCCTAAGCTACCCTTGACTGCTTCTGCCTCCAATAGATTTCCTAAGCACTAGTGTTTTAAGGAACAGGTTCAAAAGAGAATCCTAATGTGATTTCTTGATAATGGGTGTGTTCCTTATCTTATCCTAGTGTCTAAACTCTTCTCCATGTTTGGACCCCCAAATAATATTCCTTTACGTGCTAAGGGGTATCTAGAGAGTGGGATAGGTTTAATAACTACCCTCACCCTAACGCGTACCCTAACCCTAACGCGTACCCTATCCCTAACGCGTACCCTAATCCTAACCCGTACCCTAATCCTAACCCGTAGCCTAAACCGAGCCCTATCCCTAACACTAACCCTAACCCTAACCCTAACCCATACCCTATGCCCTACCCGGACCCCTCCCCGAACCCGTACCCTAAGCCGTACCCTAACACTCACCCTAACCTAACCCTAACCCTAAGCTACCCTTGACTGCTTCTGCCTCCAATAGATTTCCTAAGCACTAGTGTTTTAAGGAACAGGTTAAAAAGATAATCCTAATGTGATTTCTTCATAATGGGTGTGTTCCTTATCTTCTCCTAGTGTCTAACCTCTTCTCCATGGCTGGACCCCAAATAATATTCCTTTACGTGCTAAGGGTTATCTAGAGAGTGGGATAGGTTTAATAACGACCCTCACCCTAACGCGTACCCTAGCCCTAAACCCTACCCTAACCCTAACGCATACCCTAATCCTAACCCGTACCCTAAACCGAACCCTAACCCTAAAACTAACCCTAACCCATACCCTACGCCGTACCCGAACCCCTCCCCGAACCCGTACCCTAAGCTGTACCCTAACCCTCGCCCTAAACCTAACCCTAACACTAAGCTACCCTTGACTGCTTCTGCCTCGAATCGATTTCCTAAGCACTAGTGTTTTAAGGAACAGGTTAAAAAGAGAATCCTAATGTGATTTCTTGATAATTGGTGTGTTCCTTATCTTCTCCTAGTGTCTAAACTCTTCTCCATGGCTGGACCCCCAAATAATATTCCTTTACGTGCTAAGGGGTATCTAGAGAGTGGGATAGGTTTAATAACTACCCTCACCCTAACGCGTATCCTAACCCTAACCCCTACCCTAACCCTAACGCGTACCCTAATCCTAACCCGTACCGTAAACCGAGCCCTAACCCTAACACTAACCCTAACCCTAACCCTAACCCATACCTTACGCCGTACCCGAACCCCTGCCCGAACCCGAAACCTAAGCCCTACCCTAACACTCACCCTAACCCTAACGCTAAACCTAAGCTACCCTTGACTGCTTCTGCCTCCAATAGATTTCCTAAGCACTAGTTTTTTAAGGAAAAGGTTCAAAAGAGAATCCTAATGTGATTTCTTGATAATGGGTGTGTTCCTTATCTTCTCCTAGTGTCTAAACTCTTCTCCATGGCTGGACCCCCAAATAATACTCCTTTACGTGCTAAGGGGTATCTAGAGAGTGGGATAGGTTTAATAACTACCCTAACCCAAACGTGTAGCCTAACCCTAACCCCTACCTTAACCCTAACGCGTACACTAATTCTAACCCGTAACCTAAAGCGAGCCCTAACCCTAACACTAAACCTAAACCTAACCCTAACCCATACCCTACGCCCTACCCGAACCCCTCAGCGAACCCGTACCCTAAGCGGTACCCTAACCCTAAACCTAACGCTAAGCTACCCTTGACTGCTTCTGCCTCCAATAGATTTCCTAACTACTAGTGTTTTAAGGAACAGGTTAAAAAGAGAATCCTAATGTGATTTCTTGATAATGGGTGTGTTCCTTATCTTATCCTAGTGTCTAACCTCTTCTCCATGGCTGGACCCCCAAATAATACTCCTTTACGTGCTAAGGGGTGTCTAGAGATTGGGATATGTTTAATAACTACCCTCACCCTAACGCATACCCTAAACCTAACCACTACCCTAACCCTAACGCGTACCCTAATCCTAAACCGTACCCTAAACCGAGCCCTCACCCTAACACAAACCCTAAACCTAACCCTAACACAAACCCTACGCCGTAACCGTACCCCTCCCCGAAACCGTACCCTAAGCCGTACCCTAACCCTCACCGTAACCCTAACCCTAGCCCTAAGCTACCCTTGACTGGTTCTGCCTCCAATAGATTTCCTAAGCACTAGTGTTTTAAGGAACAGTTTAAAAAGAGAATCATATTGTGATTTCTTGATACTGGGTGTGTTCCTTATCTTCTCCTAGTGTCTTAACTCTTCTCCATGGCTGTACCCCGAAATAATATTCCTTTACGTGCTAAGGGGTATCTAGAGAGTGGGATCGGTTTAATAACGAACCTAACCCTAATGTGTACCCTAACCCTAACCCCTACCCTAACACTAACGCGTACCCTAATCCTAACCCGTACCCGAAACCGAGCCCAGCCCTAATACTAACCCTAACCCTAACCCTAAACCATACCCTACGACCTACCCGAACCCCCCCTCGAACCCGTACCTTAATCCGTCCCGAAACCCTCAGCCTAACCCTAACCCTAACCCAAAGCTACCCTTGAGTGCTTCTGCCTCCAATAGATTGCCTAAGCACTACTGTTTTAAGGAACAGGTTAAAAAGAGAATCCTAATGTGATTTCTTGATAATGGGTGTGTTCCTTATCTTCTCCTAGTGTCTAAACTCTTCTCCATGGCTGGACCCCCAAATAATATTACTTTACGTGCTAAGGGGTATCTAGAGAGTGGGATAGGTTTAATAACTAACCTCACCCTATCACGTACCCTAACCCTATCCACTACCCTAACACTAACGCGTACCCTAATCCAAACCCATAACCTAAACCGAGCCCTAACCCTAACACTAACCCTAACCCTAACCCTAACCCATACCCTACGCCCTACACGAACCCCTCACCGAACCCGTACCCTAAGCCGTACCCTAACCCTCAATCTAACCCTAACCCTAACCCTAAGGTACCCTTGACTGCTTCTGCCTCCAATAGATTTCCTAAGCACTAGTGTTTTAAGGAACAGGTTAAAAAGAGAATCCTAATGTGATTTCTTGATAATGGGTGTGTTCCTTATCTTCTCCTAGTGTCTAAACTCTTCTCCATGGCTGGACCCCCAAATAATATTCCTTTACGTGCTAAGGGGTATCTAGAGAGTGGGATAGGTTTAATAACTACCCTCACCCTATCGCGTACCCTAACCCTAACCCCTACCCTAACCCTAACGCGTACCCTAATCCTAACCCGTACCCTAAACCGAGCCCTAACCCTAACACTAACCCTAACCCTAACCCTAAGCTACCCTTGACTGCTTCTGCCTCCAATAGATTTCCTAAGCAGTAGTGTTTTAAGGAACAGTTTAAAAAGAGAATCATATTGTGATTTCTTGATAATGGGTGTGTTCCTTATCTTCTCCTAGTGTCTAAACTCTTCTCCATGGCTGGACCCCCAAATAATATTCCTTTACGTGCTAAGGGGTATCTAGAGAGTGGGATAGGTTTAATAACTACCCTCACCCTAAAGCGTACCCTAACCCTAACCCCTACCCTAAACCTAACGCGTACCCTAATCCTAACCCGTACCCTAAACCTAGCCCTAACCCTAACACTAACCCTAACCCTAACCCTAAGCTACCCTTGACTGCTTCTGCCTCCAATAGATTTCCTAAGCAGTAGTGTTTTAAGGAACAGTTTAAAAAGAGAATCATATTGTGATTTCTTAATAATGGGTGTGTTCCTTATCTTCTCCTAGTGTCTAAACTCTTCTCCATAGCTGGACCCCCAAATAATATTCCTTTACGTGCTAAGGGGTATCTAGAGAGTGGGATAGGTTTAATAACTAACCTCACCCTATCGCGTAGCCTAACCCTAACCCCTACCTTAACACTAACGCGTACCCTAATCCTAACCCGTACCCTAAACCGAGCCGTAACCAAAACACTAACCCTAACCCTAACCCTAACCCATACCCTACGCCCTACCCGAACCCCTCCCCGAACCCGTACCCTAAGCCGTACCCTAACCCTCACCCTAACCCTAACCCTAACCGTAAGCTACCCTTGACTGCTTCTTCCTCCAATAGATTTCCTAAGCACTAGTGTTTTAAGGAACAGGTTAAAAAGAGAATCCTAATGTGATTTCGTGATAATGGGTGTGTTCCTTATCTTTTCCTAGTGTCTAAACTCTTCTCCGTGGCTGGACCCCCAAATAATATTCCTTTACGTGCTAAGGGGTATCTACAGAGTGGGATAGGTTTAATAACTACCCTCACCCTAACGCGTACCCTAACCCAAACCCCTACCCTAACCCTAACGCGTACCCTAATCCTAACCCGTACCCTAAACCGAGACCTAACCCTAACACTAACCCTAACCCTAACCCATACCCTACGCTCTACCCGAACCCCTCCCCGAACCCGTACCCTAAGCCGTACCCTAACCCTCACCGTAACCCTAACCCTAACCCTAAGCTACCCTTGATTGCTTCTGTCTCCAATAGATTTCCTAAGCACTAGTGTTTTAAGGAACAGGTTAAAAAGAGAATCCTAATGTGATTTCATGATAATGGGTGTGTTCCTTATCTTCTCCTAGTGTCTAAACTCTTCTCCATGGCTGGACCCCCAAATAATATTCCTTTACGTGCTAAGGGGTATCTAGAGAGTGGGATAGGTTTAATAACTACCCTCACCCTAATGCATACCCTAACCCTAACCCCTACCCTAACCGTAATGCGTACCCTAAACCTAACACGTACCCTAAACCGAGCCGTAACCCTAACACTAGCCCTAACCCTAACCCTAACCCATACCCTAAACCCTACCCGAACCCCTCCCCGAACCCGTACCCTAAGCCGTACCCCAAACCTCAATCTAACCCTAACCCTAACCCTAAGCTACCCTTGACTGCTTCTGCCTCCAATAGATTTCCTAAGCACCAGTGTTTTAAGGAACAGGTTAAAAAGTGAATCCTAATGTGATTTCTTGATAATGGGTGTGTTCCTTATCTTATCCTAGTGTCTAAACTCTTCTCCATGGCTGGACCCCCAAAGGATATTCCTTTACGTGCTAAGGGGTATCTAGAGAGTGGGATAGGTATAATAACGACCCTAACCCTAACGTGTACCCTAACCCTAACCCCTACCCTAACCCTAACGCGTACCCTAATCCTAACCCATACACTAAACCGAGCCCTAACACTAACACTAACCCTAACACTAATCCTAACCCATACCCTACGCCCTTCCCGAACCCGTCCCCGAACCCCTACCCTAAGTCGTACCCTAAACCTCACCCTAACCCTAACCCTAACCCTAAGCTACCCTTGACTGCTTCTGCCTCCAATAGATTTCCTAAGCACTAGTGTTTTAAGGAGCAGGTTAAAAAGAGAATCCTAATGTGATTTCTTGATAATGGGTGTGTTCCTTATCTTCTCCTAGTGTCTAAACTCTTCTCCATGGCTGGACCCCCAAATAATATTCCTTTACGTGCTAAGGGGTATCTAGAGAGTGGGATAGGTTTAATAACTACCCTCACCCTAAAGCTTACCCTAACCCTAACCCCTACCCTATCCCTAACGTGTACCCTAATCCTAAGCCGTAGCCTAAACCGAGCCCTAACCCTAACACTAACCCTAAACCTAACACTAACACACACCCTACGCCGTACCCGTAACCCTCCCCGAACCCGTAACCTAAGCCGTACCCTAACCCTCACCCTAACCCTAACCCTAACCCTAAGCTACCCTTGACTGCTTCTGCCTCCAATAGATTTCCTAAGCACTAGTGTTTTAAGGAACAGGTTCAAAAGAGAATCCTAATGTGATTTCTTGATAATGGGTGTGTTCCTTATCTTATCCTAGTGTCTAAACTCTTCTCCATGTTTGGACCCCCAAATAATATTCCTTTACGTGCTAAGGGGTATCTAGAGAGTGGGATAGGTTTAATAACTACCCTCACCCTAACGCGTACCCTAACCCTAACGCGTACCCTATCCCTAACGCGTACCCTAATCCTAACCCGTACCCTAATCCTAACCCGTAGCCTAAACCGAGCCCTATCCCTAACACTAACCCTAACCCTAACCCTAACCCATACCCTATGCCCTACCCGGACCCCTCCCCGAACCCGTACCCTAAGCCGTACCCTAACACTCACCCTAACCTAACCCTAACCCTAAGCTACCCTTGACTGCTTCTGCCTCCAATAGATTTCCTAAGCACTAGTGTTTTAAGGAACAGGTTAAAAAGATAATCCTAATGTGATTTCTTCATAATGGGTGTGTTCCTTATCTTCTCCTAGTGTCTAACCTCTTCTCCATGGCTGGACCCCAAATAATATTCCTTTACGTGCTAAGGGTTATCTAGAGAGTGGGATAGGTTTAATAACGACCCTCACCCTAACGCGTACCCTAGCCCTAAACCCTACCCTAACCCTAACGCATACCCTAATCCTAACCCGTACCCTAAACCGAACCCTAACCCTAAAACTAACCCTAACCCATACCCTACGCCGTACCCGAACCCCTCCCCGAACCCGTACCCTAAGCTGTACCCTAACCCTCGCCCTAAACCTAACCCTAACACTAAGCTACCCTTGACTGCTTCTGCCTCGAATCGATTTCCTAAGCACTAGTGTTTTAAGGAACAGGTTAAAAAGAGAATCCTAATGTGATTTCTTGATAATTGGTGTGTTCCTTATCTTCTCCTAGTGTCTAAACTCTTCTCCATGGCTGGACCCCCAAATAATATTCCTTTACGTGCTAAGGGGTATCTAGAGAGTGGGATAGGTTTAATAACTACCCTCACCCTAACGCGTATCCTAACCCTAACCCCTACCCTAACCCTAACGCGTACCCTAATCCTAACCCGTACCGTAAACCGAGCCCTAACCCTAACACTAACCCTAACCCTAACCCTAACCCATACCTTACGCCGTACCCGAACCCCTGCCCGAACCCGAAACCTAAGCCCTACCCTAACACTCACCCTAACCCTAACGCTAAACCTAAGCTACCCTTGACTGCTTCTGCCTCCAATAGATTTCCTAAGCACTAGTTTTTTAAGGAAAAGGTTCAAAAGAGAATCCTAATGTGATTTCTTGATAATGGGTGTGTTCCTTATCTTCTCCTAGTGTCTAAACTCTTCTCCATGGCTGGACCCCCAAATAATACTCCTTTACGTGCTAAGGGGTATCTAGAGAGTGGGATAGGTTTAATAACTACCCTAACCCAAACGTGTAGCCTAACCCTAACCCCTACCTTAACCCTAACGCGTACACTAATTCTAACCCGTAACCTAAAGCGAGCCCTAACCCTAACACTAAACCTAAACCTAACCCTAACCCATACCCTACGCCCTACCCGAACCCCTCAGCGAACCCGTACCCTAAGCGGTACCCTAACCCTAAACCTAACGCTAAGCTACCCTTGACTGCTTCTGCCTCCAATAGATTTCCTAACTACTAGTGTTTTAAGGAACAGGTTAAAAAGAGAATCCTAATGTGATTTCTTGATAATGGGTGTGTTCCTTATCTTATCCTAGTGTCTAACCTCTTCTCCATGGCTGGACCCCCAAATAATACTCCTTTACGTGCTAAGGGGTGTCTAGAGATTGGGATATGTTTAATAACTACCCTCACCCTAACGCATACCCTAAACCTAACCACTACCCTAACCCTAACGCGTACCCTAATCCTAAACCGTACCCTAAACCGAGCCCTCACCCTAACACTAACCCTAAACCTAACCCTAACACAAACCCTACGCCGTAACCGTACCCCTCCCCGAAACCGTACCCTAAGCCGTACCCTAACCCTCACCGTAACCCTAACCCTAGCCCTAAGCTACCCTTGACTGGTTCTGCCTCCAATAGATTTCCTAAGCACTAGTGTTTTAAGGAACAGTTTAAAAAGAGAATCATATTGTGATTTCTTGATACTGGGTGTGTTCCTTATCTTCTCCTAGTGTCTTAACTCTTCTCCATGGCTGTACCCCGAAATAATATTCCTTTACGTGCTAAGGGGTATCTAGAGAGTGGGATCGGTTTAATAACGAACCTAACCCTAATGTGTACCCTAACCCTAACCCCTACCCTAACACTAACGCGTACCCTAATCCTAACCCGTACCCGAAACCGAGCCCAGGCCTAATACTAACCCTAACCCTAACCCTAAACCATACCCTACGACCTACCCGAACCCCCCCTCGAACCCGTACCTTAATCCGTCCCGAAACCCTCAGCCTAACCCTAACCCTAACCCAAAGCTACCCTTGAGTGCTTCTGCCTCCAATAGATTGCCTAAGCACTAGTGTTTTAAGGAACAGGTTAAAAAGAGAATCCTAATGTGATTTCTTGATAATGGGTGTGTTCCTTATCTTCTCCTAGTGTCTAAACTCTTCTCCATGGCTGGACCCCCAAATAATATTACTTTACGTGCTAAGGGGTATCTAGAGAGTGGGATAGGTTTAATAACTAACCTCACCCTATCACGTACCCTAACCCTAACCACTACCCTAACACTAACGCGTACCCTAATCCAAACCCATAACCTAAACCGAGCCCTAACCCTAACACTAACCCTAACCCTAACCCTAACCCATACCCTACGCCCTACACGAACCCCTCACCGAACCCGTACCCTAAGCCGTACCCTAACCCTCAATCTAACCCTAACCCTAACCCTAAGGTACCCTTGACTGCTTCTGCCTCCAATAGATTTCCTAAGCACTAGTGTTTTAAGGAACAGGTTAAAAAGAGAATCCTAATGTGATTTCTTGATAATGGGTGTGTTCCTTATCTTCTCCTAGTGTCTAAACTCTTCTCCATGGCTGGACCCCCAAATAATATTCCTTTACGTGCTAAGGGGTATCTAGAGAGTGGGATAGGTTTAATAACTACCCTCACCCTATCGCGTACCCTAACCCTAACCCCTACCCTAACCCTAACGCGTACCCTAATCCTAACCCGTACCCTAAACCGAGCCCTAACCCTAACACTAACCCTAACCCTAACCCTAAGCTACCCTTGACTGCTTCTGCCTCCAATAGATTTCCTAAGCAGTAGTGTTTTAAGGAACAGTTTAAAAAGAGAATCATATTGTGATTTCTTGATAATGGGTGTGTTCCTTATCTTCTCCTAGTGTCTAAACTCTTCTCAATAGCTGGACCCCCAAATAATATTCCTTTACGTGCTAAGGGGTATCTAGAGAGTGGGATAGGTTTAATAACTACCCTCACCCTATCGCGTAGCCTAACCCTAACCCCTACCTTAACACTAACGCGTACCCTAATCCTAACCCGTACCCTAAACCGAGCCGTAACCAAAACACTAACCCTAACCCTAACCCTAACCCATACCCTACGCCCTACCCGAACCCCTCCCCGAACCCGTACCCTAAGCCGTACCCTAACCCTCACCCTAACCCTAACCCTAACCGTAAGCTACCCTTGACTGCTACTTCCTCCAATAGATTTCCTAAGCACTAGTGTTTTAAGGAACAGGTTAAAAAGAGAATCCTAATGTGATTTCGTGATAATGGGTGTGTTCCTTATCTTTTCCTAGTGTCTAAACTCTTCTCCGTGGCTGGACCCCCAAATAATATTCCTTTACGTGCTAAGGGGTATCTACAGAGTGGGATAGGTTTAATAACTACCCTCACCCTAACGCGTACCCTAACCCAAACCCCTACCCTAACCCTAACGCGTACCCTAATCCTAACCCGTACCCTAAACCGAGACCTAACCCTAACACTAACCCTAACCCTAACCCATACCCTACGCTCTACCCGAACCCCTCCCCGAACCCGTACCCTAAGCCGTACCCTAACCCTCACCGTAACCCTAACCCTAACCCTAAGCTACCCTTGATTGCTTCTGTCTCCAATAGATTTCCTAAGCACTAGTGTTTTAAGGAACAGGTTAAAAAGAGAATCCTAATGTGATTTCATGATAATGGGTGTGTTCCTTATCTTCTCCTAGTGTCTAAACTCTTCTCCATGGCTGGACCCCCAAATAATATTCCTTTACGTGCTAAGGGGTATCTAGAGAGTGGGATAGGTTTAATAACTACCCTCACCCTAATGCATACCCTAACCCTAACCCCTACCCTAACCGTAATGCGTACCCTAAACCTAACACGTACCCTAAACCGAGCCGTAACCCTAACACTAGCCCTAACCCTAACCCTAACCCATACCCTAAAACCTACCCGAACCCCTCCCCGAACCCGTACCCTAAGCCGTACCCCAAACCTCAATCTAACCCTAACCCTAACCCTAAGCTACCCTTGACTGCTTCTGCCTCCAGTAGATTTCCTAAGCACCAGTGTTTTAAGGAACAGGTTAAAAAGTGAATCCTAATGTGATTTCTTGATAATGGGTGTGTTCCTTATCTTCTCCTAGTGTCTAAACTCTTCTCCATGGCTGGACCCCCAAATAATATTCCTTTACGTGCTAAGGGGTATCTAGAGAGTGGGATAGGTTTAATAACTACCCTCACCCTATCGCGTACCCTAACCCTAACCCCTACCCTAACCCTAACGTGTACCCTAATCCTAACCCGTACCCTAAACCGAGCCCTAACCCTAACACTAAACCTAACCCTAACCCTAACCAATACCCTACGCCCTACCCGAACCGCTCCCTGACCCGAAACCTAAGCCGTACACTAACCCTCACCCTAACCCTAACACTAACCCTAAGCTACCCTTGACGGCTTCTGCCTCCAATAGATTTCCTAAGCACTAGTGTTTTAAGGAACAGTTTAAAAAGAGAAACATATTGTGATTTCTTGATAATGGGTGTGTTCCTTATCTTCTCCTAGTGTCTAAACTCTTTTCCATGGCTGGACCCCCAAATAATATTCCTTTACGTGCTAAGGGGTATCTAGAGAGTGGGATAGGTTTAATAACTACCCTCACCCTAACGCGTATCCTAACCCTAACCCCTACCCTAACCCTAACGCGTACCCTAATCCTAACCCGTACCGTAAACCGAGCCCTAACCCTAACACTAACCCTAACCCTAACCCTAACCCATACCTTACGCCGTACCCGAACCCCTGCCCGAACCCGAAACCTAAGCCCTACCCTAACACTCACCCTAACCCTAACGCTAAACCTAAGCTACCCTTGACTGCTTCTGCCTCCAATAGATTTCCTAAGCACTAGTTTTTTAAGGAAAAGGTTCAAAAGAGAATCCTAATGTGATTTCTTGATAATGGGTGTGTTCCTTATCTTCTCCTAGTGTCTAAACTCTTCTCCATGGCTGGACCCCCAAATAATACTCCTTTACGTGCTAAGGGGTATCTAGAGAGTGGGATAGGTTTAATAACTACCCTAACCCAAACGTGTAGCCTAACTCTAACCCCTACCTTAACCCTAACGCGTACACTAATTCTAACCCGTATCCTAAAGCGAGCCCTAACCCTAACACTAAACCTAAACCTAACCCTAACCCATACCCTACGCCCTACCCGAACCCCTCAGCGAACCCGTACCCTAAGCGGTACCCTAACCCTAAACCTAACGCTAAGCTACCCTTGACTGCTTCTGCCTCCAATAGATTTCCTAACTACTAGTGTTTTAAGGAACAGGTTAAAAAGAGAATCCTAATGTGATTTCTTGATAATGGGTGTGTTCCTTATCTTATCCTAGTGTCTAACCTCTTCTCCATGGCTGGACCCCCAAATAATACTCCTTTACGTGCTAAGGGGTGTCTAGAGATTGGGATATGTTTAATAACTACCCTCACCCTAACGCATACCCTAAACCTAACCACTACCCTAACCCTAACGCGTACCCTAATCCTAAACCGTACCCTAAACCGAGCCCTCACCCTAACACTAACCCTAAACCTAACCCTAACACAAACCCTACGCCGTAACCGTACCCCTCCCCGAAACCGTACCCTAAGCCGTACCCTAACCCTCACCGTAACCCTAACCCTAGCCCTAAGCTACCCTTGACTGGTTCTGCCTCCAATAGATTTCCTAAGCACTAGTGTTTTAAGGAACAGTTTAAAAAGAGAATCATATTGTGATTTCTTGATACTGGGTGTGTTCCTTATCTTCTCCTAGTGTCTTAACTCTTCTCCATGGCTGTACCCCGAAATAATATTCCTTTACGTGCTAAGGGGTATCTAGAGAGTGGGATCGGTTTAATAACGAACCTAACCCTAATGTGTACCCTAACCCTAACCCCTACCCTAACACTAACGCGTACCCTAATCCTAACCCGTACCCGAAACCGAGCCCAGCCCTAATACTAACCCTAACCCTAACCCTAAACCATACCCTACGACCTACCCGAACCCCCCCTCGAACCCGTACCTTAATCCGTCCCGAAACCCTCAGCCTAACCCTAACCCTAACCCAAAGCTACCCTTGAGTGCTTCTGCCTCCAATAGATTGCCTAAGCACTAGTGTTTTAAGGAACAGGTTAAAAAGAGAATCCTAATGTGATTTCTTGATAATGGGTGTGTTCCTTATCTTCTCCTAGTGTCTAAACTCTTCTCCATGGCTGGACCCCCAAATAATATTACTTTACGTGCTAAGGGGTATCTAGAGAGTGGGATAGGTTTAATAACTAACCTCACCCTATCACGTACCCTAACCCTAACCACTACCCTAACACTAACGCGTACCCTAATCCAAACCCATAACCTAAACCGAGCCCTAACCCTAACACTAACCCTAACCCTAACCCTAACCCATACCCTACGCCCTACACGAACCCCTCACCGAACCCGTACCCTAAGCCGTACCCTAACCCTCAATCTAACCCTAACCCTAACCCTAAGGTACCCTTGACTGCTTCTGCCTCCAATAGATTTCCTAAGCACTAGTGTTTTAAGGAACAGTTTAAAAAGAGAATCATATTGTGATTTCTTGATAATGGGTGTGTTCCTTATCTTCTCCTAGTATCTAAACTCTTCTCCATGGCTGGACCCCCAAATAATATTCCTTTACGTGCTAAGGGGTATCTAGAGAGTGGGATAGGTTTAATAACTACCCTCACCCTAAAGCGTACCCTAACCCTAACCCCTACCCTAAACCTAACGCGTACCCTAATCCTAACCCGTACCCTAAACCTAGCCCTAACCCTAACACTAACCCTAACCCTAACCCTAAGCTACCCTTGACTGCTTCTGCCTCCAATAGATTTCCTAAGCAGTAGTGTTTTAAGGAACA
The DNA here is from genome assembly GCF_949987535.1 of Balaenoptera acutorostrata. Taxonomy (NCBI): domain Eukaryota; kingdom Metazoa; phylum Chordata; class Mammalia; order Artiodactyla; family Balaenopteridae; genus Balaenoptera; species Balaenoptera acutorostrata. The sequence continues at coordinate 558,766 of NW_026645541.1, forward strand.
GTTTAAAAAGAGAATCATATTGTGATTTCTTAATAATGGGTGTGTTCCTTATCTTCTCCTAGTGTCTAAACTCTTCTCCATAGCTGGACCCCCAAATAATATTCCTTTACGTGCTAAGGGGTATCTAGAGAGTGGGATAGGTTTAATAACTAACCTCACCCTATCGCGTAGCCTAACCCTAACCCCTACCTTAACACTAACGCGTACCCTAATCCTAACCCGTACCCTAAACCGAGCCGTAACCAAAACACTAACCCTAACCCTAACCCTAACCCATACCCTACGCCCTACCCGAACCCCTCCCCGAACCCGTACCCTAAGCCGTACCCTAACCCTCACCCTAACCCTAACCCTAACCGTAAGCTACCCTTGACTGCTTCTTCCTCCAATAGATTTCCTAAGCACTAGTGTTTTAAGGAACAGGTTAAAAAGAGAATCCTAATGTGATTTCGTGATAATGGGTGTGTTCCTTATCTTTTCCTAGTGTCTAAACTCTTCTCCGTGGCTGGACCCCCAAATAATATTCCTTTACGTGCTAAGGGGTATCTACAGAGTGGGATAGGTTTAATAACTACCCTCACCCTAACGCGTACCCTAAACCAAACCCCTACCCTAACCCTAACGCGTACCCTAATCCTAACCCGTACCCTAAACCGAGACCTAACCCTAACACTAACCCTAACCCTAACCCCTACCCTAACCGTAATGCGTACCCTAAACCTAACACGTACCCTAAACCGAGCCGTAACCCTAACACTAGCCCTAACCCTAACCCTAACCCATACCCTAAACCCTACCCGAACCCCTCCCCGAACCCGTACCCTAAGCCGTACCCCAAACCTCAATCTAACCCTAACCCTAACCCTAAGCTACCCTTGACTGCTTCTGCCTCCAATAGATTTCCTAAGCACCAGTGTTTTAAGGAACAGGTTAAAAAGTGAATCCTAATGTGATTTCTTGATAATGGGTGTGTTCCTTATCTTCTCCTAGTGTCTAAACTCTTCTCCATGGCTGGACCCCCAAATAATATTCCTTTACGTGCTAAGGGGTATCTAGAGAGTGGGATAGGTTTAATAACTACCCTCACCCTATCGCGTACCCTAACCCTAACCCCTACCCTAACCCTAACGTGTACCCTAATCCTAACCCGTACCCTAAACCGAGCCCTAACCCTAACACTAAACCTAACCCTAACCCTAACCAATACCCTACGCCCTACCCGAACCGCTCCCTGACCCGAACCCTAAGCCGTACCCTAACCCTCACCCTAACCCTAACACTAACCCTAAGCTACCCTTGACGGCTTCTGCCTCCAATAGATTTCCTAAGCACTAGTGTTTTAAGGAACAGTTTAAAAAGAGAAACATATTGTGATTTCTTGATAATGGGTGTGTTCCTTATCTTCTCCTCGTGTCTAAACTCTTCTCCATGGCTGGACCCCCAGATAATATTCCTTTACGTGCTAAGGGGTATATAGACAGTGGGATAGGTTTAATAACTACCCTCACCCTAACGCGTACCCTAACCCTAAACCCTACCCTAACACTAACGCGTACCCTAATCCTAACCCGTACCGTAAACCGAGCCCTAACCCTAACACTAACCCTAACCCTAACCATAACCCATACCCTACGCCCTACCCGAACCCCTCCCCGAACCCGTACCCTAAGCCGTACCCTAACCCTCACCCGAACCCTAACCCTAGCCCTAAGCTTCCCTTGACTGCTTCTGCCTCCAATAGATTTCCTAAGCACTAGTGTTTTAAGGAACAGGTTAAAAAGAGAATCCTAATGTGATTTCGTGATAATGGGTGTGTTCCTTATCTTCTGCTCGTGTCTAAACTCTTCTCCATGGCTGGACCCCCAAATAATATTCCGTTACGTGCTAAGGGGTATCTAGAGAGTGGGATAGGTTTAATAACTACCCTCACCGTAACGCGTACCCTAACCCTAACCCCTACCCTAACCCTAACGCGTACCCTAATCCTAACCCGTACCCTAAACCGAGGCCTAACCCTAACACTAGCCCTAACCCTAACCCTAACCCATACCCTACGCCCTACCCGAACCCATCCCCGAACCCGTACCCTAAGCCGTACCCTAACCCTCACCCTAACCCTAACCCTAGCCCTACGCTACTCTTGACTGCTTCTGCCTCCAATACATTTCCTAAGCACTAGTGTTTTAAGGAACAGGTTAAAAAGAGAATCCTAATGTGATTTTTTGATAATGGGTGTGTTCCTTATCTTCTCCTAGTGTCTAAACTCTTCTCCATGGCTGGACCCCCAAATAATATTCCTTTACGTGCTAAGGGGTAACTAGAGAGTGGGATAGGTTTAATAACTAACCTCACCCTATCGCGTACCCTAACCCTAACCCCTACCCTAACACTAACGCGTACCCTAATCCTAACCCGTACCCTAAACCGAGCACTAACCCTAACACTAACCCTAACCCTAACCCTAACCCATACCCTACTCCCTACCCGAACCCCTCCCCGAAACCGTACCCTAAGCCGTACCCTAACCCTCACCGTAACCCTAACCCTAGCCCTAAGCTACCCTTGACTGGTTCTGCCTCCAATAGATTTCCTAAGCACTAGTGTTTTAAGGAACAGGTTAAAAAGAGAATCCTAATGTAATTTCTTGATACTGGGTGTGTTCCTTATCTTCTCCTAGTGTCTTAACTCTTCTCCATGGCTGTACCCCGAAATAATATTCCTTTACGTGCTAAGGGGTATCTAGAGAGTGGGATAGGTTTAATAACGAACCTAACCCTAATGTGTACCCTAACCCTAACCCCTACCCTAACACTAACGCGTACCCTAATCCTAACCCGTACCCGAAACCGAGCCCAGCCCTAATACTAACCCTAACCCTAACCCTAAACCATACCCTACGACCTACCCGAACCCCCCCTCGAACCCGTACCTTAATCCGTCCCGAAACCCTCAGCCTAACCCTAACCCTAACCCAAAGCTACCCTTGAGTGCTTCTGCCTCCAATAGATTGCCTAAGCACTACTGTTTTAAGGAACAGGTTAAAAAGAGAATCCTAATGTGATTTCTTGATAATGGGTGTGTTCCTTATCTTCTCCTAGTGTCTAAACTCTTCTCCATGGCTGGACCCCCAAATAATATTACTTTACGTGCTAAGGGGTATCTAGAGAGTGGGATAGGTTTAATAACTAACCTCACCCTATCACGTACCCTAACCCTAACCACTACCCTAACACTAACGCGTACCCTAATCCAAACCCATAACCTAAACCGAGCCCTAACCCTAACACTAACCCTAACCCTAACCCTAACCCATACCCTACGCCCTACACGAACCCCTCACCGAACCCGTACCCTAAGCCGTACCCTAACCCTCAATCTAACCCTAACCCTAACCCTAAGGTACCCTTGACTGCTTCTGCCTCCAATAGATTTCCTAAGCACTAGTGTTTTAAGGAACAGGTTAAAAAGAGAATCCTAATGTGATTTCTTGATAATGGGTGTGTTCCTTATCTTCTCCTAGTGTCTAAACTCTTCTCCATGGCTGGACCCCCAAATAATATTCCTTTACGTGCTAAGGGGTATCTAGAGAGTGGGATAGGTTTAATAACTACCCTCACCCTATCGCGTACCCTAACCCTAACCCCTACCCTAACCCTAACGCGTACCCTAATCCTAACCCGTACCCTAAACCGAGCCCTAACCCTAACACTAACCCTAACCCTAACCCTAACCCATACCCTACGCTCTACCCGAACCCCTCCCCGAACCCGTACCCTAAGCTGTACCCTAACCCTCACCGTAACCCTAACCCTAAGCTACCCTTGATTGCTTCTGCCTCCAATAGATTTCCTAAGCACTAGTGTTTTAAGGAACAGGTTAAAAAGAGAATCCTAATGTGATTTCATGATAATGGGTGTGTTCCTTATCTTCTCCTAGTGTCTAAAGTCTTCTCCATGGCTGGACCCCCAAATAATATTCCTTTACGTGCTAAGGGGTATCTAGAGAGAGGGAGAGGTTTAATAACTACCCTCACCCTAACGCGTACCCTAACCCTAACCCCTACCCTAACCCTAACGCGTACCCTAATCCTAACCCGTACCCTAAACCGAGCCCTAACCCTAACACTAGCCCTAACCCTAACCCTAACCCATACCCTACGCCCTACCCGAACCCCTCCCCGAACCCGTACCCTAAGCCGTACCCTAACCCTCACCCTAACCCTAACCCTAACCCTACGCTACTCTTGACTGCTTCTGCCTCCAATAGATTTCCTAAGCACTAGTGTTTTAAGGAACAGGTTAAAAAGAGAATCCTAATGTGATTTCTTGATAATGGGTGTGTTCCTTATCTTCTCCTCGTGTCTAAACTCTTCTCCATGGCTGGACCCCCAGATAATATTCCTTTACGTGCTAAGGGGTATATAGAGAGTGGGATAGGTTTAATAACTACCCTCACCCTAACGCGTACCCTAACCCTATCCCCTACCCTAACACTAACGCGTACCCTAATCCCAACCCGTACCGTAAACCGAGCCCTAACCCTAACACTAACCCTAACCCTAACCCTAACCCATACCCTACGCCCTACCCGAACCCCTCCCCGAACCCGTACCCTAACCCTCACCCTAACCCTAACCCTAGCCCTAAGCTACCCTTGACTGCTTCTGCCTCCAATAGATTTCCTAAGCACTAGTGTTTTAAGGAACAGGTTAAAAAGAGAATCCTAATGTGATTTCGTGATAATGGGTGTGTTCCTTATCTTCTCCTCGTGTCTAAACTCTTCTCCATGGCTGGACCCCCAAATAATATTCCGTTACGTGCTAAGGGGTATCTAGAGAGTGGGATAGGTTTAATAACTACCCTCACCCTAACGCGTACCCTAACCCTAACCCCTACCCTAACCCTAACGCGTACCCTAATCCTAACCCGTACCCTAAACCGAGGCCTAACCCTAACACTAGCCCTAACCCTAACCCTAACCCATACCCTACGCCCTACCCGAACCCATCCCCGAACCCGTACCCTAAGCCGTACCCTAACCCTCACCCTAACCCTAACCCTAGCCCTACGCTACTCTTGACTGCTTCTGCCTCCAATACATTTCCTAAGCACTAGTGTTTTAAGGAACAGGTTAAAAAGAGAATCCTAATGTGATTTTTTGATAATGGGTGTGTTCCTTATCTTCTCCTAGTGTCTAAACTCTTCTCCATGGCTGGACCCCCAAATAATATTCCTTTACGTGCTAAGGGGTAACTAGAGAGTGGGATAGGTTTAATAACTAACCTCACCCTATCGCGTACCCTAACCCTAACCCCTACCCTAACACTAACGCGTACCCTAATCCTAACCCGTACCCTAAACCGAGCACTAACCCTAACACTAACCCTAACCCTAACCCTAACCCATACCCTACGCCCTACCCGAACCCCTCCACGAACCCGTACCCTAAGCCGTACCCTAACCCTCACCCTAACCCTAACCCGAACCCTAAGCTACCCTTGACTGCTTCTGCCTCCAATAGATTTCCTAAGCACTAGTGTTTTAAGGAACAGATTAAAAAGAGAATCCTAATGTGATTTCGTTATAATGGGTGTGTTCCTTATCTTCTCCTAGTGTCTAAACCCTTCTCCATGGCTGGACCCCCAAATAATATTCCTTTACGTGCTAAGGGGTATCTAGAGAGAGGGAGAGGTTTAATAACTACCCTCACCCTAATGCGTACCCTAACCCTAACCCCTACCCTAACCCTAACGCGTACCCTAATCCTAACCCGTACCCTAAACAGAGGCCTAACCCTAACACTAACCCTAACCCTAACACTAACCCATACCCTACGCCCTACCCGAACCCGTCCCCGAACCCGTACCCTAAGCCGTACCCTAACCCTCACCCTAACCCTAAACCTAACACTAAGCTACCCTTGACTGCTTCTGCCTCCAATAGATTTCCTAAGCACTAGTGTTTTAAGGAACAGGTTAAAAAGAGAATCCTAATGTGATTTCTTGATAATGGGTGTGTTCCTTATCTTCTCCTAGTGTCTAAACTCTTCTCCATGGCTGGACCCCCAAATAATATTCCTTTACGTGCTAAGGGGTATCTAGAGAGTGGGATAGGTTTAATAACTAACCTCACCCTATCGCGTACCCTAACCCTAACCCCTACCCTAACACTAACGCGTACCCTAATCCTAACCCGTACCCTAAACCGAGCCCTAACCCTAACACTAACCCTAACCCTAACCCTAACCCATACCCTACACCCTACCCAAACCCCTCCCCGGACCTGTACCCTAAGCCATTCCCTAACCCTCACCCTAAACCTATCCCTATCCCTAAGCTACCCTTGACTGCTTCTGCCTCCAATAGATTTTCTAAGCACTAGTGTTTTAAGGAACAGGTTAAAAAGAGAATCCTAATGTGATTTCGTCATAATGGATGTGTTCCTTATTTTCTCCTAGTGTCTAAACTCTTCTCCATAGCTGGACCCCCAAATAATATTCCTTTACGTGCTAAGTGGTATCTAGAGAGAGGGAGAGGTTTAATAACTACACTCACCCTAACGCGTACCCTAACCCTAACCCCTACCCTAACCCTAACGCGTACCCTAATCCTAACCCGTACCCTAAACCGAGCCCTAAACCTAACACTAGCCCTAACCCATACCCTACGCCCTACCCGAACCCCTCCCCGAACCCTTACCCTAAGCCATACCCTAACCCTTACCCTAACCCTAACCCTAACCCTACGCTACCCTTGACTGCTTCTGCCTCCAATAGATTTCCTAAGCACTAGTGTTTTAAGGAACAGGTTAAAAAGAGAATCCTAATGTGATTTCTTGATAATGGGTGTGTTCCTTATCTTCTCCTAGTGTCTAAACTCTTCTCCATGGCTGGACCCCCAAATAATATTGCTTTACGTGCTAAGGGGTATCTAGAGAGTGGGATAGGTTTAATGACTAACCTCACCCTATCGCGTACCCTAACCCTAACCCCTACCCTAACACTAACGCGTACCCTAATCCTAACCCGTACCCTAAACCGAGCCCTAACCCTAACACTAACCCTAACCCTAACCCTAACCCATACCCTACGCCCTACCCAAACCCCTCCCCGAACCTGTACCCTAAGCCATTCCCTAACCCTCACCCTAAAACTATCCCTAACCCTAAGCTACCCTTGACTGCTTCTGCCTCCAATAGATTTTCTAAGCACTAGTGTTTTAAGGAACAGGTTAAAAAGAGAATCCTAATGTGATTTCGTCATAATGGGTGTGTTCCTTATCTTCTCCTAGTGTCTAAACTCTTCTCCATAGCTGGACCCCCAAATAATATTCCTTTACGTGCTAAGTGGTATTTAGAGAGAGGGAGAGGTTTAATAACTACCCTCACCCTAACGCGTACCCTAACCCTAACCCCTACCCAACCCTAACGCGTACCCAAATCCTAACCCGTACCCTAAACCGAGCCCTAACCCTAACCCTAACCCTAACCCTAACCCTAACCCATACCCTACGCCCTACCCGAATCCTTCCCCGAAACCGTACCCTAAGCCTTACCCTAACCCTCACCCTAACCCTAACCCTAACCCTAAGCTACCCTTGACTGCTTCTGCCTCCAATAGATTTCCTAAGCACTAGTGTTTTAAGGAACAGGTTAAAAAGAGAATCCTAATGTGATTTCTTGATAATGGGTGTGATCCTTATCTTCTCCTCGTGTCTAAACTCTTCTCCATGGATGGACCCCCAAATAATATTCCTTTACGTGCTAAGGGGTATCTAGAGAGTGGGATAGGTTTAATAACTACCCTCACCCTAATGCGTACACTAACCCTAACCCCTACCCTAACCCTAACGCGTACCCTAATCCTAACCCCTACCCTAAACCGAGCCCTAACCCTAACACTAGCCCTAACCCATACCCTACGCCCTACCCGAACCCCTCCCCGAACCCGTACCCTAAGCCGTACCCTAACCCTCACCCTAACCATAACCCTAACCCTACGCTACCCTTGACTGCTTCTGCCTCCAATAGATTTCCTAAGCACTAGTGTTTTAAGGAACAGGTTAAAAAGAGAATCCTAATGTGATTTCGTGATAACGGGTGTGTTCCTTATCTTCTCCTAGTGTCTAAACTCTTCTCCATGGCTGGACCCCCAAATAATATTCCTTTACGTGCTAAGGGGTATCTAGAGAGTGGGATAGGTTTAATAACTACCCTCACCCTAACGCGTACCCTAACCCTAACCCCTACCCTAACCCTAACGCGTACCCTAATCCTAACCCGTACCCTAAACCGAGCCCTAACCCTAACACTAGCCCTAACCCTAACCCTAACCCATACCCTACGCCCTACCCGAACCCCTCCCCGAACCCGTACCCTAAGCCGTACCCTAACCCTCACCCTAACCCTAACCCTAATCCTAAGCTACCCTTGACTGCTTCTGCCTCCAATAGATTTCCTAAGCACTAGTGTTTTAAGGAACAGGTTAAAAAGAGAATCCTAATGTGATTTCTTGATAATGGGTGTGTTCCTTATCTTCTCCTAGTGTCTAAACTCTTCTCCATGGCTGGACCCCCAAATAATATTGCTTTACGTGCTAAGGGGTATCTAGAGAGTGGGATAGGTTTAATAACTAACCTCACCCTATCGCGTACCCTAACCCTAACCCCTACCCTAACCCTAACGCGTACCCTAATCCTAACCCATACCCTAAACCGAGCCCTAACCCTAACACTAGCCCTAACACATACCCTACGCCCTACCCGAAACCCTCCCCGAACCCGTACCCTAAGCCGTACCCTAACCCTTACCCTAACCCTAACCCTAACCCTACGCTACCCTTGACTGCTTCTGCCTCCAATAGATTTCCTAAGCACTAGTGTTTTAAGGAACAGGTTAAAAAGAGAATCCTAATGTGATTTCTTGATAATGGGTGTGTTCCTTACCTTCTCCTAGTGTCTAAACTCTTCTCCATGGCTGGACCCCCAAATAATATTCCTTTACGTGCTAAGGGGTATCTAGAGAGTGGGATAGGTTTAATAACTACCCTGAACCTAACGCGTACCCTAACCCTAACCCCTACCCTAACCCTAACGCGTACCCTAATCCTAACCCATATCCTAAACCGAGCCCTAACCCTAACACTAACCCTAACCCATACCCTACGCCCTACCCGAACCCCTCCCCGAACCCGTACCCTAAGCCGTACCCTAACCCTCACCCTAACCCTAACCCGAACCCTAAGCTACCCTTGACTGCTTCTGCCTCCAATAGATTTCCTAAGCACTAGTGTTTTAAGGAACAGGTTAAAAAGAGAATCCTAATGTGATTTCGTGATAATGGGTGTGTTCCTTATCTTCTCCTAGTGTCTAAACCCTTCTCCATGGCTGGACCCCCAAATACTATTCCTTTACGTGCTAAGGGTTATCTAGAGAGAGGGTGAGGTTTAATAACTACCCTCACCCTAACGCGTACCCTAACCCTAATCCCTACCCTAACCCTAACGCGTACCCTAATCCTAACCCGTACCCTAAACCGAGCCCTAACCCTAACCCTAACCCTAACCCTAACCCTAACCCATACCCTACGCCCTACACGAATCCTTCCCCGAAACCGTACCCTAAGCCTTACCCTAACCCTCACCCTAACCCTAACCCTAACCCTAAGCTACCCTTGACTGCTTCTGCCTCCAATAGTTTTCCTAAGCACTAGTGTTTTAAGGAACAGGTTAAAAAGAGAATCCTAATGTGATTTCTTGATAATGGGTGTGTTCCTTATCTTCTCCTCGTGTCTAAACTCTTCTCCATGGATGGACCCCCAAATAATATTCCTTTACGTGCTAAGGGGTATCTAGAGAGTGGGATAGGTTTAATAACTACCCTCACCCTAATTCGTACCCTAACCCTAACCCCTACCCAACCCTAACGCGTACCCAAATCCTAACCCGTACCCTAAACCGAGCCCTAACCCTAACACTAGCCCTAACCCATACCCTACGCCCTACCCGAACCCCTCCCCGAACCCGTACCCTAAGCCGTACCCTAACCCTTACCCTAACCCTAACCCTAACCCTACGCTACCCTTGACTGCTTCTGCCTCCAATAGATTTCCTAAGCACTAGTGTTTTAAGGAACAGGTTAAAAAGAGAATCCTAATGTGATTTCTTGATAATGGGTGTTTTCCTTATCTTCTCCTAGTGTCTAAACTCTTCTCCATGGCTGGACCCCCAAATAATATTCCTTTACGTGCTAAGGGGTATCTAGAGAGTGGGATAGGTTTAATAACTAACCTCACCCTATCGCGTACCCTAACCCTAACCCCTACCCTAACACTAACGCGTACCCTAATCCTAACCCGTACCCTAAACCGAGCCCTAACCCTAACACTAGCCCTAACCCTAACCCTAACCCATACCCTACGCCCTAACCGAACCCCTCACCGAACCCGTACCCTAAGCCGTACCCTAACCCTCACCCTAACCCTAACCCTAGCCCTAAGCTACCCTTGACTGCTTCTGCCTCCAGTAGATTTCCTAAGCACTAGTGTTTTAAGGAACAGGTTAAAAAGAGAATCCTAATGTGATTTCTTGATAATGGGTGTGTTCCTTACCTTCTCCTAGTGTCTAAACTCTTCTCCATGGCTGGACCCCCAAATAATATTCCTTTACGTGCTAAGGGGTATCTAGAGAGTGGGATAGGTTTAATAACTACCCTCACCCTAACGCGTACCCTAACCCTAACCCCTACCCTAACCCTAACGCGTACCCTAATCCTAACCCATATCCTAAACCGAGCCCTAACCCTAACACTAACCCTAACCCATACCCTACGCCCTACCCGAACCCCTCCCCGAACCCGTACCCTAAGCCGTACCCTAACCCTCACCCTAACCCTAACCCGAACCCTAAGGTACCCTTGACTGCTTCTGCCTCCAATAGATTTCCTAAGCACTAGTGTTTTAAGGAACAGGTTAAAAAGAGAATCCTAATGTGATTTCGTGATAATGGGTGTGTTCCTTATCTTCTCCTAGTGTCTAAACCCTTCTCCATGGCTGGACCCCCAAATACTATTCCTTTACGTGCTAAGGGTTATCTAGAGAGAGGGTGAGGTTTAATAACTACCCTCACCCTAACGCATACCCTAACCCTAATCCCTACCCTAACCCTAACGCGTACCCTAATCCTAACCCGTACCCTAAACCGAGCCCTAACCCTAACCCTAACCCTAACCCTAAGCCTAACCCATACCCTACGCCCTACCCGAATCCTTCCCCGAAACCGTACCCTAAGCCTTACCCTAACCCTCACCCTAACCCTAACCCTAACCCTAAGCTACCCTTGACTGCTTCTGCCTCCAGTAGATTTCCTAAGCACTAGTGTTTTAAGGAACAGGTTAAAAAGAGAATCCTAATGTGATTTCTTGATAATGGGTGTGTTCCTTACCTTCTCCTAGTGTCTAAACTCTTCTCCATGGCTGGACCCCCAAATAATATTCCTTTACGTGCTAAGGGGTATCTAGAGAGTGGGATAGGTTTAATAACTACCCTCACCCTAACGCGTACCCTAACCCTAACCCCTACCCTAACCCTAACGCGTACCCTAATCCTAACCCATATCCTAAACCGAGCCCTAACCCTAACACTAACCCTAACCCATACCCTACGCCCTACCCGAACCCCTCCCCGAACCCGTACCCTAAGCCGTACCCTAACCCTCACCCTAACCCTAACCCGAACCCTAAGGTACCCTTGACTGCTTCTGCCTCCAATAGATTTCCTAAGCACTAGTGTTTTAAGGAACAGGTTAAAAAGAGAATCCTAATGTGATTTCGTGATAATGGGTGTGTTCCTTATCTTCTCCTAGTGTCTAAACCCTTCTCCATGGCTGGACCCCCAAATACTATTCCTTTACGTGCTAAGGGTTATCTAGAGAGAGGGTGAGGTTTAATAACTACCCTCACCCTAACGCGTACCCTAACCCTAATCCCTACCCTAACCCTAACGCGTACCCTAATCCTAACCCGTATCCTAAACCGAGCCCTAACCCTAACCCTAACCCTAACCCTAACCCTAACCCATACCCTACGCCCTACCCGAATCCTTCCCCGAAACCGTACCCTAAGCCTTACCCTAACCCTCACCCTAACCCTAACCCTAACCCTAAGCTACCCTTGACTGCTTCTGCCTCCAATAGATTTCCTAAGCACTAGTGTTTTAAGGAACATGTTAAAAAGAGAATCCTAATGTGATTTCTTGATAATGGGTGTGTTCCTTATCTTCTCCTCGTGTCTAAACTCTTCTCCATGGATGGACCCCCAAATAATATTCCTTTACGTGCTAAGGGGTATCTAGAGAGTGGGATAGGTTTAATAACTACCCTCACCCTAATGCGTACACTAACCCTAACCCCTACCCTAACCCTAACGCGTACCCTAATCCTAACCCCTACCCTAAACCGAGCCCTAACCCTAACACTAGCCCTAACCCATACCCTACGCCCTACCCGAACCCCTCCCCGAACCCGTACCCTAAGCCGTACCCTAACCCTCACCCTAACCCTAACCCTAACCCTACGCTACCCTTGACTGCTTCTGCCTCCAATAGATTTCCTAAGCACTAGTGTTTTAAGGAACAGGTTAAAAAGAGAATCCTAATGTGATTTCGTGATAACGGGTGTGTTCCTTATCTTCTCCTAGTGTCTAAACTCTTCTCCATGGCTGGACCCCCAAATAATATTCCTTTACGTGCTAAGGGGTATCTAGAGAGTGGGATAGGTTTAATAACTACCCTCACCCTAACGCGTACCCTAACCCTAACCCCTACCCTAACCCTAACGCGTACCCTAATCCTAACCCGTACCCTAAACCGAGCCCTAACCCTAACACTAGCCCTAACCCTAACCCTAACCTATACCCTACGCCCTACCCGAACCCCTCCCCGAACCCGTACCCTAAGCCGTACCCTAACCCTCACCCTAACCCTAACCCTAATCCTAAGCTACCCTTGACTGCTTCTGCCTCCAATAGATTTCCTAAGCACTAGTGTTTTAAGGAAGAGGTTAAAAAGAGAATCCTAATGTGATTTCTTGATAATGGGTGTGTTCCTTATCTTCTCCTAGTGTCTAAACTCTTCTCCATGGCTGGACCCCCAAATAATATTGCTTTACGTGCTAAGGGGTATCTAGAGAGTGGGATAGGTTTAATAACTAACCTCACCCTATCGCGTACCCTAACCCTAACCCCTACCCTAACACTAACGCGTATCCTAATCCTAACCCGTACCCTAAACCGAGCCCTAACCCTAACACTAACCCTAACCCTAACCCTAACCCATACCCTACGCCCTACCCAAACCCCTCCCCGAACCTGTACCCTAAGCCATTCCCTAACCCTCACCCTAAACCTATCCCTAACCCTAAGCTACCCTTGACTGCTTCTGCCTCCAATAGATTTTCTAAGCACTAGTGTTTTAAGGAACAGGTTAAAAAGAGAATCCTAATGTGATTTCGTCATAATGGGTTTGTTCCTTATCTTCTCCTAGTGTCTAAACTCTTCTCCATAGCTGGACCCCCAAATAATATTCCTTTACGTGCTAAGTGGTATCTAGAGAGAGGGAGAGGTTTAATAACTACCCTCACCCTAACGCGTACCCTAACCCTAACCCCTACCCTAACCCTAACGCGTACCCTAATCCTAACCCGTACCCTAAACCGAGCCCTAACCCTAACACTGACCCTAACCCTAACCCTAACCCATACCCTACGCCCTACCCGAACCCCTCCCCGAACCCGTACCCTAAGCGGTACCCTAACCCTCACCCTAACCCTAACCCTAACCCTAAGCTAACCTTGACTGCTTCTGCCTCCAATAGATTTCCTAAGCACTAGTGTTTTAAGGAACAGGTTAAAAAGAGAATCCTAATATGATTTCTTGATAATGGGTGTGTTCCTTACCTTCTCCTCGTGTCTAAACTCTTCTCCATGGCTGGACCCCCAAATAATATTCCTTTACGTGCTAAGGGGTATCTAGAGAGTGGGATAGGTTTAATAACTACCCTCACCCTAACGTGTACCCTAACCCTAACCCCTACCCTAACCCTAACGCGTACCCTAATCCTAACCCATACCCTAAACCGAGCCCTAACCCTAACACTAGCCCTAACACATACCCTACGCCCTACCCGAACCCCTCCCCGAACCCGTACCCTAAGCCGTACCCTAACCCTTACCCTAACCCTAACCCTAACCCTACGCTACCCTTGACTGCTTCTGCCTCCAATAGATTTCCTAAGCACTAGTGTTTTAAGGAACAGGTTAAAAAGAGAATCCTAATGTGATTTCTTGATAATGGGTGTGTTCCTTATCTTCTCCTAGTGTCTAAACTCTTCTCCATGGCTGGACCCCCAAATAATATTCCTTTACGTGCTAAGGGGTATCTAGAGAGTGGGATAGGTTTAATAACTAACCTCACCCTATCACGTACCCTAACCCTAACCCCTACCCTAACACTAACGCGTACCCTAATCCTAACCCGTACCCTAAACCGAGCCCTAACCCTAACACTAGCCCTAACCCTAACCCTAACCCATACCCTACGCCCTACCCGAACCCCTCCCCGAACCCGTACCCTAAGCCGTACCCTAACCCTCACCCTAACCCTAACCCTAGCCCTAAGCTACCCTTGACTGCTTCTGCCTCCAGTAGATTTCCTAAGCACTAGTGTTTTAAGGAACAGGTTAAAAAGAGAATCCTAATGTGATTTCTTGATAATGGGTGTGTTCCTTACCTTCTCCTAGTGTCTAAACTCTTCTCCATGGCTGGACCCCCAAATAATATTCCTTTACGTGCTAAGGGGTATCTAGAGAGTGGGATAGGTTTAATAACTACCCTGAACCTAACGCGTACCCTAACCCTAACCCCTACCCTAACCCTAACGCGTACCCTAATCCTAACCCATATCCTAAACCGAGCCCTAACCCTAACACTAACCCTAACACATACCCTACGCCCTACCCGAACCCCTCCCCGAACCCGTACCCTAAGCCGTACCCTAACCCTCACCCTAACCCTAACCCGAACCCTAAGCTACCCTTAACTGCTTCTGCCTCCAATAGATTTCCTAAGCACTAGTGTTTTAAGGAACAGGTTAAAAAGAGAATCCTAATGTGATTTCGTGATAATGGGTGTGTTCCTTATCTTCTCCTATTGTCTAAACCCTTCTCCATGGCTGGACCCCCAAATACTATTCCTTTACGTGCTAAGGGTTATCTAGAGAGAGGGTGAGGTTTAATAACTACCCTCACCCTAACGCGTACCCTAACCCTAATCCCTACCCTAACCCTAACGCGTACACTAATCCTAACCCGTACCCTAAACCGAGCCCTAACCCTAACCCTAACCCTAACCCTAACCCTAACCCATACCCTACGCCCTACACGAATCCTTCCCCGAAACCGTACCCTAAGCCTTACCCTAACCCTCACCCTAACCCTAACCCTAACCCTAAGCTACCCTTGACTGCTTCTGCCTCCAATAGATTTCCTAAGCACTAGTGTTTTAAGGAACAGGTTAAAAAGAGAATCCTAATGTGATTTCTTGATAATGGGTGTGTTCCTTATCTTCTCCTCGTGTCTAAACTCTTCTCCATGGATGGACCCCCAAATAATATTACTTTACGTGCTAAGGGGTATCTAGAGAGTGGGATAGGTTTAATAACTACCCTCACCCTAATGCGTACCCTAACCCTAACCCCTACCCTAACCCTAACGCGTACCCTAATCCTAACCCCTACCCTAAACCGAGCCCTAACCCTAACACTAGCCCTAACCCATACCCTACGCCCTACCCGAACCCCTCCCCGAACCCGTACCCTAAGCCGTACCCTAACCCTCACCCTAACCCTAACCCTAACCCTACGCTACCCTTGACTGCTTCTGCCTCCAATAGATTTCCTAAGCACTAGTGTTTTAAGGAACAGGTTAAAAAGAGAATCCTAATGTAATTTCGTGATAATGGGTGTGTTCCTTATCTTCTCCTAGTGTCTAAACTCTTCTCCATGGCTGGACCCCCAAATAATATTCCTTTACGTGCTAAGGGGTATCTAGAGAGTGGGATAGGTTTAATAACTACCCTCACCCTAACGCGTACCCTAACCCTAACCCTAACGCGTACCCTAATCCTAACCCGTACCCTAAACCGAGCCCTAACCCTAACACTAGCCCTAACCCATACCCTACGCCCTACCCGAACCCCTCCCCGAACCCGTACCCTAAGCCGTACCCTAACCCTTACCCTAACCCTAACCCTAACCCTACGCTACCCTTGACTGCTTCTGCCTCCAATAGATTTCCTAAGCACTAGTGTTTTAAGGAACAGGTTAAAAAGAGAATCCTAATGTCATTTCTTGATAATGGGTGTGTTCCTTATCTTCTCCTAGTGTCTAAACTCTTCTCCATGGCTGGACCCCCAAATAATATTCCTTTACGTGCTAAGGGGTATCTAGAGAGTGGGATAGGTTTAATAACTAACCTCACCCTATCGCGTACCCTAACCGTAACCCCTACCCTAACACTAACGCGTACCCTAATCCTAACCCGTACCCTAAACCGAGCCCTAACCCTAACACTAGCCCTAACCCTAACCCTAACCCATACCCTACGCCCTACCCGAACCCCTCCCCGAACCCGTACCCTAAGCCGTACCCTAACCCTCACCCTAACCCTAACCCTAGCCCTAAGCTACCCTTGACTGCTTCTGCCTCCAGTAGATTTCCTAAGCACTAGTGTTTTAAGGAACAGGTTAAAAAGAGAATCCTAATGTGATTTCTTGATAATGGGTGTGTTCCTTACCTTCTCCTAGTGTCTAAACTCTTCTCCATGGCTGGACCCCCAAATAATATTCCTTTACGTGCTAAGGGGTATCTAGAGAGTGGGATAGGTTTAATAACTACCCTCACCCTAACGCGTACCCTAACCCTAACCCCTACCCTAACCCTAACGCGTACCCTAATCCTAACCCATATCCTAAACCGAGCCCTAACCGTAACACTAACCCTAACCCATACCCTACGCCCTACCCGAACCCCTCCCCGAACCCGTACCCTAAGCCGTACCCTAACCCTCACCCTAACCCTAACCCGAACCCTAAGCTACCCTTGACTGCTTCTGCCTCCAATAGATTTCCTAAGCACTAGTGTTTTAAGGAACAGGTTAAAAAGAGAATCCTAATGTGATTTCGTGATAATGGGTGTGTTCCTTATCTTCTCCTAGTGTCTAAACTCTTCTCCATGGCTGGACCCCCAAATACTATTCCTTTACGTGCTAAGGGTTATCTAGAGAGAGGGTGAGGTTTAATAACTACCCTCACCCTAACGCGTACCCTAACCCTAACCCCTACCCTAACCCTAACGCGTACCCTAATCCTAACCCGTAGCCTAAACCGAGCCCTAACCCTAACACTAGCCCTAACCCTAACCCTAACCCATACCCTACGCCCTACACGAACCCCTCCGCGAACCCGTACCCTAAGCCGTACCCTAACCCTCACCCTAACCCTAACCCTAACCGTAAGCTACCCTTGACTGCTTCTGCCTCCAATAGATTTCCTAAGCACTAGTGTTTTAAGGAACAGGTTAAAAAGAGAATCCTAATGTGATTTCTTGATAATGGGTGTGTTCCTTATCTTCTCCTAGTGTCTAAACTCTTCTCCATGGCTGGACCCCCAAATAATATTCCTTTACGTGCTAAGGGGTATCTAGAGAGTGGGATAGGTTTAATAACTAACCTCACCCTATCGCGTACCCTAACCCTAACCCCTACCCTAACACTAACGCGTACCCTAATCCTAACCCGTACCCTAAACCGAGCCCTAACCCTAACACTAGCCCTAACCCTAACCCTAACCCATACCCTACGCCCTACCCGAACCCCTCCCCGAACCCGTACCCTAAGCCGTAACCTAACCCTCACCCTAACCCTAACCCTAACCCTACGCTACCCTTGACTGCTTCTGCCTCCAATAGATTTCCTAAGCACTAGTGTTTTAAGGAACAGGTTAAAAAGAGAATCCTAATGTGATTTCTTGATAATGGGTGTGTTCCTTATCTTCTCCTAGTGTCTAAACTCTTCTCCATGGCTGGACCCCCAAATAATATTCCTTTACGTGCTAAGGGGTATCTAGAGAGTGGGATAGGTTTAATAACTACCCTCACCCTAATGCGTACCCTAAACCTAACCCCTACCCTCACCCTAACGCGTACCCTAATCCTAACCCGTAGCCTAAACCGAGCCCTAACCCTAACACTACCCCTAACCCTAACCCTAACCCATACCCTACGCCCTACCCGAACCCCTCCCCGAACCCGTACCCTAAGCCGTACCCTAACCCTCACCCTAACCCTAACCCTAAGCTACCCTTGACTGCTCCTGCCTCCAATAGATTTCCTAAGCACTAGTGTTTTAAGGAACAGGTTAAAAAGAGAATCCTAATGTGATTTCTTGATAATGGGTGTGTTCCTTATCTTCTCCTAGTGTCTAAACTCTTCTCCATGGCTGGACCCCCAAATAATATTCCTTTACGTGCTAAGGGGTATCTAGAGAGTGGGATAGGTTTAATAACTAACCTCACCCTATCGCGTACCCTAACCCTAACCCCTACCCTAACACTAACGCTTACCCTAATCCTAACCCGTACCCTAAACCGAGCCCTAACCCTAACACTAACCCTAACCCTAACCCTAACCCATACCCTACGCCCTACCCGAAACCCTCCCCGAATCCGTTACCTAAGCCATTCCCTAACCCTCACCCTAACCCTATCCCTAACCCTAAGCTACCCTTGACTGCTTCTGCCTCCAATAGATTTCCTAAGCACTAGTGTTTTAAGGAACAGGTTACAAAGAGAATCCTAATGTGATTTCTTGATAATGGGTGTGTTCCTTATCTTCTCCTAGTGTCTAAACTCTTCTCCATGGCTGGACCCCCAAATAATATTCCTTTACGTGCTAAGGGGTATCTAGAGAGTGGGAGAGGTTTAATAACTACCCTCACCCTAACGCGTACCCTAACCCTAACCCCTACCCTAACCCTAACGCGTACCCTAATCCTAACCCGTACCCTAAACCGAGCCCTAACCCTAACACTAACCCTAACCCTAACCCTAACCCATACCCTACGCCCTACCCGAACCCCTCCCCGAACCCGTAACCTAAGCCGTACCCTAACCCTCACCGTAACCCTAACCCTAACCCTAAGCTTCCCTTGACTGCTTCTGCCTCCAATAGATTTCCTAAGCACTAGTGTTTTAAGGAACAGGTTAAAAAGAGAATCCTAATGTGATTTCTTGATAATGGGTGTGTTCCTTATCTTCTCCTCGTGTCTAAACTCTTCTCCATGGCTGGACCCCCAAATAATATTCCTTTACGTGCTAAGGGGTATCTAGAGAGTGGGATAGTTTTAATAACTACCCTCACCCTAATGCGTACCCTAACCCTAACCCCTACCCTAACCCTAACGCGTACCCTAATCCTAACCCGTACTCTAAACCGAGCCCTAACCCTAACACTAGCCCTAAACCATACCCTACGCCCTACCCGAACCCCTCCCCGAACCCGTACCCTAAGCCGTACCCTAACCCTCACCCTAACCCTAACCCTAACCCTACGCTACCCTGGACTGCTTCTGCCTCCAATAGATTTCCTAAGCACTAGTGTTTTAAGGAACAGGTTAAAAAGAGAATCCTAATGTGATTTCTTGATAATGGGTGTGTTCCTTATCTTCTCCTAGTGTCTAAACTCTTCTCCATGGCTGGACCCCCAAATAATATTCCTTTACGTGCTAAGGGGTATCTAGAGAGTGGGAGAGGTTTAATAACTACCCTCACCCTAACGCGTACCCTAACCCTAACCCCTACCCTAACCCTAACGCGTACCCTAATCCTAACCCGTACCCTAAACCGAGCCCTAACCCTAACACTAACCCTAACCCTAACCCTAACCCATACCCTACGCCCTACCCGAACCCCTCCCCGAACCCGTAACCTAAGCCGTACCCTAACCCTCACCGTAACCCTAACCCTAACCCTAAGCTTCCCTTGACTGCTTCTGCCTCCAATAGATTTCCTAAGCACTAGTGTTTTAAGGAACAGGTTAAAAAGAGAATCCTAATGTGATTTCTTGATAATGGGTGTGTTCCTTATCTTCTCCTCGTGTCTAAACTCTTCTCCATGGCTGGACCCCCAAATAATATTCCTTTACGTGCTAAGGGGTATCTAGAGAGTGGGATAGTTTTAATAACTACCCTCACCCTAATGCGTACCCTAACCCTAACCCCTACCCTAACCCTAACGCGTACCCTAATCCTAACCCGTACTCTAAACCGAGCCCTAACCCTAACACTAGCCCTAAACCATACCCTACGCCCTACCCGAACCCCTCCCCGAACCCGTACCCTAAGCCGTACCCTAACCCTCACCCTAACCCTAACCCTAACCCTACGCTACCCTGGACTGCTTCTGCCTCCAATAGATTTCCTAAGCACTAGTGTTTTAAGGAACAGGTTAAAAAGAGAATCCTAATGTGATTTCTTGATAATGGGTGTGTTCCTTATCTTCTCCTAGTGTCTAAACTCTTCTCCATGGCTGGACCCCCAAATAATATTCCTTTACGTGCTAAGGGGTATCTAGAGAGTGGGAGAGGTTTAATAACTACCCTCACCCTAACGCGTACCCTAACCCTAACCCCTACCCTAACCCTAACGCGTACCCTAATCCTAACCCGTACCCTAAACCGAGCCCTAACCCTAACACTAACCCTAACCCTAACCCTAACCCATACCCTACGCCCTACCCGAACCCCTCCCCGAACCCGTAACCTAAGCCGTACCCTAACCCTCACCGTAACCCTAACCCTAACCCTAAGCTTCCCTTGACTGCTTCTGCCTCCAATAGATTTCCTAAGCACTAGTGTTTTAAGGAACAGGTTAAAAAGAGAATCCTAATGTGATTTCTTGATAATGGGTGTGTTCCTTATCTTCTCCTCGTGTCTAAACTCTTCTCCATGGCTGGACCCCCAAATAATATTCCTTTACGTGCTAAGGGGTATCTAGAGAGTGGGATAGTTTTAATAACTACCCTCACCCTAATGCGTACCCTAACCCTAACCCCTACCCTAACCCTAACGCGTACCCTAATCCTAACCCGTACTCTAAACCGAGCCCTAACCCTAACACTAGCCCTAAACCATACCCTACGCCCTACCCGAACCCCTCCCCGAACCCGTACCCTAAGCCGTACCCTAACCCTCACCCTAACCCTAACCCTAACCCTACGCTACCCTGGACTGCTTCTGCCTCCAATAGATTTCCTAAGCACTAGTGTTTTAAGGAACAGGTTAAAAAGAGAATCCTAATGTGATTTCTTGATAATGGGTGTGTTCCTTATCTTCTCCTAGTGTCTAAACTCTTCTCCATGGCTGGACCCCCAAATAATATTCCTTTACGTGCTAAGGGGTATCTAGAGAGTGGGAGAGGTTTAATAACTACCCTCACCCTAACGCGTACCCTAACCCTAACCCCTACCCTAACCCTAACGCGTACCCTAATCCTAACCCGTACCCTAAACCGAGCCCTAACCCTAACACTAACCCTAACCCTAACCCTAACCCATACCCTACGCCCTACCCGAACCCCTCCCCGAACCCGTAACCTAAGCCGTACCCTAACCCTCACCGTAACCCTAACCCTAACCCTAAGCTTCCCTTGACTGCTTCTGCGTCCAATAGATTTCCTAAGCACTAGTGTTTTAAGGAACAGGTTAAAAAGAGAATCCTAATGTGATTTCTTGATAATGGGTGTGTTCCTTATCTTCTCCTCGTGTCTAAACTCTTCTCCATGGCTGGACCCCCAAATAATATTCCTTTACGTGCTAAGGTGTATCTAGAGAGTGGGATAGGTTTAATAACTACCCTCACCCTAATGCGTACCCTAACCCTAACCCCTACCCTAACCCTAACGCGTACCCTAATCCTAACCCGTACTCTAAACTGAGCCCTAACCCTAACACTAGCCCTAACCCATACCCTACGCCCTACCCGAACCCCTCCCCGAACCCGTACCCTAAGCCTTACCCTAACCCTCACCCTAACCCTAACCCTAACCCTACGCTACCCTGGACTGCTTCTGCCTCCAATAGATTTCCTAAGCACTAGTGTTTTAAGGAACAGGTTAAAAAGAGAATCCTAATGTGATTTCTTGATAATGGGGGTGTTCCTTATCTTCTCCTAGTATCTAAACTCTTCTCCATGGCTGGACCCCCAAATAATATTCCTTTACGTGCTAAGGGGTATCTAGAGAGTGGGATAGGTTTAATAACTACCCTCACCCTAATGCGTACCCTAACCCTAACCCCTACCCTAACCCTAACGTGTACCCTAATCCTAACCCGTACCCTAAACCGAGCCCTAACCCTAACACTAGCCCTAACACATACCCTACGCCCTACCCGAAACCCTCCCCGAACTCGTACCCTAAGCCGTACCCTAACCCTCACCCTAACCCTAACCCTAACCCTACGCTACCCTTGACTGCTTCTGCCTCCAATAGATTTCCTAAGCACTAGTGTTTTAAGGAACAGGTTAAAAAGAGAATCCTAATGTGATTTCTTGATAATGGGTGTGTTCCTTATCTTCTCCTCGTGTCTAAACTCTTCTCCATGGCTGGACCCCCAAATAATATTCCTTTACGTGCTAAGGGGTATCTAGAGAGTGGGATAGGTTTAAAAACTACCCTCACCCTAACGCGTACCCTAACCCTAACCCCTACCCTAACCCTAACGCGTACCCTAATCCTAACCCGTACCCTAAACCGAGCCCTAACCCTAACACTAGCCCTAACCCTAACCCTAAACCATACCCTACGCCCTACCCGAAACCCTCCCCGAACCCGTACCCTAAGCCGTACCCTAACCCTCACCCTAACCCTAACCCTAGCCCTAAGCTACCCTTGACGTCTTCTGCCTCCAATAGATTTCCTAAGCACTAGTGTTTTAAGGAACAGGTTAAAAAGAGAATCCTAATGTGATTTCTTGATAATGGGTGTGTTCCTTATCTTCTCCTAGTGTCTAAACTCTTCTCCATGGCTGGACCCCCAAATAATATTCCTTTACGTGCTAAGGGGTATCTAGAGAGTGGGATAGGTTTAATAACTACCCTCACCCTAATGCGTACCCTAACCCTAACCCCTACCCTAACCCTAACGCGTACCCTAATCCTAACCCGTACTCTAAACCGAGCCCTAACCCTAACACTAGTCCTAACCCATACCCTACGCCCTACCCGAACCCCTCCCCGAACCCGTACCCTAAGCCGTACCCTAACCCTCACCCTAAACCTAACCCTAACCCTACGCTACCCTGGAATGCTTCTGCCTCCAATAGATTTCCTAAGCACTAGTGTTTTAAGGAACAGGTTAAAAAGAGAATCCTAATGTGATTTCTTGATAATGGGTGTGTTCCTTATCTTCTCCTAGTGTCTAAACTCTTCTCCATGGCTGGACCCCCAAATAATATTCCTTTACGTGCTAAGGGGTATCTAGAGAGTGGGAGAGGTTTAATAACTACCCTCACCCTAACGCGTACCCTAACCCTAACCCCTACCCTAACCCTAACGCGTACCCTAATCCTAACCCGTACCCTAAACCGAGCCCTAACCCTAACACTAACCCTAACCCTAACCCTAACCCATACCCTACGCCCTACCCGAACCCCTCCCCGAACCCGTAACCTAAGCCGTACCCTAACCCTCACCGTAACCCTAACCCTAACCCTAAGCTTCCCTTGACTGCTTCTGCCTCCAATAGATTTCCTAAGCACTAGTGTTTTAAAGAACAGGTTAAAAAGAGAATCCTAATGTGATTTCTTGATAATGGGTGTGTTCCTTATCTTCTCCTCGTGTCTAAACTCTTCTCCATGGCTGGACCCCCAAATAATATTCCTTTACGTGCTAAGGGGTATCTAGAGAGTGGGATAGGTTTAATAACTACCCTCACCCTAATGCGTACCCTAACCCTAACCCCTACCCTAACCCTAACGCGTACCCTAATCCTAACCCGTACTCTAAACCGAGCCCTAACCCTAACACTAGCCCTAACCCATACCCTACGCCCTACCCGAACCCCTCCCCGAACCCGTAACCTAAGCCGTACCCTAACCCTCACCCTAACCCTAACCCTAACCCTACGCTACCCTGGACTGCTTCTGCCTCCAATAGATTTCCTAAGCACTAGTGTTTTAAGGAACAGGTTAAAAAGAGAATCCTAATGTGATTTCTTGATAATGGGGGTGTTCCTTATCTTCTCCTAGTATCTAAACTCTTCTCCATGGCTGGACCCCCAAATAATATTCCTTTACGTGCTAAGGGGTATCTAGAGAGTGGGATAGGTTTAATAACTACCCTCACCCTAATGCGTACCCTAACCCTAACCCCTACCCTAACCCTAACGTGTACCCTAATCCTAACCCGTACCCTAAACCGAGCCCTAACCCTAACACTAGCCCTAACCCATACCCTACGCCCTACCCGAACCCCTCCCCGAACCCGTAACCTAAGCCGTACCCTAACCCTCACCCTAACCCTAACCCTAACCCTACGCTACCCTGGACTGCTTCTGCCTCCAATAGATTTCCTAAGCACTAGTGTTTTAAGGAACAGGTTAAAAAGAGAATCCTAATGTGATTTCTTGATAATGGGGGTGTTCCTTATCTTCTCCTAGTATCTAAACTCTTCTCCATGGCTGGACCCCCAAATAATATTCCTTTACGTGCTAAGGGGTATCTAGAGAGTGGGATAGGTTTAATAACTACCCTCACCCTAACGCGTACCCTAACCCTAACCCCTACCCTAACCCTAACGCGTACCCTAATCCTAACCCGTACCCTAAACCGAGCCCTAACCCTAACACTAACCCTAACCCTAACCCTAACCCATACCCTACGCCCTACCCGAACCCCTCCCCGAACCCGTAACCTAAGCCGTACCCTAACCCTCACCGTAACCCTAACCCTAACCCTAAGCTTCCCTTGACTGCTTCTGCCTCCAATAGATTTCCTAAGCACTAGTGTTTTAAGGAACAGGTTAAAAAGAGAATCCTAATGTGATTTCTTGATAATGGGTGTGTTCCTTATCTTCTCCTCGTGTCTAAACTCTTCTCCATGGCTGGACCCCCAAATAATATTCCTTTACGTGCTAAGGGGTATCTAGAGAGTGGGATAGTTTTAATAACTACCCTCACCCTAATGCGTACCCTAACCCTAACCCCTACCCTAACCCTAACGCGTACCCTAATCCTAACCCGTACTCTAAACCGAGCCCTAACCCTAACACTAGCCCTAAACCATACCCTACGCCCTACCCGAACCCCTCCCCGAACCCGTACCCTAAGCCGTACCCTAACCCTCACCCTAACCCTAACCCTAACCCTACGCTACCCTGGACTGCTTCTGCCTCCAATAGATTTCCTAAGCACTAGTGTTTTAAGGAACAGGTTAAAAAGAGAATCCTAATGTGATTTCTTGATAATGGGTGTGTTCCTTATCTTCTCCTAGTGTCTAAACTCTTCTCCATGGCTGGACCCCCAAATAATATTCCTTTACGTGCTAAGGGGTATCTAGAGAGTGGGAGAGGTTTAATAACTACCCTCACCCTAACGCGTACCCTAACCCTAACCCCTACCCTAACCCTAACGCGTACCCTAATCCTAACCCGTACCCTAAACCGAGCCCTAACCCTAACACTAACCCTAACCCTAACCCTAACCCATACCCTACGCCCTACCCGAACCCCTCCCCAAACCCGTAACCTAAGCCGTACCCTAATCCTCACCGTAACCCTAACCCTAACCCTAAGCTTCCCTTGACTGCTTCTGCCTCCAATAGATTTCCTAAGCACTAGTGTTTTAAGGAACAGGTTAAAAAGAGAATCCTAATGTGATTTCTTGATAATGGGTGTGTTCCTTATCTTCTCCTCGTGTCTAAACTCTTCTCCATGGCTGGACCCCCAAATAATATTCCTTTACGTGCTAAGGTGTATCTAGAGAGTGGGATAGGTTTAATAACTACCCTCACCCTAATGCGTACCCTAACCCTAACCCCTACCCTAACCCTAACGCGTACCCTAATCCTAACCCGTACTCTAAACTGAGCCCTAACCCTAACACTAGCCCTAACCCATACCCTACGCCCTACCCGAACCCCTCCCCGAAACCGTACCCTAAGCCGTACCCTAACCCTCACCCTAACCCTAACCCTAACCCTACGCTACCCTGGACTGCTTCTGCCTCCAATAGATTTCCTAAGCACTAGTGTTTTAAGGAACAGGTTAAAAAGAGAATCCTAATGTGATTTCTTGATAATGGGGGTGTTCCTTATCTTCTCCTAGTATCTAAACTCTTCTCCATGGCTGGACCCCCAAATAATATTCCTTTACGTGCTAAGGGGTATCTAGAGAGTGGGATAGGTTTAATAACTACCCTCACCCTAATGCGTACCCTAACCCTAACCCCTACCCTAACCCTAACGTGTACCCTAATCCTAACCCGTACCCTAAACCGAGCCCTAACCCTAACACTAGCCCTAACCCATACCCTACGCCCTACCCGAAACCCTCCCCGAACTCGTACCCTAAGCCGTACCCTAACCCTCACCCTAACCCTAACCCTAACCCTACGCTACCCTTGACTGCTTCTGCCTCCAATAGATTTCCTAAGCACTAGTGTTTTAAGGAACAGGTTAAAAAGAGAATCCTAATGTGATTTCTTGATAATGGGTGTGTTCCTTATCTTCTCCTCGTGTCTAAACTCTTCTCCATGGCTGGACCCCCAAATAATATTCCTTTACGTGCTAAGGGGTATCTAGAGAGTGGGATAGGTTTAAAAACTACCCTCACCCTAACGCGTACCCTAACCCTAACCCCTACCCTAACCCTAACGCGTACCCTAATCCTAACCCGTACCCTAAACCGAGCCCTAACCCTAACACTAGCCCTAACCCTAACCCTAAACCATACCCTACGCCCTACCCGAAACCCTCCCCGAACCCGTACCCTAAGCCGTACCCTAACCCTCACCCTAACCCTAACCCTAGCCCTAAGCTACCCTTGACGTCTTCTGCCTCCAATAGATTTCCTAAGCACTAGTGTTTTAAGGAACAGGTTAAAAAGAGAATCCTAATGTGATTTCTTGATAATGGGTGTGTTCCTTATCTTCTCCTAGTGTCTAAACTCTTCTCCATGGCTGGACCCCCAAATAATATTCCTTTACGTGCTAAGGGGTATCTAGAGAGTGGGATAGGTTTAATAACTACCCTCACCCTAATGCGTACCCTAACCCTAACCCCTACCCTAACCCTAACGCGTACCCTAATCCTAACCCGTACTCTAAACCGAGCCCTAACCCTAACACTAGTCCTAACCCATACCCTACGCCCTACCCGAACCCCTCCCCGAACCCGTACCCTAAGCCGTACCCTAACCCTCACCCTAAACCTAACCCTAACCCTACGCTACCCTGGAATGCTTCTGCCTCCAATAGATTTCCTAAGCACTAGTGTTTTAAGGAACAGGTTAAAAAGAGAATCCTAATGTGATTTCTTGATAATGGGTGTGTTCCTTATCTTCTCCTAGTGTCTAAACTCTTCTCCATGGCTGGACCCCCAAATAATATTCCTTTACGTGCTAAGGGGTATCTAGAGAGTGGGAGAGGTTTAATAACTACCCTCACCCTAACGCGTACCCTAACCCTAACCCCTACCCTAACCCTAACGCGTACCCTAATCCTAACCCGTACCCTAAACCGAGCCCTAACCCTAACACTAACCCTAACCCTAACCCTAACCCATACCCTACGCCCTACCCGAACCCCTCCCCGAACCCGTAACCTAAGCCGTACCCTAACCCTCACCGTAACCCTAACCCTAACCCTAAGCTTCCCTTGACTGCTTCTGCCTCCAATAGATTTCCTAAGCACTAGTGTTTTAAAGAACAGGTTAAAAAGAGAATCCTAATGTGATTTCTTGATAATGGGTGTGTTCCTTATCTTCTCCTCGTGTCTAAACTCTTCTCCATGGATGGACCCCCAAATAATATTCCTTTACGTGCTAAGGGGTATCTAGAGAGTGGGATAGGTTTAATAACTACCCTCACCCTAATGCGTACCCTAACCCTAACCCCTACCCTAACCCTAACGCGTACCCTAATCCTAACCCGTACTCTAAACCGAGCCCTAACCCTAACACTAGCCCTAACCCATACCCTACGCCCTACCCGAACCCCTCCCCGAACCCGTAACCTAAGCCGTACCCTAACCCTCACCCTAACCCTAACCCTAACCCTACGCTACCCTGGACTGCTTCTGCCTCCAATAGATTTCCTAAGCACTAGTGTTTTAAGGAACAGGTTAAAAAGAGAATCCTAATGTGATTTCTTGATAATGGGGGTGTTCCTTATCTTCTCCTAGTATCTAAACTCTTCTCCATGGCTGGACCCCCAAATAATATTCCTTTACGTGCTAAGGGGTATCTAGAGAGTGGGATAGGTTTAATAACTACCCTCACCCTAATGCGTACCCTAACCCTAACCCCTACCCTAACCCTAACGTGTACCCTAATCCTAACCCGTACCCTAAACCGAGCCCTAACCCTAACACTAGCCCTAACCCATACCCTACGCCCTACCCGAAACCCTCCCCTAACTCGTACCCTAAGCCGTACCCTAACCCTCACCCTAACCCTAACCCTAACCCTACGCTACCCTTGACTGCTTCTGCCTCCAATAGATTTCCTAAGCACTAGTGTTTTAAGGAACAGGTTAAAAAGAGAATCCTAATGTGATTTCTTGATAATGGGTGTGTTCCTTATCTTCTCCTCGTGTCTAAACTCTTCTCCATGGCTGGACCCCCAAATAATATTCCTTTACGTGCTAAGGGGTATCTAGAGAGTGGGATAGGTTTAATAACTACCCTCACCCTAACGCGTACCCTAACCCTAACCCCTACCATAACCCTAACGCGTACCCTAATCCTAACCCGTACCCTAAACCGAGCCCTAACCCTAACACTAGCCCTAACCCTAACCCTAAACCATACCCTACGCCCTACCCGAAACCCTCCCCGAACCCGTACCCTAAGCCGTACCCTAACCCTCACCCTAACCCTAACCCTAGCCCTAAGCTACCCTTGACGGCTTCTGCCTCCAATAGATTTCCTAAGCACTAGTGTTTTAAGGAACAGGTTAAAAAGAGAATCCTAATGTGATTTCTTGATAATGGGTGTGTTCCTTATCTTCTCCTAGTGTCTAAACTCTTCTCCATGGCTGGACCCCCAAATAATATTCCTTTACGTGCTAAGGGGTATCTAGAGAGTGGGATAGGTTTAATAACTACCCTCACCCTAATGCGTACCCTAACCCTAACCCCTACCCTAACCCTAACGCGTACCCTAATCCTAACCCGTACTCTAAACCGAGCCCTAACCCTAACACTAGCCCTAACCCATACCCTCCGCCCTACGCGAACCCCTCCCCGAACCCGTACCCTAAGCCGTACCCTAACCCTCACCCTAACCCTAACCCTAACCCTACGCTACCCTGGACTGCTTCTGCCTCCAATAGATTTCCTAAGCACTAGTGTTTTAAGGAACAGGTTAAAAAGAGAATCCTAATGTGATTTCTTGATAATGGGTGTGTTCCTTATCTTCTCCTAGTGTCTAAACTCTTCTCCATGGCTGGACCCCCAAATAATATTCCTTTACGTGCTAAGGGGTATCTAGAGAGTGGGAGAGGTTTAATAACTACCCTCACCCTAATGCGTACCCTAACCCTAACCCCTACCCTAACCCTAATGCGTACCCTAATCCTAACCCGTACCCTAAACCGAGCCCTAACCCTAACACTAAACGTAACCCTAACCCTAACCCATACCCTACGCCCTACGCGAACCCCTCCCCGAACCCGTAACCTAAGCCGTACCCTAAACCTCACCGTAACCCTAACCCTAACCCTAAGCTTCCCTTGACTGCTTCTGCCTCCAATAGATTTCCTAAGCACTAGTGTTTTAAGGAACAGGTTAAAAAGAGAATCCTAATGTGATTTCTTGATAATGGGTATGTTCCTTATCTTCTCATCGTGTCTAAACTCTTCTCCATGGCTGGACCCCCAAATAATATTCCTTTACGTGCTAAGGGGTATCTAGAGAGTGGGATAGGTTTAATAACTACCCTCACCCTAATGCGTACCCTAACCCTAACCCCTACCCTAACACAAACGCGTACCCTAATCCTAACCCGTACTCTAAACCGAGCCCTAACCCTAACACCAGCCCTAACCCATACCCTACGCCCTACCCGAACCCCTCCCCGAACCCGTACCCTAAGCCGTACCCTAACCCTCACCCTAACCCTAACCCTAACCCTAGGCTACCCTGGACTGCTTCTGCCTCCAATAGATTTCCTAAGCACTAGTGTTTTAAGGAACAGGTTAAAAAGAGAATCCTAATGTGATTTCTTGATAATGGGGGTGTTCCTTATCTTCTCCTAGTATCTAAACTCTTCTCCATGGCTGGACCCCCAAATAATATTCCTTTACGTGCTAAGGGGTATCTAGAGAGTGGGATAGGTTTAATAACTACCCTCACCCTAATGCGTACCCTAACCCTAACCCCTACCCTAACCCTAACGTGTACCCTAATCCTAACCCGTACCCTAAACCGAGCCCTAACCCTAACACTAGCCCTAACCCATACCCTACGCCCTACCCGAAACCCTCCCCGAACTTGTACCCTAAGCCGTACCCTAACCCTCACCCTAACCCTAACCCTAACCCTACGCTACCCTTGACTGCTTCTGCCTCCAATAGATTTCCTAAGCACTAGTGTTTTAAGGAACAGGTTAAAAAGAGAATCCTAATGTGATTTCTTGATAATGGGTGTGTTCCTTATCTTCTCCTCGTGTCTAAACTCTTCTCCATGGCTGGACCCCCAAATAATATTCCTTTACGTGCTAAGGGGTATCTAGAGAGTGGGATAGGTTTAAAAACTACCCTCACCCTAACGCGTACCCTAACCCTAACCCCTACCCTAACCCTAACGCGTACCCTAATCCTAACCCGTACCCTAAACCGAGCCCTAACCCTAACACTAGCCCTAACCCTAACCCTAAACCATACCCTACGCCCTACCCGAAACCCTCCCCGAACCCGTACCCTAAGCCGTACCCTAACCCTCACCCTAACCCTAACCCTAGCCCTAAGCTACCCTTGACGTCTTCTGCCTCCAATAGATTTCCTAAGCACTAGTGTTTTAAGGAACAGGTTAAAAAGAGAATCCTAATGTGATTTCTTGATAATGGGTGTGTTCCTTATCTTCTCCTAGTGTCTAAACTCTTCTCCATGGCTGGACCCCCAAATAATATTCCTTTACGTGCTAAGGGGTATCTAGAGAGTGGGATAGGTTTAATAACTACCCTCACCCTAATGCGTACCCTAACCCTAACCCCTACCCTAACCCTAACGCGTACCCTAATCCTAACCCGTACTCTAAACCGAGCCCTAACCCTAACACTAGTCCTAACCCATACCCTACGCCCTACCCGAACCCCTCCCCGAACCCGTACCCTAAGCCGTACCCTAACCCTCACCCTAAACCTAACCCTAACCCTACGTTACCCTGGAATGCTTCTGCCTCCAATAGATTTCCTAAGCACTAGTGTTTTAAGGAACAGGTTAAAAAGAGAATCCTAATGTGATTTCTTGATAATGGGTGTGTTCCTTATCTTCTCCTAGTGTCTAAACTCTTCTCCATGGCTGGACCCCCAAATAATATTCCTTTACGTGCTAAGGGGTATCTAGAGAGTGGGAGAGGTTTAATAACTACCCTCACCCTAACGCGTACCCTAACCCTAACCCCTACCCTAACCCTAACGCGTACCCTAATCCTAACCCGTACCCTAAACCGAGCCCTAACCCTAACACTAACCCTAACCCTAACCCTAACCCATACCCTACGCCCTACCCGAACCCCTCCCCGAACCCGTAACCTAAGCCGTACCCTAACCCTCACCGTAACCCTAACCCTAACCCTAAGCTTCCCTTGACTGCTTCTGCCTCCAATAGATTTCCTAAGCACTAGTGTTTTAAAGAACAGGTTAAAAAGAGAATCCTAATGTGATTTCTTGATAATGGGTGTGTTCCTTATCTTCTCCTCGTGTCTAAACTCTTCTCCATGGCTGGACCCCCAAATAATATTCCTTTACGTGCTAAGGGGTATCTAGAGAGTGGGATAGGTTTAATAACTACCCTCACCCTAATGCGTACCCTAACCCTAACCCCTACCCTAACCCTAACGCGTACCCTAATCCTAACCCGTACTCTAAACCGAGCCCTAACCCTAACACTAGCCCTAACCCATACCCTCCGCCCTACCCGAACCCCTCCCCGAACCCGTACCCTAAGCCGTACCCTAACCCTCACCCTAACCCTAACCCTAACCCTACGCTACCCTGGACTGCTTCTGCCTCCAATAGATTTCCTAAGCACTAGTGTTTTAAGGAACAGGTTAAAAAGAGAATCCTAATGTGATTTCTTGATAATGGGGGTGTTCCTTATCTTCTCCTAGTGTCTAAACTCTTCTCCATGGCTGGACCCCCAAATAATATTCCTTTACGTGCTAAGGGGTATCTAGAGAGTGGGAGAGGTTTAATAACTACCCTCACCCTAACGCGTACCCTAACCCTAACCCCTACCCTAACACTAATGCGTACCCTAATCCTAACCCGTACCCTAAACCGAGCCCTAACCCTAACACTAAACCTAACCCTAACCCTAACCCATACCCTACGCCCTACGCAAACCCCTCCCCGAACCCGTAACCTAAGCCGTACCCTAAACCTCACCGTAACCCTAACCCTAACCCTAAGCTTCCCTTGACTGCTTCTGCCTCCAATAGATTTCCTAAGCACTAGTGTTTTAAGGAACAGGTTAAAAAGAGAATCCTAATGTGATTTCTTGATAATGGGTATGTTCCTTATCTTCTCATCGTGTCTAAACTCTTCTCCATGGCTGGACCCCCAAATAATATTCCTTTACGTGCTAAGGGGTATCTAGAGAGTGGGATAGGTTTAATAACTACCCTCACCCTAATGCGTACCCTAACCCTAACCCCTACCCTAACCCTAACGCGTACCCTAATCCTAACCCGTACTCTAAACCGAGCCCTAACCCTAACACCAGCCCTAACCCATACCCTACGCCCTACCCGAACCCCTCCCCGAACCCGTACCCTAAGCCGTACCCTAACCCTCACCCTAACCCTAACCCTAACCCTACGCTACCCTGGACTGCTTCTGCCTCCAATAGATTTCCTAAGCACTAGTGTTTTAAGGAACAGGTTAAAAAGAGAATCCTAATGTGATTTCTTGATAATGGGGGTGTTCCTTATCTTCTCCTAGTATCTAAACTCTTCTCCATGGCTGGACCCCCAAATAATATTCCTTTACGTGCTAAGGGGTATCTAGAGAGTGGGATAGGTTTAATAACTACCCTCACCCTAATGCGTACCCTAACCCTAACCCCTACCCTAACCCTAACGTGTACCCTAATCCTAACCCGTACCCTAAACCGAGCCCTAACCCTAACACTAGCCCTAACCCATACCCTACGCCCTACCCGAAACCCTCCCCGAACTCGTACCCTAAGCCGTACCCTAACCCTCACCCTAACCCTAACCCTAACCCTACGCTACCCTTGACTGCTTCTGCCTCCAATAGATTTCCTAAGCACTAGTGTTTTAAGGAACAGGTTAAAAAGAGAATCCTAATGTGATTTCTTGATAATGGGTGTGTTCCTTATCTTCTCCTCGTGTCTAAACTCTTCTCCATGGCTGGACCCCCAAATAATATTCCTTTACGTGCTAAGGGGTATCTAGAGAGTGGGATAGGTTTAATAACTACCCTCACCCTAACGCGTACCCTAACCCTAACCCCTACCCTAACCCTAACGCGTACCCTAATCCTAACCCGTACCCTAAACCGAGCCCTAACCCTAACACTAGCCCTAACCCTAACCCTAAACCATACCCTACGCCCTAACCGAAACCCTCCCCGAACCCGTACCCTAAGCCGTACCCTAACCTTAACCCTAGCCCTAAGCTACCCTTGACGGCTTCTGCCTCCAATAGATTTCCTAAGCACTAGTGTTTTAAGGAACAGGTTAAAAAGAGAATCCTAATGTGATTTCGTGATAATGGGTGTGTTCCTTATCTTCTCCTAGTGTCTAAACTCTTCTCCATGGCTGGACCCCCAAATAATATTCCTTTACGTGCTAAGGGGTATCTAGAGAGTGGGATAGGTTTAATAACTACCCTCACCCTAATGCGTACCCTAAACCTAACCCCTACCCTAACCCTAAGGCGTACCCTAATCCTAACCCGTAGCCTAAACCGAGCCCTAACCCTAACACTAGCCCTAACCCTAACCCTAACCCATACCCTACGCCCTACCTGAACCCCTCCCCGAACCCGTACCCTAAGCCGTACCCTAACCCTCACCCTAACCCTAACCCTAACCCTACGCTACCCTGGACTGCTTCTGCCTCCAATAGATTTCCTAAGCACTAGTGTTTTAAGGAACAGGTTAAAAAGAGAATCCTAATGTGATTTCTTGAAAATGGGGGTGTTCCTTATCTTCTCCTAGTATCTAAACTCTTCTCCATGGCTGGACCCCCAAATAATATTCCTTTACGTGCTAAGGGGTATCTAGAGAGTGGGATAGGTTTAATAACTACCCTCACCCTAATGCGTACCCTAACCCTAACCCCTACCCTAACCCTAACGTGTACCCTAATCCTAACCCGTACCCTAAACCGAGCCCTAACCCTAACACTAGCCCTAACCCATACCCTACGCCCTACCCGAAACCCTCCCCTAACTCGTACCCTAAGCCGTACCCTAACCCTCACCCTAACCCTAACCCTAACCCTACGCTACCCTTGACTGCTTCTGCCTCCAATAGATTTCCTAAGCACTAGTGTTTTAAGGAACAGGTTAAAAAGAGAATCCTAATGTGATTTCTTGATAATGGGTGTGTTCCTTATCTTCTCCTCGTGTCTAAACTCTTCTCCATGGCTGGACCCCCAAATAATATTCCTTTACGTGCTAAGGGGTATCTAGAGAGTGGGATAGGTTTAATAACTACCCTCACCCTAACGCGTACCCTAACCCTAACCCCTACCCTAACCCTAACGCGTACCCTAATCCTAACCCGTACCCTAAACCGAGCCCTAACCCTAACACTAGCCCTAACCCTAACCCTAAACCATACCCTACGCCCTAACCGAAACCCTCCCCGAACCCGTACCCTAAGCCGTACCCTAACCTTAACCCTAGCCCTAAGCTACCCTTGACGGCTTCTGCCTCCAATAGATTTCCTAAGCACTAGTGTTTTAAGGAACAGGTTAAAAAGAGAATCCTAATGTGATTTCGTGATAATGGGTGTGTTCCTTATCTTCTCCTAGTGTCTAAACTCTTCTCCATGGCTGGACCCCCAAATAATATTCCTTTACGTGCTAAGGGGTATCTAGAGAGTGGGATAGGTTTAATAACTACCCTCACCCTAATGCGTACCCTAAACCTAACCCCTACCCTAACCCTAAGGCGTACCCTAATCCTAACCCGTAGCCTAAACCGAGCCCTAACCCTAACACTAGCCCTAACCCTAACCCTAACCCATACCCTACGCCCTACCTGAACCCCTCCCCGAACCCGTACCCTAAGCCGTACCCTAACCCTCACCCTAACCCTAACCCTAACCCTACGCTACCCTGGACTGCTTCTGCCTCCAATAGATTTCCTAAGCACTAGTGTTTTAAGGAACAGGTTAAAAAGAGAATCCTAATGTGATTTCTTGAAAATGGGGGTGTTCCTTATCTTCTCCTAGTATCTAAACTCTTCTCCAACCTGGACCCCCAAATAATATTCCTTTACGTGCTAAGGGGTATCTAGAGAGTGGGATAGGTTTAATAACT
Source organism: Balaenoptera acutorostrata (assembly GCF_949987535.1). Taxonomy (NCBI): domain Eukaryota; kingdom Metazoa; phylum Chordata; class Mammalia; order Artiodactyla; family Balaenopteridae; genus Balaenoptera; species Balaenoptera acutorostrata. The sequence goes on from NW_026645541.1 coordinate 594,808, forward strand.
ACCCTCACCCTAATGCGTACCCTAACCCTAACCCCTACCCTAACCCTAACGTGTACCCTAATCCTAACCCGTACCCTAAACCGAGCCCTAACCCTAACACTAGCCCTAACCCATACCCTACGCCCTACCCGAAACCCTCCGCGAACTCGTACCCTAAGCCGTACCCTAACCCTCACCCTAACCCTAACCCTAACCCTACGCTACCCTTGACTGCTTCTGCCTCCAATAGATTTCCTAAGCACTAGTGTTTTAAGGAACAGGTTAAAAAGAGAATCCTAATGTGATTTCTTGATAATGGGTGTGTTCCTTATCTTCTCCTCGTGTCTAAACTCTTCTCCAAGGCTGGACCCCCAAATAATATTCCTTTACGTGCTAAGGGGTATCTAGAGAGTGGGATAGGTTTAATAACTACCCTCACCCTAACGCGTACCCTAACCCTAACCCCTACCCTAACCCTAACGCGTACCCTAATCCTAACCCGTACCCTAAACCGAGCCCTAACCCTAACACTAGCCCTAACCCTAACCCTAAACCATACCCTACGCCCTACCCGAAACCCTCCCCGCACCCGTACCCTAAGCCGTACCCTAACCCTCACCCTAACCCTAACCCTAGCCCTAAGCTACCCTTGACGGCTTCTGCCTCCAATAGATTTCCTAAGCACTAGTGTTTTAAGGAACAGGTTAAAAAGAGAATCCTAATGTGATTTCGTGATAATGGGTGTGTTCCTTATCTTCTCCTAGTGTCTAAACTCTTCTCCATGGCTGGACCCACAAATAATATTCCTTTACGTGCTAAGGGGTATCTAGAGAGTGGGATAGGTTTAATAACAACCCTCACCCTAATGCGTACCCTAACCCTAACCCCTACCCTAACCCTAACGCGTACCCTAATCCTAACCCGTACTCTAAACCGAGCCCTAACCCTAACACTAGCCCTAACCCATACCCTACGCCCTACCCGAACCCCTCCCCGAACCCGTACCCTAAGCCGTACCCTAACCCTCACCCTAAACCTAACCCTAACCCTACGCTACCCTGGACTGCTTCTGCCTCCAATAGATTTCCTAAGCACTAGTGTTTTAAGGAACAGGTTAAAAAGAGAATCCTAATGTGATTTCTTGATAATGGGTGTGTTCCTTATCTTCTCCTAGTGTCTAAACTCTTCTCCATGGCTGGACCCCCAAATAATATTCCTTTACGTGCTAAGGGGTATCTAGAGAGTGGGAGAGGTTTAATAACTACCCTCACCCTAATGCGTACCCTAACCCTAACCCCTACCCTAACCCTAACGCGTACCCTAATCCTAACCCGTACCCTAAACCGAGCCCTAACCCTAACACTAACCCTAACCCTAACCCTAACCCATACCCTACGCCCTACCCGAAACCCTCCCCGAACCCGTACCCTAAGCCGTACCCTAACCCTCACCCTAACCCTAACCCTAGCCCTAAGCTACCCTTGACGGCTTCTGCCTCCAATAGATTTCCTAAGCACTAGTGTTTTAAGGAACAGGTTAAAAAGAGAATCCTAATGTGATTTCTTGATAATGGGTGTGTTCCTTATCTTCTCCTAGTGTCTAAACTCTTCTCCATGGCTGGACCCCCAAATAATATTCCTTTACGTGCTAAGGGGTATCTAGAGAGTGGGATAGGTTTAATAACTACCCTCACCCTAACCCTAACCCTAACCCTAACCCTAACCCTAACCCTAACCCTAACCCTACCCTCACCCTAATGCGTACCCTAACCCTAACCCCTACCCTAACCCTAACGTGTACCCTAATCCTAACCCGTACCCTAAACCGAGCCCTAACCCTAACACTAGCCCTAACCCATACCCTACGCCCTACCCGAAACCCTCCCCGAACTCGTACCCTAAGCCGTACCCTAACCCTCACCCTAACCCTAACCCTAACCCTACGCTACCCTTGACTGCTTCTGCCTCCAATAGATTTCCTAAGCACTAGTGTTTTAAGGAACAGGTTAAAAAGAGAATCCTAATGTGATTTCTTGATAATGGGTGTGTTCCTTATCTTCTCCTCGTGTCTAAACTCTTCTCCATGGCTGGACCCCCAAATAATATTCCTTTACGTGCTAAGGGGTATCTAGAGAGTGGGATAGGTTTAATAACTACCCTCACCTAACGCGTACCCTAACCCTAACCCCTACCCTAACCCTAACGCGTACCCTAATCCTAACCCGTACCCTAAACCGAGCCCTAACCCTAACACTAGCCCTAACCCTAACCCTAAACCATACCCTACGCCCTAACCGAAACCCTCCCCGAACCCGTACCCTAAGCCGTACCCTAACCCTAACCCTAGCCCTAAGCTACCCTTGACGTCTTCTGCCTCCAATAGATTTCCTAAGCACTAGTGTTTTAAGGAACAGGTTAAAAAGAGAATCCTAATGTGATTTCGTGATAATGGGTGTGTTCCTTATCTTCTCCTAGTGTCTAAACTCTTCTCCATGGCTGGACCCCCAAATAATATTCCTTTACGTGCTAAGGGGTATCTAGAGACTGGGATAGGTTTAATAACTACCCTCACCCTAATGCGTACCCTAAACCTAACCCCTACCCTAACCCTAAGGCGTACCCTAATCCTAACCCGTAGCCTAAACCGAGCCCTAACCCTAACACTAGCCCTAACCCTAACCCTAACCCATACCCTACGCCCTACCCGAACCCCTCCCCGAACCCGTACCCTAAGCCGTACCCTAACCCTCACCCTAACCCTAACCCTAACCCTACGCTACCCTGGACTGCTTCTGCCTCCAATAGATTTCCTAAGCACTAGTGTTTTAAGGAACAGGTTAAAAAGAGAATCCTAATGTGATTTCTTGAAAATGGGGGTGTTCCTTATCTTCTCCTAGTATCTAAACTCTTCTCCATGGCTGGACCCCCAAATAATATTCCTTTACGTGCTAAGGGGTATCTAGAGAGTGGGATAGGTTTAATAACTACCCTCACCCTAATGCGTACCCTAACCCTAACCCCTACCCTAACCCTAACGTGTACCCTAATCCTAACCCGTACCCTAAACCGAGCCCTAACCCTAACACTAGCCCTAACCCATACCCTACGCCCTACCCGAAACCCTCCCCGAACTCGTACCCTAAGCCGTACCCTAACCCTCACCCTAACCCTAACCCTAACCCTACGCTACCCTTGACTGCTTCTGCCTCCAATAGATTTCCTAAGCACTAGTGTTTTAAGGAACAGGTTAAAAAGAGAATCCTAATGTGATTTCGTCATAATGGGTGTGTTCCTTATCTTCTCCTCGTGTCTAAACTCTTCTCCATGGCTGGACCCCCAAATAATATTCCTTTACGTGCTAAGGGGTATCTAGAGAGTGGGATAGGTTTAATAACTACCCTCACCCTAACGCGTACCCTAACCCTAACCCCTACCCTAACCCTAACGCGTACCCTAATCCTAACCCGTAGCCTACACCGAGCCCTAACCCTAACACTAGCCCTAACCCTAACCCTAAACCATACCCTACGCCCTACCCGAACCCCTCCCCGAACCCGTACCCTAAGCCGTACCCTAACCCTCACCCTAACCCTAACCCTAACCCTAAGCTACCCTTGACTGCTTCTGCCTCCAATAGATTTCCTAAGCACTAGTGTTTTAAGGAACAGGTTAAAAAGAGAATCCTAATGTGATTTCTTGATAATGGGTGTGTTCCTTATCTTCTCCTAGTGTCTAAACTCTTCTCCATGGCTGGACCCCCAAATAATATTCCTTTACGTGCTAAGGGGTATCTAGAGAGTGGGATAGGTTTAATAACTAACCTCACCCTATCGCGTACCCTAACCCTAACCCCTACCCTAACACTAACGCGTACCCTAATCCTAACCCGTACCCTAAACCGAGCCCTAACCCTAACACTAACCCTAACCCTAACCCTAACCCGTACCCTACGCCCTACCCGAAACCCTCCCCGAACCCGTAACCTAAGCCATTCCCTAACCCTCACCCTAACCCTATCCCTAACCCTAAGATACCCTTGACTGCTTCTGCCTCCAATAGATTTCCTAAGCACTAGTGTTTTAAGGAACAGGTTACAAAGAGAATCCTAATGTGATTTCTTGATAATGGGTGTGTTCCTTATCTTCTCCTAGTGTCTAAACTCTTCTCCATGGCTGGACCCCCAAATAATATTCCTTTACGTGCTAAGGGGTATCTAGAGAGAGGGAGAGGTTTAATAACTACCCTCACCCTAACGCGTACCCTAACCCTAACCCCTACCCTAACCCTAACGCGTACCCTAATCCTAACCCGTACCCTAAACCGAGCCCTAACCCTAACACTAGCCCTAACCCATACCCTACGCCCTACCCGAACCCCTCCCCGAACCCGTACCCTAAGCCGTACCCTAACCCTCACCCTAACCCTAACCCTACGCTACCCTTGACTGCTTCTCCCTCCAATAGATTTCCTAAGCACTAGTGTTTTAAGGAACAGGTTAAAAAGAGAATCCTAATGTGATTTCTTGATAATGGGTGTGTTCCTTATCTTCTCCTCGTGTCTAAACTCTTCTCCATGGCTGGACCCCCAAATAATATTCCTTTACGTGCTAAGGGGTATCTAGAGAGTGGGATAGGTTTAATAACTACCCTCACCCTAACGCGTACCCTAACCCTAACCCCTACCCTAACCCTAACGCGTACCCTAATCCTAACCCGTACCCTAAACCGAGCCCTAACCCTAACACTAGCCCTAACCCTAACCCTAAACCATACCCTACGCCCTACCCGAAACCCTCCCCGAACCCGTACCCTAAGCCGTACCCTAACCCTCACCCTAACCCTAACCCTAGCCCTAAGCTACCCTTGACGGCTTCTGCCTCCAATAGATTTCCTAAGAACTAGTGTTTTAAGGAACAGGTTAAAAAGAGAATCCTAATGTGATTTCGTGATAATGGGTGTGTTCCTTATCTTCTCCTAGTGTCTAAACTCTTCTCCATGGCTGGACCCCCAAATAATATTCCTTTACGTGCTAAGGGGTATCTAGAGAGTGGGATAGGTTTAATAACTACCCTCACCCTAATGCGTACCCTAACCCTAACCCCTACCCTAACCCTAACGCGTACCCTAATCCTAACCCGTAGCCTAAACCGAGCCCTAACCCTAACACTAGCCCTAACCCTAACCCTAACCCATACCCTACGCCCTACCCGAACCCCTCCCCGAACCCGTACCCTAAGCCGTACCCTAACCCTCACCCTAACCCTAACCCTAACCCTACGCTACCCTTGACTGCTTCTGCCTCCAATAGATTTCCTAAGCACTAGTGTTTTAAGGAACAGGTTAAAAAGAGAATCCTAATGTGATTTCTTGATAATGGGTGTGTTCCTTATCTTTTCCTCGTGTCTAAACTCTTCTCCATGGCTGGACCCCCAAATAATATTCCTTTACGTGCTAAGGGGTATCTAGAGAGTGGGATAGGTTTAATAACTACCCTCAACCTAACGCGTACCCTAACCCTAACCCCTACCCTAACCCTAACGCGTACCCTAATCCTAACCCGTACCCTAAACCGAGCCCTAACCCTAACACTAGCCCTAACCCTAACACTAAACCATAACCTACGCCCTACCCGAAACCCTCCCCGAACCCGTACCCTAAGCCGTACCCTAACCCTCACCCTAACCCTAACCCTAGCCCTCAGCTACCCTTGACGGCTTCTGCCTGCAATAGATTTCCTAAGCACTAGTGTTTTAAGGAACAGGTTAAAAAGAGAATCCTAATGTGATTTCGTGATAATGGGTGTGTTCCTTATCTTCTCCTAGTGTCTAAACTCTTCTCCATGGCTGGACCCCCAAATAATATTCCTTTACGTGCTAAGGGGTATCTAGAGAGTGGGATAGGTTTAATAACAACCCTCACCCTAATGCGTACCCTAAACCTAACCCCTACCCTAACCCTAACGCGTACCCTATTCCTAACCCGTAGCCTAAACCGAGCCCTAACCCTAACACTAGCCCTAACCCTAACCCTAACCCATACCCTACGCCCTACCCGAACCCCTCCCCGAACCCGTACCCTAAGCCGTACCCTAACCCTCACCCTAACCCTAACCCTAACCCTAAGCTACCCTTGACTGCTTCTGCCTCCAATAGATTTCCTAAGCACTAGTGTTTTAAGGAACAGGTTAAAAAGAGAATCCTAATGTGATTTCTTGATAATGGGTGTGTTCCTTATCTTCTCCTAGTGTCTAAACTCTTCTCCATGGCTGGACCCCCAAATAATATTCCTTTACGTGCTAAGGGGTATCTAGAGAGTGGGATAGGTTTAATAACTAACCTCACCCTATCGCGTACCCTAACCCTAACCCCTACCCTAACACTAACGCGTACCCTAATCCTAACCCGTACCCTAAACCGAGCCCTAACCCTAACACTAACCCTAACCCTAACCCTAACCCATACCCTATGCCCTACCCGAACCCCTCCCCGAACCCATACCCTAAGCCGTACCCTAACCCTCACCGTAACCCTAACCCTAACCCTAAGCTTCCCTTGACTGCTTCTGCCTCCAATAGATTTCCTAAGCAGTAGTGTTTTAAGGAACAGGTTAAAAAGAGAATCCTAATGTGATTTCTTGATAATGGGTGTGTTCCTTATCTTCTCCTCGTGTCTAAACTCTTCTCCATGGCTGGACCCCCAAATAATATTCCTTTACGTGCTAAGGGGTATCTAGAGAGTGGGATAGGTTTAATAACTACCCTCACCCTAATGCGTACCCTAACCCTAACCCCTACCCTAACCCTAACGCATACCCTAATCCTAACCCGTACCCTAAACCGAGCCCTAACCCTAACACTAGCCCTAACCCTAACCCTAAACCATACCCTACGCCCTACCCGAAACCCTCCCCGAACCCGTACCCTAAGCCGTACCCTAACCCTCACCCTAACCGTAACCCTAGCCCTAAGCTACATTTGACGGCTTCTGCCTCCAATAGATTTCCTAAGCACTAGTGTTTTAAGGAACAGGTTAAAAAGAGAATCGTAATGTGATTTCTTGATAATGGGTGTGTTCCTTATCTTCTCCTCGTGTCTAAACTCTTCTCCATGGCTGGACCCCCAAATAATATTCCTTTACGTGCTAAGGGGTATCTAGAGAGTGGGATAGGTTTAATAACTACCCTCACCCTAATGCGTACCCTAACCCTAACCCCTACCCTAACCCTAACGCGTACCCTAATCCTAACCCGTAGCCTAAACCGAGCCCTAACCCTGACACTAGCCCTAACCCTAACCCTAACCCATACCCTACGCCCTACCCGAACCCCTCTCCGAACCCGTACCCTAAGCCGTACCCTAACCCTCACCCTAACCCTAAACCTAACCCTAAGCTACCCTTGACTGCTTCTGCCTCCAATAGATTTCCTAAGCACTAGTGTTTTAAGGAACAGGTTAAAAAGAGAATCCTAATGTGATTTCTTGATAATGGGTGTGTTCCTTATCTTCTCCTAGTGTCTAAACTCTTCTCCATGGCTGGACCCCCAAATAATATTCCTTTACGTGCTAAGGGGTATCTAGAGAGTGGGATAGGTTTAATAACTAACCTCACCCTATCGCGTACCTTAACCCTAACCCCTACCCTAACACTAACGCATACCCTAATCCTAACCCGTACCCTAAACCGAGCCCTAACCCTAACCCTAACCCTAACCCTAACCCTAACCCATACCCTACGCCCTACCCGAAACCCTCCCCGAACCCGTAACCTAAGCCATTCCCTAACCCTCACCCTAACCCTATCCCTAACCCTAAGCTACCCTTGACTGCTTCTTCCTCCAATAGATTTCCTAAGCATTAGTGTTTTAAGGAACAGGTTACAAAGAGAATCCTAATGTGATTTCTTGATAATGGGTGTGTTCCTTATCTTCTCCTAGTGTCTAAACTCTTCTCCATGGCTGGACCACCAAATAATATTCCTTTACGTGCTAAGGGGTATCTAGAGAGAGGGAGAGGTTTAATAACTACCCTCACCCTAACGCGTACCCTAACCCTCACCCCTACCCTAACCCTAACGCGTACCCTAATCCTAACCCGTACCCTAAACCGAGCCCTAACCCTAACACTAACCCTAACCCATACCCTACGCCCTACCCGAACCCCTCCCCGAACCCGTACCCTAAGCCGTACCCTAACCCTCACCGTAACCCTAACCCTAACCCTAAGCTTCCCTTGACTACTTATGCCTCCAATAGATTTCCTAAGCAGTAGTGTTTTAAGGAACAGGTTAAAAAGAGAATCCTAATGTGATTTCTTGATAATGGGTGTGTTCCTTATCTTCTCCTCGTGTCTAAGCTCTTCTCCATGGCTGGACCCCCAAATAATATTCCTTTACGTGCTAAGGGGTATCTAGAGAGTGGGATAGGTTTAATAACTACCCTCACCCTAATGCGTACCCTAACCCTAACCCCTACCCTAACCCTAACGCGTACCCTAATCCTAACCCGTACCCTAAAACGAGCCCTAACCCTAACACTAGCCCTAACCCATACCCTACGCCCTACCCGAACCCCTCCCCGAACACGTACCCTAAGCCGTACCCTAACCCTCACCCTAACCCTAACCCTAACCCTACGCTACCCTTGACTGCTTCTGCCTCCAATAGATTTCCTAAGCACTAGTGTTTTAAGGAACAGGTTAAAAAGAGAATCCTAATGTGATTTCTTGATAATGGGTGTGTTCCTTATCTTCTCCTCATGTCTAAACTCTTCTCCATGGCTGGACCCCCAAATAATATTCCTTTACGTGCTAAGGGGTATCTAGAGAGTGGGATAGGTTTAATAACTAACCTCACCCTATCGCGTACCCTAACCCTAACCCCTACCCTAACACTAACGCGTACCCTAATCCTAACCCGTACCCTAAACCGAGCCCTAACCCTAACACTAACCCTAACCCTAACACTAACCCAAACCCATACCCTACGCCCTACCCAAACCCCTCCCCGAACCCGTACCCTAAGCCATACCCTAACCCTCACCCTAAACCTAACCCTAGCCCTAAGCTACCCTTGATGGCTTCTGCCTCTAATAGATTTCCTAAGCACTAGTGTTTTAAGGAACAGGTTAAAAAGAGAATCCTAATGTGATTTCGTGATAATGGGTGTGTTCCTTATCTTCTCCTAGTGTCTAAACTCTTCTCCATGGCTGGACCCCCAAATAATACTCCTTTACGTGCTAAGGGGTATCTAGAGAGTGGGATAGGTTTAATAACTACCCTCAACCTAATGCGTACCCTAACCCTAACCCCTACCCTAACTCTAACGCGTACCCTAATCCTAACCCGTAGCCTAAACCGAGCCCTAACCCTAACACTAGCCCTAACCTTAACCCTAAACCATACCCTACGCCCTACCCGAACCCCTCCCCGAACCCGTACCCTAAGCCGTACCCTAACCCTCACCCTAACCCTTACCCTAACCCTAAGCTACCCTTGACTGCTTTTGCCTCCAATAGATTTCCTAAGCACTATTGTTTTAAGGAACAGGTTAAAAAGAGAATCCTAATGTGATTTCGTGATAATGGGTGTGTTCCTTACCTTCTCCTAGTGTCTAAACTCTTTCCCATGGCTGGACCCCCAAATAATATTCCTTTACGTGCTAAGGGGTGCCTAGAGACTGGGATAGGTTTAATAACTAACCTCACCCTATCGCGTACCCTAACCCTAACCCCTACCCTAACACTAACGCATACCCTAATCCTAACCCGTACCCTAAACCGAGCCCTAACCCTAAGACTAACCCTAACCCTAACCCTAACCCATACCCTACGCCCTACCCGAACCCCTCCCCGAACCCGTACCCTAAGCCGTACCCTAACCCTCACCGTAACCCTAACCCTAACCCTAAGCTACCCTTGACTGCTTCTGCCTCCAATAGATTTCCTAAGCACTAGTGTTTTAAGGAACAGATTAAAAAGAGAATCCTAATGTGATTTCTTGATAATGGGTGTGTTCCTTATCTTCTTCTCCTGTCTAAACTCTTCTCCATGGCTGGACCCCCAAATAATATTCCTTTACGTGCTAAGGGGTATCTAGAGAGTGGGATAGGTTTAATAACTACCCTCACCCTAACGCGTACCCTAACCCTAACCCCTACCCTAACCCTAACGCATACCCTAATCCTAACCCGTAGCCTAAACCGAGCCCTAACCCTAACACTAGCCCTAACCCTAACCCTAACCCATACCCTACGCCCTACCCGAACCCCTCCCCGAACCCGTACCCTAAGCCGTACCCTAACCCTCACCCTAACCCTAACCCTAGCCCTAAGCTACCCTTCACGGCTTCTGCCTCCAATAGATTTCCTAAGCACTAGTGTTTTAAGGAACAGGTTAAAAAGAGAATCCTAATGTGATTTCTTGATAATGGGTGTGTTCCTTATCTTCTCCTAGTGTCTAAACGCTTCTCCATGGCTGGACCCCCAAATACTATTCTTTTACGTGCTAAGGGTTATCTAGAGAGAGGGTGAGGTTTAATAACTACCCTCACCCTAACGCGTACCCTAACCCTAATCCCTACCCTAACCCTAACGCGTACCCTAATCCTAACCCGTACCCTAAACCGAGCCCTAACCCTAACACTAACCCTAACCCTAACCCTAACCCTAACCCATACCCTACGCCCTACCCGAACCCCTCCCCGAATCCGTACCGTAAGCCTTACCCTAACCGTCACCCTAACCCTAACCCTAACCCTAAGCTACCCTTGACTGTTTCTGCCTCCAATAGATTTCCTAAGCACTAGTGTTTTAAGGAATAGGCTAAAAAGAGAATCCTAATGTGATTTCTTGATAATGGGTGTGTTCTTTATCTTCTCCTCGTGTCTAAACTCTTCTCCATGGCTGGACCCCCAAATAATATTCCTTTACGTGCTAAGGGGTATCTAGAGAGTGGGATAGGTTTAATAATTACCCTCACCCTAGTGCGTACCCTAACCCTAACCCCTACCCTAACACTAACGCGTACCCTAATCCTAACCCGTACCCTAAACCGAGCCCTAACCCTAACACTAGCCCTAACCCTAACCCTAACCCATACCCTACGCCCTACCCGAACCCCTCCCCGAACCCGTACCCTAAGCCATACCCTTACCCTCACCCTTACCCTAACCCTAACCCTACGCTACCCTTGACTGCTTCTGCCTCCAATAGATTTCCTAAGCACTAGTGTTTTAAGGAACAGGTTAAAAAGAGAATCCTAATGTGATTTCTTGATAATGGGTGTGTTCCTTATCTTCTCCTAGTGTCTAAACTCTTCTCCATGGCTGGACCCCCAAATAATATTCCTTTACGTGCTAAGGGGTATCTAGAGAGTGGGATAGGTTTAATAACTAACCTCACCCTATCGCGTACCCTAACCCTAAACCCTACCCTAACACTAACGCGTACCCTAATCCTAACCCGTACCCTAAACCGAGCCCTAACCCTAACACTAACCCTAACCCTAACCCATACCCTACGCCCTACCCGAACCCCTCCCCGAACCCGTACCCTAAGCCGTACCCTAACCCTCACCCTAACCCTAACCCTAGCCCTAAGCTTCCCTTGACGGCTTCTGCCTCCAATAGATTTCCTAAGCACTAGTGTTTTAAGGAACAGGTTAAAAAGAGAATCCTAATGTGATTTCTTGATAATGGTTGTGTTCCTTATCTTCTCCTCGTGTCTAAACTCTTCTCCATGGCTGGACACCCAAATAATATTCCTTTACGTGCTAAGGGGTATCTAGAGAGTGGGATAGGTTTAATAACTACCCTCACCCTAACGCGTACCCTAACCCTAACCCCTACCCTAAGCCTAACGCGTACCCTAATCCTAACCCGTACCCTAAACCGAGCCCTAACCCTAAAACTAGCCCTAACCCTAACCCATACCCTACGCCCTACCCGAACCCCTCCCCGAAACCGTACCCTAAGCCGTCCCTAACCCTCACCCTAACCCTAACCCTAACACTACACTACCCTTGACTGCTTCTGTCTCCAATAGATTTCCTAAGCACTAGTGTTTTAAGGAACAGGTTAAAAAGAGAATCCTAATGTGATTTCTTGATAATGGGTGTGTTCCTTATCTTCTCCTAGTGTCTAAACTCTTCTCCATGGCTGGACCCCCAAATAATATTCCTTTACGTGCTAAGGGGTATCTAGAGAGTGGGATAGGTTTAATAACTAACCTCACCCTATCGCGTACCCTAACCCTAACCCCTACCCTAACTCTAACGCATACCCTAATCCTAACCCGTACCCTAAACCGAGCCCTAACCCTAACACTAACCCTAACCCTAACCCTAACCCATACCCTATGCCCTACCCGAACCCCTCCCCGAACCCATACCCTAAGCCGTACCCTAACCCTCACCGTAACCCTAACCCTAACCCTAAGCTTCCCTTGACTGCTTCTGCCTCCAATAGATTTCCTAAGCAGTAGTGTTTTAAGGAACAGGTTAAAAAGAGAATCCTAATGTGATTTCTTGATAATGGGTGTGTTCCTTATCTTCTCCTAGTGTCTAAACTCTTCTCCATGGCTGGACCCCCAAATAATATTCCTTTACGTGCTAAGGGGTATCTAGAGAGTGGGATAGGTTTAATAACTAACCTCACCCTATCGCGTACCCTAACCCTAACCCCTACCCTAACACTAACGCATACCCTAATCCTAACCCGTACCCTAAACCGAGCCCTAACCCTAACACTAACCCTAACCCTAACCCTAACCCATACCCTACGCCCTACCCGAAACCCTCCCCGAACCCGTAACCTAAGCCATTCCCTAACCCTCACCCTAACCCTATCCCTAACCCTAAGCTACCCTTGACTGCTTCTGCCTCCAATAGATTTCCTAAGCACTAGTGTTTTAAGGAACAGGTTACAAAGAGAATCCTAATGTGATTTCTTGATAATGGGTGTGTTCCTTATCTTCTCCTAGTGTCTAAACGCTTCTCCATGGCTGGACCCCCAAATACTATTCCTTTACGTGCTAAGGGTTATCTAGAGAGAGGGTGAGGTTTAATAACTACCCTCACCCTAACGCGTACCCTAACCCTAATCCCTACCCTAACCCTAACGCGTACCCTAATCCTAACCCGTACCCTAAACCGAGCCCTAACCCTAACACTAACCCTAACCCTAACCCTAACCCATACCCTACGCCCTACCCGAACCCCTCCCCGAACCCGTACCGTAAGCCGTACCCTAACCCTCACCCTAACCCTAACCCGAACCCTAAGCTACCCTTGACTGCTTCTGCCTCCAATAGATTTCCTAAGCACTAGTGTTTTAAGGAACAGGTTAAAAAGAGAATCCTAATGTGATTTCTTGATAATGGGTGTGTTCCTTATCTTCTCCTCGTGTCTAAACTCTTCTCCATGGCTGGACCCCCAAATAATATTCCTTTACGTGCTAAGGGGTATCTAGAGAGTGGGATAGGTTCAATAACTACCCTCACCCCAACGCGTACCCTAACCCTAACCCCTACCCTCACCCTAACGCGTACCCTAATCCTAACCCGTACCCTAAACCGAGCCCTAACCCTAACACTAACCCTAACCCTAACCCATACCCTACGCCCTACCCGAACCCCTCCCCGAACCCGTACCCTAAGCCTTACCCTAACCGTCACCCTAACCCTAACCCTAACCCTAAGCTACCCTTGACTGTTTCTGCCTCCAATAGATTTCCTAAGCACTAGTGTTTTAAGGAATAGGCTAAAAAGAGAATCCTAATGTGATTTCTTGATAATGGGTGTGTTCCTTATCTTCTCCTCGTGTCTAAACTCTTCTCCATGGCTGGACCCCCAAATATTATTCCTTTACGTGCTAAGGGGTATCTAGAGAGTGGGATAGGTTTAATAATTACCCTCACCCTAATGCGTACCCTAACCCTAACCCCTACCCTAACACTAACGCGTACCCTAATCCTAACCCGTACCCTAAACCGAGCCCTAACCCTGACACTAGCCCTAACCCTAACCCTAACCCATACCCTACGCTCTACCCGAACCCCTCCCCGAACCCGTACCCTAAGCCATACCCTAACCCTCACCCTTACCCTAACCCTAACCCTACGCTACCCTTGACTGCTTCTGCCTCCAATAGATTTCCTAAGCACTAGTGTTTTAAGGAACAGGTTAAAAAGAGAATTCTAATGTGATTTCTTGATAATGGGTGTGTTCCTTATCTTCTCCTAGTGTCTAAACTCTTCTCCATGGCTGGACCCCCAAATAATATTCCTTTACGTGCTAAGGGGTATCTAGAGAGTGGGATAGGTTTAATAACTAACCTCACCCTATCGCGTACCCTAACCCTAAACCCTACCCTAACACTAACGCGTACCCTAATCCTAACCCGTACCCTAAACCGAGCCCTAACCCTAACACTAACCCTAACCCTAACCCATACCCTACGCCCTACCCGAACCCCTCCCCGAACCCGTACCCTAAGCCGTACCCTAACCCTCACCCTAACCCTAACCCTAGCCCTAAGCTTCCCTTGACGGCTTCTGCCTCCAATAGATTTCCTAAGCACTAGTGTTTTAAGGAACAGGTTAAAAAGAGAATCCTAATGTGATTTCTTGATAATGGGTGTGTTCCTTATCTTCTCATCGTGTCTAAACTCTTCTCCATGGCTGGACACCCAAATAATATTCCTTTACGTGCTAAGGGGTATCTAGAGAGTGGGATAGGTTTAATAACTACCCTCACCCTAACGCGTACCCTAACCCTAACCCCTACCTTAAGCCTAACGCGTACCCTAATCCTAACCCGTACCCTAAACCGAGCCCTAACCCTAACACTAGCCCTAACCCTAACCCATACCCTACGCCCTACCCGAACCCCTCCCCGAAACCGTACCCTAAGCCGTCCCTAACCCTCACCCTAACCCTAACCCTAACACTACACTACCCTTGACTGCTTCTATCTCCAATAGATTTCCTAAGCACTAGTGTTTTAAGGAACAGGTTAAAAAGAGAATCCTAATGTGATATCTTGATAATGGGTGTGTTCCTTATCTTCTCCTAGTGTCTAAACTCTTCTCCATGGCTGGACCCCCAAATAATATTCCTTTACGTGCTAAGGGGTATCTAGAGAGTGGGATAGGTTTAATAACTAACCTCACCCTATCGCGTACCCTAACCCTAACCCCTACCCTAACTCTAACGCATACCCTAATCCTAACCCGTACCCTAAACCGAGCCCTAACCCTAACACTAACCCTAACCCTAACCCTAACCCATACCCTACGCCCTACCCGAACCCCTCCCCGAACCCGTACCCTAAGCCGTACCCTAAACCTCACCCTAACCCTAACGCTAACCCTAAGCTACCCTTGACTGCTTTTGCCTCCAATAGATTTCCTAAGCACTAGTGTTTTAAGGAACAGGTTAAAAAGAGAATCCTAATGTGATTTCTTGATAATGGGTGTGTTCCTTATCTTCTCCTCGTGTCTAAACTCTTCTCCATGGCTGGACCCCCACATAATATTCCTTTACGTGCTAATGGGTATCTAGAGAGTGGGATAGGTTTAATAACTAATCTCACCCTATCGCGTACCCTAACCCTAACCCCTACCCTAACCCGAACGCGTACCCTAATCCTAACCCGTAGCCTAAACCGAGCCCTAACCCTAACACTAGCCCTAATCCTAACCCTAACCCATACCCTACGCCTTACCCGAACCCCTCCCCGAACCCGTACCCTAAGCCGTACCCTAACCCTCACCCTAACCCTAACCCTAACCCTAAGCTACCCTTGACTGCTTCTGCCTCCAATAGGTTTCCTCAGCACTAGTGTTTTAAGGAACAGGTTAAAAAGAGAATCCTAATGTGATTTCTTGATAATGGGTGTGTTCCTTATCTTCTCCTAGTGTCTAAACTCTTCTCCATGGCTGGACCCCCAAATAATATTCCTTTACGTGCTAAGGGGTATCTAGAGAGTGGGATAGGTTTAATAACTAACCTCACCCTATCGCGTACCGTAACCGTAACCCCTTCCCTAACACTAACGCGTACCCTAATCCTAACCCGTACCCTAAACCGAGCCCTAACCCTAACACTAACCCTAACCCTAACCCTAACCCATACGCTACGCCCTACCCGAAACCCTCCCCGAACCCGTAACCTAAGCCATTCCCTAACCCTCACCCTAACCCTATCCCTAACCCTAAGCTACCCTTGACTGCTTCTGCCTCCAATAGATTTCCTAAGCACTAGTGTTTTAAGGAACAGGTTACAAAGAGAATCCTTATGTGATTTCTTGATAATGGGTGTGTTCCTTATCTTCTCCTAGTGTCTAAACTCTTCTCCATGGCTGGACCCCCAAATAATATTCCTTTACGTGCTAAGGGGTATCTAGAGAGAGGGAGAGGTTTAATAACTCCCCTCACCCTAACGCGTACCCTAACCCTAACCCTAACGCGTACCCTAATCCTAACCCGTACCCTAAACCGAACCCTAACCCTAACACTAACCCTAACCCTAACCCTAACCCATACCCTACGCCCTACCCGAACCCCTCCCCGAACCCGTAACCTAAGCCGTTCCCTAACCCTCACCGTAACCCTAACCCTAACCCTAAGCTACCCTTGACTGCTTCTGCCTCCAATAGATTTCCTAAGCACTAGTGTTTTAAGGAACAGGTTAAAAAGAGAATCCTAATGTGATTTCTTGATAATGGGTGTGTTCCTTATCTTCTCCTCGTGTCTAAACTCTTCTCCATGGCTGGACCCCCAAATAATATTCCTTTACGTGCTAAGGGGTATCTAGAGAGTGGGATAGGTTTAATAACTACCCTCACCCTAACGCGTACCCTAACCCTAACCCCTACCCTAATCCTAACCCGTAGCCTAAACCGAGCCCTAACCCTAACACTAGCCCTAACCCTAACCCTAACCCATACCCTACGCCCTACCCGAACCCCTCCCCGAACCCGTACACTAAGCCGTACCCTAACCCTCACCCTAACCCTAACCCGAACCCTAAGCTACCCTTGACTGCTTCTGCCTCCAATAGATTTCCTAAGCACTAGTGTTTTAAGGAACAGGTTAAAAAGAGAATCCTAATGTGATTTCGTGATAATGGGTGTGTTCCTTATCTTCTCCTAGTGTCTAAACGCTTCTCCATGGCTGGACCCCCAAATACTATTCCTTTACGTGCTAAGGGTTATCTAGAGAGAGGGTGAGGTTTAATAACTACCCTCACCCTAACGCGTACCCTAACCCTAATCCCTACCCTAACCCTAACGCGTACCCTAATCCTAACCCGTACCCTAAACCGAGCCCTAACCCTAACACTAACCCTAACCCTAACCCTAACCCATACCCTACGCCCTACCCGAACCCCTCCCCGAACCCGTACCGTAAGCCGTACCCTAACCCTCACCCTAACCCTAACCCGAACCCTAAGCTACCCTTGACTGCTTCTGCCTCCAATAGATTTCCTAAGCACTAGTGTTTTAAGGAACAGGTTAAAAAGAGAATCCTAATGTGATTTCTTGATAATGGGTGTGTTCCTTATCTTCTCCTCGTGTCTAAACTCTTCTCCATGGCTGGACCCCCAAATAATATTCCTTTACGTGCTAAGGGGTATCTAGAGAGTGGGATAGGTTCAATAACTACCCTCACCCCAACGCGTACCCTAACCCTAACCCCTACCCTCACCCTAACGCGTACCCTAATCCTAACCCGTACCCTAAACCGAGCCCTAACCCTAACACTAACCCTAACCCTAACCCATACCCTACGCCCTACCCGAACCCCTCCCCGAACCCGTACCCTAAGCCTTACCCTAACCGTCACCCTAACCCTAACCCTAACCCTAAGCTACCCTTGACGGCTTCTGCCTCCAATAGATTTCCTAAGCACTAGTGTTTTAAGGAACAGGTTAAAAAGAGAATCCTAATGTGATTTCTTCATAATGGGTGTGTTCCTTATCTTCTCCTCGTGTCTAAACTCTTCTCCATGGCTGGACACCCAAATAATATTCCTTTACGTGCTAAGGGGTATCTAGAGAGTGGGATAGGTTTAATAACTACCCTCACCCTAACGCGTACCCTAACCCTAACCCCTACCCTAAGCCTAACGCGTACCCTAATCCTAACCCGTACCCTAAACCGAGCCCTAACCCTAACACTAGCCCTAACCCTAACCCATACCCTACGCCCTACCCGAACCCCTCCCCGAAACCGTACCCTAAGCCGTCCCTAACCCTCACCCTAACCCTAACCCTAACACTACACTACCCTTGACTGCTTCTGTCTCCAATAGATTTCCTAAGCACTAGTGTTTTAAGGAACAGGTTAAAAAGAGAATCCTAATGTGATTTCTTGATAATGGGTGTGTTCCTTATCTTCTCCTAGTGTCTAAACTCTTCTCCATGGCTGGACCCCCAAATAATATTCCTTTACGTGCTAAGGGGTATCTAGA
Organism: Balaenoptera acutorostrata; assembly: GCF_949987535.1. Lineage (NCBI taxonomy): Eukaryota > Metazoa > Chordata > Mammalia > Artiodactyla > Balaenopteridae > Balaenoptera > Balaenoptera acutorostrata. Next base: position 613,247 of record NW_026645541.1, read on the forward strand.
GAGTGGGATAGGTTTAATAACTAACCTCACCCTATCGCGTACCCTAACCCTAACCCCTACCCTAACTCTAACGCATAACCTAATCCTAACCCGTACCCTAAACCGAGCCCTAACCCTAACACTAACCCTAACCCTAACCCTAACCCATACCCTATGCCCTACCATAACCCCTCCCCGAACCCGTACCCTAAGCCGTACCCTAACCCTCACCCTAACCCTAACGCTAACCCTAAGCTACCCTTGACTGCTTTTGCCTCCAATAGATTTCCTAAGCACTAGTGTTTTAAGGAACAGGTTAAAAAGAGAATCCTAATGTGATTTCTTGATAATGGGTGTGTTCCTTATCTTCTCCTCGTGTCTAAACTCTTCTCCATGGCTGGACCCCCACATAATATTCCTTTACGTGCTAAGGGGTATCTAGAGAGTGGGATAGGTTTAATAACTAATCTCACCCTATCGCGTACCCTAAACCTAACCCCTACCCTAACCCGAACGCGTACCCTAATCCTAACCCGTAGCCTAAACCGAGCCCTAACCCTAACACTAGCCCTAATCCTAACCCTAACCCATACCCTACGCCTTACCCGAACCCCTCCCCGAACCCGTACCCTAAGCCCTACCCTAACCCTCACCCTAAGCCTAACCCTAACCCTAAGCTACCCTTGACTGCTTCTGCCTCCAATAGATTTCCTCAGCACTAGTGTTTTAAGGAACAGGTTAAAAAGAGAATCCTAATGTGATTTCTTGATAATGGGTGTGTTCCTTATCTTCTCCTAGTGTCTAAACTCTTCTCCATGGCTGGACCCCCAAATAATATTCCTTTACGTGCTAAGGGGTATCTAGAGAGTGGGATAGGTTTAATAACTAACCTCACCCTATCGCGTACCGTAACCCTAACCCCTTCCCTAACACTAACGCGTACCCTAATCCTAACCCGTACCCTAAACCGAGCCCTAACCCTAACACTAACCCTAACCCTAACCCTAACCCATACGCTACGCCCTACCCGAAACACTCCCCGAACCCGTAACCTAAGCCATTCCCTAACCCTCACCCTAACCCTATCCCTAACCCTAAGCTACCCTTGACTGCTTCTGCCTCCAATAGATTTCCTAAGCACTAGTGTTTTAAGGAACAGGTTACAAAGAGAATCCTAATGTGATTTCTTGATAATGGGTGTGTTCCTTATCTTCTCCTAGTGTCTAAACTCTTCTCCATGGCTGGACCCCCAAATAATATTCCTTTACGTGCTAAGGGGTATCTAGAGAGAGGGAGAGGTTTAATAACTCCCCTCACCCTAACGCGTACCCTAACCCTAACCCTAACGCGTACCCTAATCCTAACCCGTACCCTAAACCGAACCCTAACCCTAACACTAACCCTAACCCTAACCCTAACCCATACCCTACGCCCTACCCGAACCCCTCCCCGAACCCGTAACCTAAGCCGTTCCCTAACCCTCACCGTAACCCTAACCCTAACCCTAAGCTACCCTTGACTGCTTCTGCCTCCAATAGATTTCCTAAGCACTAGTGTTTTAAGGAACAGGTTAAAAAGAGAATCCTAATGTGATTTCTTGATAATGGGTGTGTTCCTTATCTTCTCCTCGTGTCTAAACTCTTCTCCATGGCTGGACCCCCAAATAATATTCCTTTACGTGCTAAGGGGTATCTAGAGAGTGGGATAGGTTTAATAACTACCCTCACCCTAACGCGTACCCTAACCCTAACCCCTACCCTAATCCTAACCCGTAGCCTAAACCGAGCCCTAACCCTAACACTAGCCCTAACCCTAACCCTAACCCATACCCTACGCCCTACCCGAACCCCTCCCCGAACCCGTACACTAAGCCGTACCCTAACCCTCACCCTAACCCTAACCCGAACCCTAAGCTACCCTTGACTGCTTCTGCCTCCAATAGATTTCCTAAGCACTAGTGTTTTAAGGAACAGGTTAAAAAGAGAATCCTAATGTGATTTCGTGATAATGGGTGTGTTCCTTATCTTCTCCTAGTGTCTAAACGCTTCTCCATGGCTGGACCCCCAAATACTATTCCTTTACGTGCTAAGGGTTATCTAGAGAGAGGGTGAGGTTTAATAACTACCCTCACCCTAACGCGTACCCTAACCCTAATCCCTACCCTAACCCTAACGCGTACCCTAATCCTAACCCGTACCCTAAACCGAGCCCTAACCCTAACACTAACCCTAACCCTAACCCTAACCCATACCCTACGCCCTACCCGAACCCCTCCCCGAACCCGTACCGTAAGCCGTACCCTAACCCTCACCCTAACCCTAACCCGAACCCTAAGCTACCCTTGACTGCTTCTGCCTCCAATAGATTTCCTAAGCACTAGTGTTTTAAGGAACAGGTTAAAAAGAGAATCCTAATGTGATTTCTTGATAATGGGTGTGTTCCTTATCTTCTCCTCGTGTCTAAACTCTTCTCCATGGCTGGACCCCCAAATAATATTCCTTTACGTGCTAAGGGGTATCTAGAGAGTGGGATAGGTTCAATAACTACCCTCACCCCAACGCGTACCCTAACCCTAACCCCTACCCTCACCCTAACGCGTACCCTAATCCTAACCCGTACCCTAAACCGAGCCCTAACCCTAACACTAACCCTAACCCTAACCCATACCCTACGCCCTACCCGAACCCCTCCCCGAACCCGTACCCTAAGCCTTACCCTAACCGTCACCCTAACCCTAACCCTAACCCTAAGCTACCCTTGACGGCTTCTGCCTCCAATAGATTTCCTAAGCACTAGTGTTTTAAGGAACAGGTTAAAAAGAGAATCCTAATGTGATTTCTTCATAATGGGTGTGTTCCTTATCTTCTCCTCGTGTCTAAACTCTTCTCCATGGCTGGACACCCAAATAATATTCCTTTACGTGCTAAGGGGTATCTAGAGAGTGGGATAGGTTTAATAACTACCCTCACCCTAACGCGTACCCTAACCCTAACCCCTACCCTAAGCCTAACGCGTACCCTAATCCTAACCCGTACCCTAAACCGAGCCCTAACCCTAACACTAGCCCTAACCCTAACCCATACCCTACGCCCTACCCGAACCCCTCCCCGAAACCGTACCCTAAGCCGTCCCTAACCCTCACCCTAACCCTAACCCTAACACTACACTACCCTTGACTGCTTCTGTCTCCAATAGATTTCCTAAGCACTAGTGTTTTAAGGAACAGGTTAAAAAGAGAATCCTAATGTGATTTCTTGATAATGGGTGTGTTCCTTATCTTCTCCTAGTGTCTAAACTCTTCTCCATGGCTGGACCCCCAAATAATATTCCTTTACGTGCTAAGGGGTATCTAGAGAGTGGGATAGGTTTAATAACTAACCTCACCCTATCGCGTACCCTAACCCTAACCCCTACCCTAACTCTAACGCATAACCTAATCCTAACCCGTACCCTAAACCGAGCCCTAACCCTAACACTAACCCTAACCCTAACCCTAACCCATACCCTATGCCCTACCATAACCCCTCCCCGAACCCGTACCCTAAGCCGTACCCTAACCCTCACCCTAACCCTAACGCTAACCCTAAGCTACCCTTGACTGCTTTTGCCTCCAATAGATTTCCTAAGCACTAGTGTTTTAAGGAACAGGTTAAAAAGAGAATCCTAATGTGATTTCTTGATAATGGGTGTGTTCCTTATCTTCTCCTCGTGTCTAAACTCTTCTCCATGGCTGGACCCCCACATAATATTCCTTTACGTGCTAAGGGGTATCTAGAGAGTGGGATAGGTTTAATAACTAATCTCACCCTATCGCGTACCCTAAACCTAACCCCTACCCTAACCCGAACGCGTACCCTAATCCTAACCCGTAGCCTAAACCGAGCCCTAACCCTAACACTAGCCCTAATCCTAACCCTAACCCATACCCTACGCCTTACCCGAACCCCTCCCCGAACCCGTACCCTAAGCCCTACCCTAACCCTCACCCTAAGCCTAACCCTAACCCTAAGCTACCCTTGACTGCTTCTGCCTCCAATAGATTTCCTCAGCACTAGTGTTTTAAGGAACAGGTTAAAAAGAGAATCCTAATGTGATTTCTTGATAATGGGTGTGTTCCTTATCTTCTCCTAGTGTCTAAACTCTTCTCCATGGCTGGACCCCCAAATAATATTCCTTTACGTGCTAAGGGGTATCTAGAGAGTGGGATAGGTTTAATAACTAACCTCACCCTATCGCGTACCGTAACCCTAACCCCTTCCCTAACACTAACGCGTACCCTAATCCTAACCCGTACCCTAAACCGAGCCCTAACCCTAACACTAACCCTAACCCTAACCCTAACCCATACGCTACGCCCTACCCGAAACACTCCCCGAACCCGTAACCTAAGCCATTCCCTAACCCTCACCCTAACCCTATCCCTAACCCTAAGCTACCCTTGACTGCTTCTGCCTCCAATAGATTTCCTAAGCACTAGTGTTTTAAGGAACAGGTTACAAAGAGAATCCTAATGTGATTTCTTGATAATGGGTGTGTTCCTTATCTTCTCCTAGTGTCTAAACTCTTCTCCATGGCTGGACCCCCAAATAATATTCCTTTACGTGCTAAGGGGTATCTAGAGAGAGGGAGAGGTTTAATAACTCCCCTCACCCTAACGCGTACCCTAACCCTAACCCTAACGCGTACCCTAATCCTAACCCGTACCCTAAACCGAACCCTAACCCTAACACTAACCCTAACCCTAACCCTAACCCATACCCTATGCCCTACCCGAACCCCTCCCCGAACCCGTAACCTAAGCCGTTCCCTAACCCTCACCGTAACCCTAACCCTAACCCTAAGCTACCCTTGACTGCTTCTGCCTCCAATAGATTTCCTAAGCACTAGTGTTTTAAGGAACAGGTTAAAAAGAGAATCCTAATGTGATTTCTTGATAATGGGTGTGTTCCTTATCTTCTCCTCGTGTCTAAACTCTTCTCCATGGCTGGACCCCCAAATAATATTCCTTTACGTGCTAAGGGGTATCTAGAGAGTGGGATAGGTTTAATAACTACCCTCACCCTAACGCGTACCCTAACCCTAACCCCTACCCTAATCCTAACCCGTAGCCTAAACCGAGCCCTAACCCTAACACTAGCCCTAACCCTAACCCTAACCCATACCCTACGCCCTACCCGAACCCCTCCCCGAACCCGTACACTAAGCCGTACCCTAACCCTCACCCTAACCCTAACCCGAACCCTAAGCTACCCTTGACTGCTTCTGCCTCCAATAGATTTCCTAAGCACTAGTGTTTTAAGGAACAGGTTAAAAAGAGAATCCTAATGTGATTTCGTGATAATGGGTGTGTTCCTTATCTTCTCCTAGTGTCTAAACGCTTCTCCATGGCTGGACCCCCAAATACTATTCCTTTACGTGCTAAGGGTTATCTAGAGAGAGGGTGAGGTTTAATAACTACCCTCACCCTAACGCGTACCCTAACCCTAATCCCTACCCTAACCCTAACGCGTACCCTAATCCTAACCCGTACCCTAAACCGAGCCCTAACCCTAACACTAACCCTAACCCTAACCCTAACCCATACCCTACGCCCTACCCGAACCCCTCCCCGAACCCGTACCGTAAGCCGTACCCTAACCCTCACCCTAACCCTAACCCGAACCCTAAGCTACCCTTGACTGCTTCTGCCTCCAATAGATTTCCTAAGCACTAGTGTTTTAAGGAACAGGTTAAAAAGAGAATCCTAATGTGATTTCTTGATAATGGGTGTGTTCCTTATCTTCTCCTCGTGTCTAAACTCTTCTCCATGGCTGGACCCCCAAATAATATTCCTTTACGTGCTAAGGGGTATCTAGAGAGTGGGATAGGTTCAATAACTACCCTCACCCCAACGCGTACCCTAACCCTAACCCCTACCCTCACCCTAACGCGTACCCTAATCCTAACCCGTACCCTAAACCGAGCCCTAACCCTAACACTAACCCTAACCCTAACCCATACCCTACGCCCTACCCGAACCCCTCCCCGAACCCGTACCCTAAGCCTTACCCTAACCGTCACCCTAACCCTAACCCTAACCCTAAGCTACCCTTGACGGCTTCTGCCTCCAATAGATTTCCTAAGCACTAGTGTTTTAAGGAACAGGTTAAAAAGAGAATCCTAATGTGATTTCTTCATAATGGGTGTGTTCCTTATCTTCTCCTCGTGTCTAAACTCTTCTCCATGGCTGGACACCCAAATAATATTCCTTTACGTGCTAAGGGGTATCTAGAGAGTGGGATAGGTTTAATAACTACCCTCACCCTAACGCGTACCCTAACCCTAACCCCTACCCTAAGCCTAACGCGTACCCTAATCCTAACCCGTACCCTAAACCGAGCCCTAACCCTAACACTAGCCCTAACCCTAACCCATACCCTACGCCCTACCCGAACCCCTCCCCGAAACCGTACCCTAAGCCGTCCCTAACCCTCACCCTAACCCTAACCCTAACACTACACTACCCTTGACTGCTTCTGTCTCCAATAGATTTCCTAAGCACTAGTGTTTTAAGGAACAGGTTAAAAAGAGAATCCTAATGTGATTTCTTGATAATGGGTGTGTTCCTTATCTTCTCCTAGTGTCTAAACTCTTCTCCATGGCTGGACCCCCAAATAATATTCCTTTACGTGCTAAGGGGTATCTAGAGAGTGGGATAGGTTTAATAACTAACCTCACCCTATCGCGTACCCTAACCCTAACCCCTACCCTAACTCTAACGCATAACCTAATCCTAACCCGTACCCTAAACCGAGCCCTAACCCTAACACTAACCCTAACCCTAACCCTAACCCATACCCTATGCCCTACCATAACCCCTCCCCGAACCCGTACCCTAAGCCGTACCCTAACCCTCACCCTAACCCTAACGCTAACCCTAAGCTACCCTTGACTGCTTTTGCCTCCAATAGATTTCCTAAGCACTAGTGTTTTAAGGAACAGGTTAAAAAGAGAATCCTAATGTGATTTCTTGATAATGGGTGTGTTCCTTATCTTCTCCTCGTGTCTAAACTCTTCTCCATGGCTGGACCCCCACATAATATTCCTTTACGTGCTAAGGGGTATCTAGAGAGTGGGATAGGTTTAATAACTAATCTCACCCTATCGCGTACCCTAAACCTAACCCCTACCCTAACCCGAACGCGTACCCTAATCCTAACCCGTAGCCTAAACCGAGCCCTAACCCTAACACTAGCCCTAATCCTAACCCTAACCCATACCCTACGCCTTACCCGAACCCCTCCCCGAACCCGTACCCTAAGCCGTACCCTAACCCTCACCCTAAGCCTAACCCTAACCCTAAGCTACCCTTGACTGCTTCTGCCTCCAATAGATTTCCTCAGCACTAGTGTTTTAAGGAACAGGTTAAAAAGAGAATCCTAATGTGATTTCTTGATAATGGGTGTGTTCCTTATCTTCTCCTAGTGTCTAAACTC